>NC_079291.1:89704022-90017022 GCF_023638135.1 Falco biarmicus
CGGGTGCGTAGGGGCAGGAGGGGCTTCTTACTGGGTAAATATAAATGAAGACAAGTTTGTGGAAATGGCTCTGAGTCAGGATTCACAGATGGAGGAAGATAATTACCTGCTTTCTGTGTACCACAGATTTCTTACTTCTCCTTCTTCTCCGAAGTTGCTAGAAAGTAAACTTTTTGTTCTCCTGTATTTATACAAGAAATACAGTAAAAATAGTAAAAGAGGTAGAATAGAAAAAAACCCAGGATTATTTGTGTCCTTATAAGAAGCCTAGCAAAGCAAAGTAATAGGCAGGAAAACATCATGAGTGGGAGAGATGGAGGCACAGTAAATATCCAGAACTTCTCCGTGGTTCAGCAGCTGTTCCAGTGTTATTAGTCCCAGCCCATCTGTATTTTCCTCTCTTTCTTTCTCCCTCTGTCCCCCCGGTGCAGTATGAACAAAAGCAACTGTTATTGCCTTTTTATGAAGGAGTCAAAGTCTCTGCAAAGAGTAAACAATTTTTCCATCAGTGGTGCTCATGGTTTATGACACACAATGTCAGTAAATAGTTGTTTTGGCAATCTGACGGGCTGTTTCCCGGGGTTAGTGCTTTCCTGCACCGTTGTTCTCCCTTGCTCTGCTGGGGAGCAGTGCCGTGTCCTGCAGCACTGCCTGCTGCTGCCACTGCTGTGCTTCTGTGACGCTTGATGGATGCTTGATTCCATGGTGCAGCGGGAGTGTGGGTAGATCTCGCTCTGCTTGGTGGCAGTAGCTCCGATAACTCTGATCACCATCTCCTGTGAAAGTGACGGACCTGAAGCGATGAGCAACTGTCAACAGCGATTGTATTGCTGCTTGCCGGGCAGCGGGTGCTGCACAGACTGGTCGCTCAGCAAGGCTGCTGTGTTGTAGGAGCTGGCAATCAAAATCTAATGCTTCTCTAGTATTTCATGACTTTGTAAATATTGATGATTATAAAAAATACATGCAGGAAGGGAAGGAGGGGAAACCACCGGTGTATTGCAGTAGTGACAACAGGAAAACATCACCGCCTTTGCAGGCTCGTTTCTGGAGGTGCTTGCCTTCTGCTCCCTTCCTGGCATTGTAAGGGGATGACCCTCGAGTCCCTGGGTTGTGAACAGGCATGTGGTGCTGGGTGGGTCAAGATGAAAGCGTTTCCTTTGTGCCATGAATTATAAAATGTCCTTCTCTATTCACTTTAATTAGCGTGTGTCAGACTGACTGCCACATTGCTTGGTATCGGAGAAAGCCGCATTCAGGCTACTAGAGATAGCTCTGGGTAAGTCATGGGTAATACTGTAATTGAGCGACATTCATTGTGTTCCCTTTTACCTGACACCAAGCAGGACTCTCCACCGCTGCTGGAGGTGGTGTCCTTTGGAGGGACAGTGTGAAAACAAGGTCTCATCTGCATCCTCTCATTAAAAAACATCCAGCACTTTTCACACCATGTTACAGATGTTAATTGGGGTGTTCTGGCCAAAGTCCAGCTGACCGGTGGAAGCCCTGTCTGTTTCAGCATTCCCTGGGAAGGGTTGCTCTGCTTCTTTTTTTTTCCCGAAGAGCACCATGGAGTTTTGAGAGTGGCTTTGTCATGTAAAACACCTGCTCATGTCCCCTCCACACGGCAGAGCTCTGGTGTGGGGTAAGCAAACACCACGTCCTACGCTACTGCTTTTCATGGAAAGTATAGTTAATTCTTCCTCTCAGTATGGTGTTACAAAGCTGAGTTAATATTAATTGCACAAGATCCTCAGGCAGAAAGAATGTGTGATACTGCAAAGCATCTCTTGCAGGGCTCGGTCTAAGGAGGCAGCACTGAATGCGGGGTCACAGACCAGGTACCTCCATGGATCCACATCTTAAAATCAGTGGATGACATGGTTCTTTCCTTTGCTGCACTGAGAACATTTAGGGGGACTTCTTAACAACCACCTTTGCTGTCTGAACTGTTAGAGTGCACCACAGTGAGCTTCCTCGGCTTTTCTCTAAACTCTGGAGGAATAGAAACACTCATTTCCATCAGCAATGTTGATGTTCCTAAATATACCCCACACCTCTACAAGGTGGAGATTAATGAAAACACCAGGTACCGCTGTGTTTGCCATCCGTCTGCTCTCCTTCCCATGGCGAGTCTCCTGCACTACAGCTCTTCTCTCAGTCAGCAACTCGGGTAGCCGCTTACTCCGAGACCAACCTGAGATGTGTACCAAACATGGTCAGGCTCCTCGGGATCCAGTGGGCAAGTCTGCTTGCATTTAGCACAGATAGAACTAAGTGTATTGTGCCTCATTAAGGCAGCTGTAATTAATTTACAATGGAATGAAATTAAATTGATGGGCATAAACCAGCAGCAAATGTAAGTAATGTAACAGTGACTCAAATTCAATAAAAATAAATATTTAGATAGGCTTCTTCTTACGAGTTACAAACAAAACTCATGTGGTGCCCTCCACTGAAATCTGTAATTGGTTTTGATAGTAATATATTCAGCTCATAATTGCTTTATCTTTCTTAGTGACGTGTTTGTCTTTGCTGCATCTTTGTCTTTATGTAAATCTGTCCCTTTTCGATGGCGTTACTCCTCCTGCCTGCGCGGTAGCACCAAGGCACCCTGCACAGCATTGTCGTCGCATTTGCACGCGCCCAAAGCCAGCTACAACTTCTGTAACACTATTTTTTTTTTCTTTGCACAACTGATTATCCAGTAGAGGCACGTGGGCATCTCTCTGCTCCCATCTCAGAGCCGGTGGTGAAGGTTGCAAGCCCCTAGCAAGCTGCAGAGCCACCGTGGGTGCTCATAGGGACCCGATGTGCCCAGGCGCTCCCTCTCGCCCCAAACTTCCCTGATATTCTGCAAGGAAACAGGGAATATCTGACAAAGAGCAAAGATTGCACCTCACCAGGGGGCCTGTTCTGTGCTCTGTCACTCCACTGATTACAAATGCATACAAATTAGACAAAGAGAAGAAATTATTTTCTTTTATGCTAATTTTGGCCCGGCCACCTGCACGTATACTAGCGTTGCATTTAATTGCAGAGAGATGATTTGTGGCAGGTTAGGTGAAGTGGATTTGTTTTGCTTTTGCACTCTTCTTTGTTTTAAAGCCTTATTTCTGTTTTGCTGGTGTGTGCTTCAAATGTTAATCAAGTGTTTAACAAAAGGCCTAAATGAAAGTTAAATTAGGTTTCATTCACTTCCTAATCTGGCTCTAAGGAAACCCAAAAGCCATTGGGTGGAAAGTGGAATATAATGGCAAAGTTGTGTCTTTTTTTTTTTTTTTTTTTTAAGTTATTTTGCTGTACATCTCTCTTCGTACTTGCTTTTGTTATGTTCAGTTGTAGGTTACTTATCCCTAACTTCTAGATACCAAAAATCTCTGAAACCAGTACGACTTTGTTAGAGTTGATGATTATATTTTTAAATACACATTTTGGTATTGTAGTGTTTCCATCCATGTGACTAGCTCTTCCTTCTCCTCCTGGTGTTTGCACAGGCATTTTCCCGTACCCGTCTCACAGCCCAGTGTGCAGGGAGCACGTGCTTGCCCGCGTGGCCCTGGCAGTGGGGTGGCTAGGACCCCTCTGTGCGGAAGTGCCCAGGGACGTCCCCTCCCCTCCAGCGGTCCTGGCACCCGCTCCTTGCGCAGGGCTCTGTAAGCAGGACCCGGTGCGTCTTCTCGCTCCTCTTAGCCTTAATGTTTGCAAATGTAGACAAAGGTAATACGTAATGTACAGTCTATACTTTACTTTTCGTTTAGATTTTATTCCCAAAGCAATTCCATTCTTCTGTGATTTCAAGTTACTGTGTTGCTTTGAAGATCTTTCAGCCAGTTTTGGTTTAATAAATTTTAATTAATTCTGCCTTCTCTTTTAGGTCTACCCTCAGGAGCTAATCTTTCTATGCTTAATGCATTCTAAAATGAGGTGTTTACAATAATATGCAGAGTGTGTAATAACCAAAGGTTGTATCATGCTTACTAAAAGATCTTGCTATACTGAGAATGAAAGAGCTGTTTTTTCCATGGATTTATACTGATAATTCTTTTGTACAGAAAAACAAACGTACAAGCAAACCAAACAGTCTTGCTGTTTTTTTGGGATGCACTGAGATGCAGTGCCTAGCTGGTGTGGAGGAGCAGCAGGGGGGTGGTCCGTGGTGGTGGACTGCAGCACCATTGCACCCACCTCTCTCTATTCCATGGTTTTCATATGGAAAACAACTGCACAGCAACTGGTCAGCCTCCACGTGATGTCTTGGCCTGATCCTGTCCCTGCGGTTGGGTTGATGCATTAGTGGGGTTCGGTTAAACAACAGAAAATCTCTCACATTTGCAGGTGGGGTCTCTCTCCCTGATCCCCTTTGCAGCAGAACAGGGTGGTTGTTGCCAGACGTGGGTGCTGCTCTTTGAAGGGTGCTTTCTGCACTTACTTCAGAATGTGTTCCCCTCCCTGGGGGATAATGTACTTTTATCATCCTTGGTAAAAGAGTAAATATTTCCCTTGCTGGACAAAAAGTAAAACAGCAGCAAAATCCTTCCTAATTTTCCATGCAGGGGTGTGTTTCAGGTACAGCTGCAGCCATGGCACTGATCTGACAGAGCCAGGCACTTCTTGTGCTGGAAAATGTTTTAGTAGGAATCAGTCTGGTTTGTCAGTATTACAGCTTACTGTGTATGTGTGCCTTTAGCTTGTGTACCGCTTCCCTCGGCTGTCATGCTTGCTAGTGAGGGCCCTTCCATTTGGGCTGAAGTCTTAACCAGTTTTTAAGCTGGGGGGGGAATGGGAAAAGTGGGGAGGATGGAGATGTGATTTAAAAAAAAATTAAAAAAAAGAAAAAAATTGCACTTAAATCCTTTTGCGAGCAGGTCCCTAAAAGTACTGGCAATATCAAGAAGCATGGTTGCAAATAACTTTCATATGTTTTGTTTGTACAGGAGATACACTGATCCTTAAGGATGGTCGTGATCTGGTAAAAAGCTGATAGTTCGTTTGCAGTTGGCAGTGAATACTAATGACTTTGAATATGGCTGATATTCATGGAGATATGAAAGGAGGAAGAGTAACAGACGTTACAGTGCTTTTATCCATACCTCGGAGGAAGTCTCACCATTCAGTGTAATGTCTTGGATCAGTCTGTAAGCGGCACAAGAGCACGTGAAGGAAGTGATGGTGCCTTGCACAGCAGCTGAAGCGCTTTGTGTGATGCCCATCGAGGTGACCAATGGAGGAGCGCTGCCCTGAGCATCCCAAGGGACCACGGCTGTGGGAGGCATGAGGGACCCGGGGTGCCAGGCTGTAACCTCGCCTGAGCAGGTTGCCCCCGTAGCTGCGGCGTGGGAGTGGGGCGAGCTCAGCCCTGCCGTGGGTCTGGCAGCATTTCACCTGGTCCGTGCGGGAAGGAGGAAAATCGAGCAGGAGTAAGGGTTGGCAATGTCCAGGCCAGGTCCTTTCTTCTCATAAATGGCTTTTCCCAGGGGGGAGGGGGCATGAGCTCAGTGGCACTGAACTTGCAGTGATGACTGCGATCTAGCCACACATGTCAGAGATACCAAATGATAGATCTTAAAAATCAATTACCAGAGAAAATGTAATATTTTTTATTTTTTTAGTGGATTAAAGAAAAGTTTCAGCTATTTCAACAGATTTTCAGGAGTCTTGGAGAAAAAGAGACTAATTTTCAGGGCACTGCTCAAAAGGCAGTGTCTCTTTTCTTTCTCAGCCTGCTGGTAGAAGGAAACATTAAATGGATTACTTGTATAATTACTTATTTATTATTTATTGGTCTTACAGAATGAAAAATCTGCTGGTGACTCAGTTCTGACTGCAGATTTCTCTCTGGCAAAAATGCAACTTGCAATCACCTAATTGAAACAATCCTCTCGGTTCTCGGGGGCCGCTCGGTCCTTACCAAAGCTTTTTCTGTACATTTTATTTGTGCAGGGTGAGCCTGCACAAGGAACGGAGGGTTCCTGTTGTGCACTTCAGCCCTTTCCCGTGTGGACATCCAGTGCCACTTCTGAAAGTGCTTGGGGAAATTGGTGTGTGAAATCCCGTGTGTTTCTGGAGATGGTGCATCCCTTCAACCCATTGCAGGGGCATCAGGTGGACGTTCAGGTTCCAGGCAGATGTGAACAGAAAACAGACCTTTAACTGTTGCTCTGGCATGTTTGAAGAACTTTTTTTCTAATTTAAGACTGAAAAATTCAACTGTCCTTACTAGTTTTGCAGCCCAGATTCACGCTGTTACAATCTTGCTGCTTTTGATGGGGCTTTTCCCGCTGGCGGCGGTGCTGGGCAGAAGACAGGCACCATTCGCACGGCTGCATGAGCTGTCACTGCGATTTCAGGAAGAAGGGGTGAAAAACAGCGCATGCCTTGTGTCATGGAGTAATTAATTATAGAGTCTAGATAAGGAGATCATTAGCCCTTACCTTTCCTTTTCCTTGGAGGATCATTTGCTTCCTTCCTGGCGTCCGAGGGTGGCATTCCTTTTCTCCCTCCATTGCCATCACCTGTCAGTGGTGCCACCCTGGCTCCTGCTGGTGAGCCTGCAAAGCAAGGGGCGCTCGAGGTCCTGGAGCAGCTTCTGTGTTGTCCCAGAACTGACCTGTGTGTGAGTTCCTGTCACCACCGAGGCCAGCTCTGGACATTTTTGCAAGGGGGAAAGTATTTCTTTCATTTTAGGGAATGCATGCACTAATGCTGCAGCTTTGCAATACTCAGTCCCTTTGGGTTTCAGTCAAACTCTCAGGATCAAGGCAGTCAGTGTTTTAAAGCAGGCTGTTTGTCCAGCAGCACGGTATTGATTGCTGCCCCACAGTTACGTGGGAGGAATTTATTTGGGTTTTTGAATTGACTGGATGTAACTGGACTGCATTTATGAATCCCCCTTCTGCCAGAGAATGTGTGTCTGAACTGCCCCTTGTTTATTTATTTTTTATTTTTAATTCCCTTTCTGGCAGTTCATAAGTGATGGTGACCATTATCTTAAGAGCTCTTGGTGTTTCGAGCAGAAGGCCCAGATACTGGGTCAGGCTGGACCCATTGCTTGGTGACCCATTACTGGGGGATCGTGTGGGGTGTAACAGTTTGTTGAGTCATGGCATTTACATTGTGCTTATTCCTAGAGAATGCTTGCTGACTTTACTAGGCTGTGCTGGTGCCTGGCTGTGTTAACAGCAGAATTAACTTCTCAGTATATAATCTTTCATCTGAATGATGATGCATGAACCCACAAAAAGGAGACAGCTTGTCCCTCAGCATTCCCTGCCGTGTTTGTGTGTACCACAGGGTGCAGTGTCCCATATTCAATCTCAATGAGAAGCAAGGAGTCCAAAGCAGAGTCAAATGTTTAGATCGGATTATCTTGCTCTTTTTATGATTTTTTTAATAGCAGTGGATCCATACCTGTTGTCGTACCTGGTAACTTCTGGAGGAATGGCTGTTATTCTCTGGGTTTCCTCAGATTCGATTGGAAGTGAAAGGTGGAGACAATATGAGAGACTTCATTTTCACTTTATTATTTACTTTTGAGGTCATGCAATTATGTTACTGTGTCAGCAGGACTCCCTGCCACAAGGCATACAACAGAATGTGCTTGATCTGATAGATCTACTACGTCGTGTATGGGCATCACTCAGTATGCCAGCAAAATCCCAGGTACAAATTAATCCATAAACAGCCTCAAAAATGAGCCTTGTTAAAACAATGATTCTCCTGTAATTTGTGTAACAATATTGATAATAGAAAACTGCTGTGAGTAAATAACTCATTACGTTTTTTCCGTGAAACCTGGAATTATGCTTAGCTACATTGTAATGCGTGGGACAAAGACTTGCTTCTAAAACATAGCTGGGGGTGTGAAGAGGAGACTAGAATCAGAAGAGGAGTGGAACACGTTTGCACTGGTGTGGGTGCCTTCCTCGCCCCGGGCAGAGCCTTCCCTTCCCCACGTGCTGGGGCGGGTGCATGCGGCCCTGGCTAGAACCGGGATGCGCGGCCTGGAATTCACAGTCCACATGGACTTGGGCTGGGGGTTGTATTTTGGTGGGTGGCTTTATTTGATTTTGTTGTTGTTGTTGTTGTTGGTTTTTTTCCCTTTGGTCGTTTTATATGTTTTCAGAAACACAAGTGCTGGGAAAGGCCCGAGGCGTGCTGATCCAGCTCGGTTCTTGGGTGACTCATCCTTGCAAAGCAGCCGGCAGGGAGGAGCGGCTCATCTCCCCACAGGGATGGCAGGGTCAGGCCTGGGAGCGCCTGGCTATGAAATGAGCATCTCTTGGCAGCAGCAGCTGTAGCCTTGTGGTGCGCTGGTAACAGCAACCGTGCGTGCCTTTCACGTGGGGTTAGAAGCACGTGGCCGGTGTCTTACACTCTGCAGGCTAGGCAGCTGCCTGTTGAGCCCAGCACTTGCTTTCACTTGAAGTTGGACTTGATGATCTTGAGGGTCTTTTCCAACATAAATGATTCTATGATTCATTTGAGCCCCAAACAGTGTCCACAGGTTACCAGTGTAAGGGACAAGAAGATGGCAAGGCACATTCAAGGTGACCTGGGTAACTGTGCACCCTGAATCTGCTTTCCCATCATCTCCTCCTTCACCATAAACACCTAACAGTTAGCAGCTTCAATTTTTATTTCATTTGCTAAAGTACACTTTCCAGATCTTATTGGAAAATAACAAATTTCCCCCTTTAATTACTGTATAAGTGGTCTAAGCAACTCACTTGTGCCTCTTTGGCACTGATGAAACCTCCCATTTTTCTTGTGAGACTCTTCTTTCTAGTTCAATATTGTCATCTTTGGTTTTTCAGGCAATAAGTTTTATGGGAAAACAAACAGAACCACAACAACACATTAAAATGGGAGCAGGGGAACACTATTATCTGGGAAGCAGAAGCTGAAACAGGTGGTTTTTTATCTTGTAGTATGCAAACCTATGTTTCAGCCAAGTGGTCCGCAACCTAACTTACTCTTGTTTTAACCTTTGAGAGAAGATGTAGAATTCAGTCACGTAATCATCATGGTTATTGGTATGACTCGTTAGGACCGTTACAGTAGGGTTGGCTGGATTCAGACAGAAGAGCAAGGGAAGGTTTTCAATGAAGATGTGTACATGGAGGTGAAATCTCAGTATTTCAAACCAGTAAATAATGGCAAAGAAATTGATGACAGCAGAAAAAACAACAAGTGGTGTCTATCGCTAGTAAAGCCAAACACCAATTCTGTTTGGTTCCAAAATAAGTGATGTCCCATCGTCTCTAATCAGCGTTCCTATCGAATTTCACGCTACGACAATCTGTTTGAACTGTTTGTGATCCAGGTCCATGAGTGTCTCATGGCTCTGCCTTGCCATCCAGTGTCATTTTCACTGCAGACTGGCCCCATGCAAAGCACAGCCCCCGCTGCAGCCCACTGAGGGGTGTCAGTGTCCTCAGTGCCTGGCGGGGCAGGCGCAGGCATGTGCACAAACTCATAGACAGCCTGGGCAGGATCTGTCCGAGGGGCGTGCAGAGCCTGCACGGGCACGCCTGAGCCTGTGAGGAGTGCTGAGCGTGCACCAGAGGTGTTAGATAGGTTTATCCAAAAGCGGTGAAGATCCTTCCTCGCTTTAATTGCAAAGTCATCGAGGCACGAGCAATGGAAATGTGCTTCGAAGGTGTTTCATGGAAGGAACAGATGCTGCAGGAAGAGCTCTTGCATGCAGCGTGTGCAGGCACGGCAAGAATCCAAAGGGGGGGCTGAACCAGGGGAGTGTGAGGGCTGAGCAGGGCGGAGGCTTGTGATTGGAACAGAATACCAAGCAAAAAGTGTGAATGTCTGTGTTTCTTAATGAAGGTTGTGTGCTCTTCTGGAACATCTGTTTTGCCCAGCTTCAAGTTAGTGGCTGAAACAGAGAGAACAGGGTCAAGTTCTGTAGCTCATGTAACACAAATGGCCAGCAAGCAGATTTATTAGAAAATTAGATGATCTGCCCTTGAAAATTTTTTCATGTATCACCTTTTATTTTTTTTTTTTTGGGTGGCTAGATTGATCTGTCTCTATGCATTGGCTCCAGCCTGAATGGAAAGAGCTGCTGGTTTAGGGTGGCTTCTGTAATATAATAATTGCTTTGAAGTGTGGCAAATTAGTGTGAAGAAAATTGTCTCTTGGTTTGTCTCTGCCTTTGAGAAAAACTAGCCAGAGTACATGTACCCAGCTGGGGGGCGATGCAAGGAGAAAGCGAGAGGTGGCTCAGTTCTCCTTTTATTTAGGCAGCTTTTATTAACGCCTTGACATACTAATTCCGTGTGTTTCAGGAAACAGTAATTTTGCATAAACACGTTACCCTTCTTACCAGGACTCAAAGCTGCTTTTTCTTCCTTGTCCGTGTTTTATATTGATATGCCATCACCTGCGTGACTCGTGTCCTCTTGGTGACAGGTGGAAGCTGTCCGAGGGCCGGCTCTGCCTGGGGAGGGGCTGCAGATCGCGTCCTCCCTCCCTCCAGCATCCTCACCCACCAAGCGCAGAGATTGTCTCCGAGAGACTGAACGTGTACTTAGTAGCTAAGGGAGAAAACTTAAAAACACTATCTGGTGAATATTGCCATAACAATAGCGTTACAACTATTTTGACAGTGATTTGCAAGGAGGGGGGGATGTTTGAGAATGAGTCAGATTTCCCAACACCCTGAATATACTTTTCCACAAGATGCTTTCTGGTTTGATAACAGGTGATTATTTTCTTACTGGGTATCTTTACTCCAGGAATAAATTTTAGTTTTGTTTTGGTTTAGATTTTTTTTTTTTTTTTATAAAATGTATCTACGGAAAATAACTCTTTCCTACAGTACAGCAATGAGAGTACTTTGAAGCAAGGACAGAAAATAAATGCATGAGCAGATCTGGACATACACTTAAAAGACGTGTGTTAAACAAAGAGGCAAGCCCAGATTTATTATTGGATGACTCCATTTTTATCTCATGTAATTCTCCTTAATAAAGTTACACCAAAATAAAATTGGAGTAATATACTGCTGACGCTGTAAACAGCAGCAAGTAAGAAGGGCATCTGTACCAGTGTGTAACTTTGTGCTTGGATGTGCAAAGAATTTGTTAAGAAGGCGAACAGCTCAGCTCCCTGTGAGTTGCTAATGCACTCCTCTTCCTTTTTTTTTTTTTGTTTGTTTGTTTGTTTGTTTTTGTTTGTTTTCCAGTGAAGAATAAGCCAAGCGATGTGCCTGCCTGGCAGATTAGATTGGGTCTGCCCATCTCAGTTCTGTAGTTGCCCATGGGTGTACCATGCTGGATCACTGTGCTCCCGTTACCTGGAATGGGGCAAGAGATGGGGAGCGCAGCAGCCCCCACCCGCAGGTGAGTGCTTGCGGGGGGCTAGTGCTTTCAGTGCAGCGATGCAGTTCTGCAGCCGAAGTGCTTCGCCTGCCTCTCCGTGCCCGCCCGCTAACAGCCTGGGTTACTGATGCTCCATGCATGACTCCTTCCCGGGGTCAGCCACCATCGCATTTGCAGCCAATACAACATGCTGGGGTCATGCGGTGCCTCAGCGGGCCAGCATGTGCCGTATCGTGTTCTTCTCTCATTAGTTCTGAAGAAAACCTTTAGTGTCTTAATATCACATTAAATTCTTAAACCCCAGCAAAAACGGTGCCCGTGAATGTCTGAAGAAATGAAACTGCCACAGGAATTGTGAAGTTATTAAAAACAGCAGCAGTAGTGAATAAATTTAGTGTCCTTCCATAAAATGCAACATAAGGCATAATAAATACAGGAGCTAGTGAAGCTGCTGGCATGAGGTGCCTGGTCCTTCCCCTTCCTTCGCATGGCTGGTGGCCGGGTAGCTGTGTGCATCTGCAGCCAATGTGTGCTGGGGCAGAGGGACGGGTGTCCCCGTGTGCCCCAGCACCTGCAGCTGCACGCACTGGGGTTGTCTGGTGGCAGAGCTCCTTGCTCACTGTGAAGGTGGGAGGGATGCCTGGCCCCTATAAACAGGTTACTTTGTTGGCATCTCAGCCCTCAATAGTGAGGAAAAAAAAGTATTAACAGCATGGAAACAGTTTAAGTACTTCAGGTAATTAGAAAATATGTTAGCGCTTTCAAATAAGTTAAATTAAATGTGTATTAAATAAGTACCAAAAGAAAAGCAAGTGCCAGGCATTAAACAAGTTATGAATAAAACATTCTTGCAACGCTACCCAGTAATTTAGATAACTTCACTCAGTGCATAGGTGGGAAATGGATTCAACTGAACAAGCCTTTAATGTCTTCCCAAAGCATGAAGCAGGGGATGGGTGGCCCTGAGCTGGTCCAGGGGGGCTGTTACCTGTCCCTGGGGGTGCCCAGCACCTGATGGAGCAGGTGGCCTTCCCTGAGGAAAACACTTGCATTGGCCATGGCCATGATGGAGGGGACAGGCAGGGTTGCCCGTCCCAGGGGAGGCTCCTGCTCCTGCACCCAAACAGCTTCTTGAGAGCCCAGGGGTGTGATGGCCGAGCCCACGGCTGTGCCTCTCCGGCCCTGTGCAATGCAGCGCTCAGCAAAGGGCGCCTGCGGGATGGGTACCGGCCCCAGGATGGAGACCGGGATGTGGGGTGAGAAAAACCTGGGGGGTTGGAGCCACTGGGTTTCAAACAAGCTCCTGCAAAGGAATTCAAGTATTTTAATATTATGATAAATAGTTAAATGTGCTAAATGAAAGTGTGCATGGGTGTTGGTTCATTGAGCATCTTTGAAAAGAAAATAGTGAAACAAATAACCCCTGCTAAATAAAATAGTGGCCTCAAAAGCTTTGCTGTGTGTGGTTCAGCTATGGAGTCTTTTGACAGAAAACACTAACTGTAGGAGCGAGTGCCGGGGTCGGGGCTAATCCTCGGGAACACAGAGCCCTCTGAGTTTGAAAGTGCATTTGATTGCTTCAAAGGCAGCTCTTCAAATAAAAAGAGCAGCCCTCTTCCACGTTCTTCCCTGTCTTTAAATGCATTTTTCAGAATCAGTGCTGGTGTTGCTGCCCCCAGCAACTCTGCTGCAGCCTGGGGGGAGACACAGGGATGATGCTCTGAGTCCCTGGGGATGCTGAGAGGGATGGAGGGATGCTGGGAGGGATGCCCTGCTGTCCCACAGCCCCTCCCAACCCAGAGCGGTTGAACAAATCCTGAGGTTTTCATAGCTTTTAGTCATTTCTTGGGCAAAATCACTCACACCCCCTGCTCCTATAACATGCAGTGTGATGTGCTGTCTTCCCCTAATCCAATTACATTCGATATGTAACTTGTACCGTTTGAAAATTACCTCTATGTGCTCCCCAGACTTAACTAACCAGTAATGAATCATAATTTTATTGTACTTTGGGCCATAAAAGTGTATTGTATCTTGCCGTGAAATATCTTTATACGCCTCAGCAGCTGTTTCATATCCCCTTTTTGCTTTATTTTATTTCATTTCAGCAGCAATTCATACAGAGCATGCACACCGAGGTGGCAGCACAAAGCTGTATTATCTTTCACCGGTAAATATTTCTTAACTAATAATTTGATACCTCCTAGAATGGTAAAGCATTAACAGAAATTAGAGCAAAAGCCTGGTTAATTGGAGGATGAGGGGCAGCGTGCCCCCGTGCAGAGCTGCGAGCAGTGGCAGCAGAGCAGGAGGGGAGGCGAGGTGAGGGCTGCTGCAGCCTGCACGGAGCAGGGCAGTGCGAGCGCTGTAGCCTGGTCGTTTTTCTCTAAGTTGTACCTTAAAAGTAATTTTACGACTTCCCTCTTTCCTAACTTGCTGCAGAGTGTATATATCTCCTCCGTTGCTCATTGAAAGCAATCTTCCCAAACTCAAATTTCTAGATTTATATGTAAATGCACTGTAGATCAATTAAAAGATAAACCCAACTTTTATGTGGGAATATGGAAGGAATAAGCTCAATGAAATGCAATTCTCATACTCCAATCTTTGTATACAGTGATCAGAAAGCAATTAATCAGATTATTTTTATCCCCAATAATAATTTTCCACTTTGTGGTCAATTTTTTGTCTATAATTTATAGCTATAAAATATTTTTATATCAGAAAAGATAAGCTCTGTGTAGTGAGTCTGTTTTGATCAAAGAGGCAGACTAATGAATCAAGCCTCAGAAATACAACCCAGGGTGACCCTTGTATGAATAATACTGTCATCAACACAATGATTTCTATCTGTGTTTCATAGAAAAACCCTGCTGTGGGAAGGCACCAGGTTTGCTGGGCTGAAGAGGTGGGTGAAGGGCTGGCAGAGAAGGGGAGGGGGCAGGATGCTGCCCGGAGCAGGCACCAGCATCTGCAGGAGCCCCCCTGGCTCCAGGGCTGAACCCCACCGAGCTCTGGAGAGTGGGAAGGGGTTGCTGATGCGGAGCTGTGGGTTATTCATAGCTGCGGGTGGCGTTTGTCCCAGCAGTGCTGGGTTTATAACAAAGCGGGTTGCAGCTGGTGCGGGTGTCAGGAGCTACGGGCGCTTGCATCCAGCCGTGCCGGTTGGCTGCATGGAGCTGGGTGCCGTCTGCCCGTCCTGCCGGGCTGGGGACCCTCCACTGCCCCCCAGGACCCTGCCACCAGCGTCGCTGTCTGCAGAGCCACCTGGGAGCCCTGGGTGTGGGTAAGTCAGACGGGGCTGAGCTGATGCCTGTCCCGTTTGAGTGGGTGTGATGTGTTTAAGGTAGACTGGCAAGCGAGCTGAGGGCGCTTAGCAGAAGGTAACAGTGGTCAATGTTAATACATAACTAAACTGCAGACTGCTGGATGCGACCCACCGTGTCTCTTAGCATAAACCAACTTTTGATTCTGTATCTTATCGTAATTCTCACACATGACAGGCTCTGAGCATGGGGACAGGGCATTTGATGTTATTAGGGCACTTGGCCTGTAGCCAGCAAATCGCTTTGCAGGGGTGTCGTTGTTTTGTGCCATACTGAAATAACATTGGGAATCATAATAAAAAAAAAAATCCATATCTCATCACAGTATAATCACACAAGCTACCTTTTCTTCTGATGAACAGTCCTACAGGCAAGATAAACTTTCCGTTATCCTTGAACTTTACATGTGCTACACATTGCAGAATTGAACTTTGGCTGGGAGATGCATATGCAGCCTGAGCCGGGCTTTCTGTAAGTGCCAGGCAGATCTAATACTGCGCACAGCGGGTCGCTTGGTCTGTGCATAGCAGCAGCATTTGAATAAAGGTCTCCCAGGTTGACTTCCATTAGAGAAGCCAACATATTTTAAAAATAATATAGGCATAAGCATCTGCCATACTTGAAAATAAGATGTTGGCTTTCCAGGTAATTAGCAGACCTTACCAAAAAAAAGAAAAAGAGTACCTAAGTCAACTTCCAGGGGCTGTGTACCCAGCTGCGGGGAGCAGGTAAGCAGGTTGATGGGTGTAGCATGTACTTCCCTTGTCATGTAGGAAATCAACGGAGAAGAGAAAGGCACAGTGTATAATTAAAACTAAGCAGCAGCAGCAGCAAAGAAAAGGCTGGTAAGGCAGCATTTCCCAGGAGGAGAAAAGAGGAACTCATTTGATTGCTACTTAATTTAGACATGCTTAGGGACTTCTCTCACATACGTTTAGATTTTTGTGACTGTTTTCTGGAGAATTTTTAAGAGGGTCTTGGCAAGTTGCCATGGCAACGCCTTTATTGCAAGCGCTGCATCCACTGCCTGGACGGTGTAGCTGCTTTCCTGGAGAAACAGGAATACACTTGGTGTTTTTTTTTTTATTCTATTTTGCAGCTTTACAGGTAGAAAGTATTAGTTCAAACTCTCGGCCTCAGCCCCATGTGGTTTCTAGACTCCTCTGGAGCAGTTCTCTTCTGTGCAGGGTGCAACAGGCTGGAGGGGGGGCAAGACTTGCTCCGTACCCCCGGTGTCTCAGCCTGGCAAATGGAGAATAATAATAGTGACCTGTTAAAGGAAATTTTCAGAGTGAAAGCTGAAATAACACTCACTTTATAAACCCTAATGACAGGCTTTTGGGGGAAAATCAAAGGATTATATAGACTTTTTTGCTTCTTTAAAGCGGGAGGCACAGCAATGCTGTGCAATTTTTCCCGTGCTCCGCAGAGGAGCGGACATGGCCAGCTGGGTGCTTGCGCTCTGCATCCATTTCTCAACTGCTTTGCTGTGCCAAGCAGGGATGTTCCTGGGCCTGAGCAGAAGGCAGTATGGACACAGAACGTGAGACTGAAAACTGTGACATCTCGAGAACCTGCATTTGCAGGGGTGTCCCCGAAAGGAGCAAGGCACGGGATTCCGGCAGCCGGTACCTGCCGGCGCAGAGCCTGAAGGTGCTCAGCAAAGGCTGCCCTCTGTGCACCCTGGCTACCAGGTCTGCAGCTCCGCTCTGCTGGCTGGGGGGAGGTGGGGGGAAATGTGGCAGGGCTGGTCTCTGCCCCCCAGCTCGGAGGGAACAGCCAAGGAGAGCCGGTAGCTTAACACCGAGGATGCTGGAAGGGCTCTGAGCAATGCCATGAGAGCTTGGGGAAGGCTCTGAATTACCAAATCGTCAAGGTTTTCCTTCCCTTCCTCTGTAAAATAGAAAAATACACTAGGAGGGAGGTGTCTACCGGTTTTCCTTCCCTTCCTCTGTAAAATAGAAAAATACACTAGGAGGGAGGTGTCTACCGTGTCTGGATTCTCATTTAATAGTAGCTGCAGAAACAACCCCACAAATTCCCACAACCTGCTGCTGTTGAGGTGTTAGACTGTGGGACCTGCATCTGCTGGAGCCACGGCCATGGCTGAAATGATCCTCTAGGCTGCAAAGGTGTGAATGGAGCTTTTTGATCCCTGATCTTGATTTTTATTTCAATTTTCAAAAAAGTGTACCTCAGCTCTTAATGTTAATGCAGAAAAAAACAAGTATTCATTTTTAATTACTTTTTACCTGCTTCAAAAGAATTTTTTTAGTACTTCGTTTTTGAAACGTGAGGTTTGTGGAAGTTGTAAATAATTTTTTGTGGTGGTCATTAAGAACAGGGTTTTGCTTCAAATTCACATCATCACATATATACCTTGTATTGCTGTGCAAAGAAACCCCCGAACTATTTTTAGGGAGTTGATTTGGAACTTAAAACCACATACATCAAACAAATGCATACAGATGGTGCTTCATTTGCTTTACTTTTATTCCATATCAATCAAACCCACCAACGTATCTTGGGTATTAGGAACACAGCCTGTTCAACTGCGGAAACACATTTTCAGTTATATCGTGGCTATTGATCAAAACTCAGTAATCTGTATCTTAGAAGATATTAAGAGTTCTATCTGAAGATCAATCAGTTTTCTTAATCTTAATTGCTCACTGTAGCAAAGGGGTTTGCTTTGAGCAAACTGCAGACGCTGGGCTAAACCTGGCTGAAGTACTGCAGGCGGGCTGCATAGGCCAGACAAGCTCAGGAAGCGTGTGTGCCAAAAAGTGATGGGTTTGTCCACTTTTGCAGGTGGGACACCTTACAGAACCCACCCTGGGTGTGAGAGCGGTGCTGCATGAGGCTCAGGGCAGGCAGCCAAGCTGCCCCAGCGCAGCACCCTGTCCTTGCCGGTCTGCGGGCGGGTTCGTCTTCCCTGGGGACTGCAGCGACGAATTTGTCGCTGGCATTTTGGCGAGGAGCGCATCTCTCTGAAAATGTTGACAAAAGCAAGGGTAACTCTGGAGATGCTCCGATTGCTTAAGGGTTGTGCTGATGCATATCAACATTTTGAGCTTAATCATTACTCGGGCATTAGCCAGTAATTTACAAACTTCAGTCACAACTTGCAGGGCATTTTTTTATCCATGAAGCACCTAGAAAGGCGCTTGAATCCTTGTTTCCTCTAGAACTGTCTCCAGAGGGCACTGCGTATTCAAAGCGTGGAATGTACGAATGTGCTGTGGGATGGGGTTGCTGGCAGTGTCCGTCATGTGTCTTCACAGGGCTCTCATGGTTCTGCTGCCTGTGTTGCGGTGAGTAACGCCATTGAAGTTGAATGTCTGAGGCGTCTCTTTGTAGAAGAGGAATTTGCAGTGTTCAGGGAAAGCGTACGTTGTTGGTCCTTTAGGATCAGATGGATTTCAGAAAGGGCCTCTTTGATCATTGAATAGTTTCTTGGGCAGCCATAGCAGACAGACATAAACTTCTCCAAAATCCCGTTGGTTTTGCTCTGTCTGTAAGACCGTTCCAGTCCCACCCAGTAACTTCTGCTCTGAGTTGGTGCTTGGGAGTCGTCTCTGTGCCTGTGCCTCTTGCCGCGTTGCTCGCAGCGATGGAAGCTGCCAACCAGGGCCAGCTAAAGTCATGCTACGGCAGCTTTTGAGTCCTGGCTTGTCCGCAGGGTGCCCTGGGGACAGCCGCAGTCAGCCTGGTGGCCTCTGTAGGGGGACGCGCGCACAGGCTGCACAGAGCCGAGCTGCCCGCTGCAGCCTCTGGCCGTCCCCACGCCAGCGCCCTGCCGCCCTTCTCAGGCAGTTTGATTTAGAGCTCATCGGTATTCCCGATGACGGTGGTAGGAAAACTTTCATTTATCATGAGTTGTGCCTCTAATGAAATATCCATTTCCCAAATCAACTGCTCAAATTTCCTGTCACTTGAATGACTTGATATAGCATTGGAAGTATTACTTTCGAGTGCTAACAACCACTGAGCACTAATGCACAGAGGAAAGGCTCTGAGCCTCTAAAAGCCGAGTTTCCTTGCCAAAACTAAGTATATGACTGGCAGGGAGAGTTTTTCTAATATTTATGCACTCTTAATGGTGTTACCTCTATGACTGTGCTTCTACATTAGTGCTGTCCTGCCATAATTTTTACTCAAATAAGCTCTAGGTATGGAGACTGCAACTTTGATTCAAGCCATTGATGAAAGGAGTCCTTTCCACCTTCTCTCCTGGCTTTTTCCACCCCTGGGCTGCCTATCCCTGCCCTTTCCCCTGTGCTCACATTAATCTTCTTTTGCTCTGCCAGTCTGTACTCTGTTTCCCCTCTTCCTGCTGTCTTCTGGGCTACCAAAGCCAGAGCCTTCTAATGAGCGGTGAGTAGCGTTCACGACTCTTAACGGTCAGGGGCTCATTTCATGGACTTCGCAGCGCTTTTGTATTGGCAGTGGTCTCGTAAAACCACGTCAAATGATGTATCATCCTTCTGACTTAATGGTAAAATGCGATGTTTTCAGCATTTCATCTAAAATGTGAGGTTTCAAGCCAACACTCGTTCGGTTTGGCAGTTTGTTTAATTACATTGGAGCTCATGTTAGATGGCGTTTGCAGATGCTGCCATCACGGGTAGGACTGAGCTGGCCATGCCGCCGGTGGGCTGGGAACAGCATTAGGGTGTTGGCGGTGGTCCAGGAAACCCTCTGGCAATAGATATTGAAAAAGATGGTTTAGAGGAGCAATATCAGTTCACAATGAGGGTGCAAAGCCTAACAAAGAATGCCAAGCAAGCTATGGAAAACAAAAATCGTGTAAGATGCATTTGCTTTGGAGGCACTGGAAGAAATAGAAGAGATGATTGTAAAGGTTGATTGTGAAATGATGGGTAAGGAGAGGGATAGAAAGCTTTGCCTCTAAGAAATATGCAAGAGAAACAGGAGGGGAACCACCATGCAACATGTTTCCTTGTGTTTTCTAGCAGTGATAATATTACTAAGAATATGAAAAAATAATTAATAGTTATGGTGTTAAGAAGGGCAAAAATTAAAGACATTTTTTCTATGAGGTTACGTTCTGTCTTCTATCTACTCTAAACATAAATAATTTACTATTTGTGATTTATGTTGTTAATCTAAATTACATTTTTCTTGGGTATGAGACTGCAGTAGATTATGATGTTTGCAGTGCCAAAGGCTGTGTTATGTCTTTTATAGAAGATAAAGTCCTGGCTCATGTGTTTTGTGATTCCAACTTCAAATTACATTATTCACCTCTGCCTCTGTGGTTTTATACCATATTCAAGATGCGTGCTAGCAGTGCCTTCTTGTATGCCAGGAAGATGTTTCTGTTTTTTATCTTTATGAAGGACCACATTATTTATTTGGAACACACCAAATGCCAACAAGTACTCATGCAAGCAGCAAGCAAAACCTCACAGCAAACAATGTGACACTAATCTGTTGTTTGTGCTAAAATACAGAAAGGAAATTACTGTTTGGCTGTCATGAAGCTCATAAAGGAAAAAAAAAAAGAAAAATGCCACTGAAAAAGAATAAGCTTCAAAAGAAAGTTCCATTATCAGTTTGTTTCATGCCTTGTAGCTCCAGCTGCAAACAATCCCTTTCATAAGTACACCCTCAAGATAAATGGCAGCACAATTCTGGTGGTATCATTGAGATAAAACCACAACTCTTCTCCATCTGGGGGAGGGAAGATCTGCTGAGACTACTGCTTTATTTTGTTACATCTCATCACCATCTTGGGGGAGAAAATGAATATGTATCGTCTGTTATCTTGTCATTTTTGAGCCAAACATCTTAAAATACATTTTCTGTGAAATAACCCTAGGGATTTCAAGACCAGAATAAATTATTAGAGCAGTTTGAGCTTGGAGTCCCTGTACTTGCTTTAAATGTGGCAAAAGCTCTTCCTAGTGTACAGATGAGACTTGCTTTTGCTTAGTAACCAAAGAAAAGAGAAAAAGGAGGAAAAAAAGAAAACCCAACCCAAAGTTTACTTAGCCTAGGTGCCAAACCAGGCAGCTGCTTAAAACTTAAAGCAGAAGAGGAAACAGCCTCAAGTTGCGCCAGGGGAGCTGCAGATTGAATATTAGGAAAAATGTCTTCACTGAAAGCATTGCCCAGCATGGCACAGGCTGCCCAGGGAAAGTGGTGGGGTCACCATCCATGGGGGTATTTAAAAGACATGTAGATGCAGCACTCGGGGACAGGGGTTAGTGATGGCCTTGGCAGTGCTGGGTTAACAGTTGCATGTGATGATCTTAAAGCTCTTTTCCAACATAAATGATTCTGTGATAATGCACAAGCTGATGAGAGCATTTAGTGAAGCTCTCCAAGGGCTTGAACTGCAGATTGAGTAGGTGTGGTGTGGACAGATCGGATGTCGAATGCACTTTGAGATCCCAGCACTAATCCTCTATTTATTGCATTGGAATTTGTTAATGCTGTCTGGTGGCTGTTTTCCTTAGGCTCAGTAGTAACTTTACAAGAAAATGCCTCCGAGGCCCTTGCCTGGCTGAAGGATCCCCTGGCCATCTCCAGCAAGTAGTGCTGGGCACAGCACCCGTACAGTACCACGCAGCAGAGCAGCAGCGCCCATGCAGCACCATGCAGCAGCACCCATGCAGCACCACGCAGCAGAGCAGCAGCACCACGCAGCAGAGCAGCAGCACCACGCAGCAGAGCAGCACGGGCTGTGCAGCCGCCCGTCCCCAGCCTGCCCTGCCCGGGGACGTCCAAGCTCCACTTAATTTGGCCAAGTGCTCTTCCTGGACGGGGGTTCCCAGCAGGCAGCCAGGTCTCTTTTCTGATAGCTCTTGTGAATATATAATAACTGTCTGACTATAACAAGATCATCACACTGCCCCTGGAGTCAGTTCACTATGAAACTGCTTTATGGTATTCAAACTGAAAGAAAATTGATAGCTTGTCCCAGTGGAGATGCTGCTATAAATTCTATATAGCAGTGTAAATCAACCCCAGGAGAGCAAGGTCAGCAGCCTGCTGCCTGCTCCCCTGCCCTCTGTCTGGAGCAGCCCGAAGGCTCTTGCAGGGAGCTGGTGGCCCAACCAGGGTGGCCCTGGACTCCTGCCACCCCAGGGATGCTGCCAGCAGCTCCGCAGGGTTTGCTGGCACGCAGGCAGGCGGCAGCGCATCCCGGGAGCCTGTCCCTGTGAGGGCCTGACATGGTCTGAGGGCTTAAACGTGATGTGTGTCAGCAGAGCAAGGGGTTACGCTGGGTATTGTGTAACCCTGATAATTATAAAAACCCATTTTGGAGAGATCTGTTCCTCGCCACCGCATTGTGTCTCATTGCTGAGAGATGGTTTCCAATCTGAAAGCACTTAATGAGATAATTTGTGATGAGCTTTAATGAGTTTCAGTCATTACTTGGCTTGCTTCCACCACCACAGTGCTGATGCCCTGCAGCCACTTTCACACCACTTTCACAGGTAGAATTTAGTCCTAAAAATTGGGGGGGTGGTTTGTTGGGTTTTTTTTTTTTAAAGCACTGCAGTCTAAATCATGTCATATTCTCAGTGAAACATTCAAAGAGTAAATGTGGTGTCCTGGAGAGAAAAGTGTTATTCCCAATTTTCACATAATGGAGCTACAACATAAAAATGCCCTGTGCTGCGTAATTCTGAAAGTGGAGCCAGAAATAAAAACCCAGATTTTTTCCCAAAGTGAATTTCAGTCTCCCATATCCACAGCAAGAATAAAAGTTTGATTTCCTTCAATATAAAAGAATTACAGCTTAGATTTGCATAGATTGTCATACTGCTGGGTTATGCCAGCTGAAGTTTCTGGATCCCGCCTTGGTGCAGGAGGTGAGCCTATGCAGTCAACGGTAAGAGCAATGGTAAAATCTAAAAAGCTACTTTTACTTTCCTTCGTTTTGTCCTCACTGATGTACATGTTTACTATTGTTTTAGGTAGAAATTACAGATGTATTAAAGGATTTATTTCTTTTTCTTCTAGTGGCAATGAAAGAGCTAAATCTGTGACCAGAGCCACAACCGGGGGTCTCTGTGGCCAGCGCAGGGCTCAGCCACGACCCTGCTGCTGCTCGGATCTGTGCTTGCCATTTCCGGGTACGTTACTGGCCCTAGGTTTGGGGCAACTCACTCTGTTTGTGCCGACTCTTTAAGACATATAAATTATATACGATGAGAGATACTAATGATACAAGGTCCTTGGTGTAGGCATGTGCATGGTGTTTGAGCACAGATAAAGGCTACTTTTGAGGTGCATTGCCAAGACAAGTGATGCCCTGCAACCTTGGATAGACTTGAAGAAAGTCTAAATTGCAAACACAGGTCACCATAATTTTCCCAGTTGCAATGCAGGAAATTCCATTTAAATACAAGAAGAAATCCTTCCTCTCTGAGGGTGGCTGGACATCGGTGTAGGCTGTGCAGGGGGGCTGTGTGATCCCCTGCCCAGGCGATGAGGGTGCTGTGTCCTTGCCCGGGCTAGGATACAGCCTGACACCCGCCAAGACCGCTGCAACCTGCCTCCAAGAGATTCTAAATGTTTTTTAAACATACGCAGGTGATTGATGTTTATGTGTCTCCCCTGTAGCAAACGAAACCTTCTCTTCACAACTATTAACTGTTAGTCGTAAACTACCCTTAGCTGAGCTGTGCATTTCAGAGGTCTTACAGTAATGGGTGACATTCAGATGTATTTGGAAAAAAAGTAATAATCCTTGTTTCTAGGAAAGCTCTTAAATTTAGAGGTGTTTGTGATTGCTGGGAAGTAAAGTATAATTTTTTTGTGTATGTAGGTTATTGTATTTTAGGAATGGATGAGCAATATCAGGTCTCAAAGCTAATGGTATTTATTCTGGAGGGCGTTCGGGGATGTTTGCTGTGAACGGCTGGGGTCAGGACAGGGTTGGGGCTGGAGAAGAACTAAAATTAATTTATTCTGAAATTTCCCAGTGCGGCTCAGTCTGTGACTCTCCACTGCCGCCCTCTCCACAGCATCCCCCTTCTCCCTCTGGGCAGTCAGCCCTGAGGCACCATGACCTCGCTCCTCCCCGGAGACATTTCTCACCCCTCTATTTAGAAATGACTGTTCTGAATAATTTAGTACATTGGAAATCTTTGTTCTGTACCTCCAGGCTGATGTGGAAATTTGTCTCGAACTTGAAGGCTATCTGAAATCAATAATATCATCAACTTCACCTGCATTTACAAAGATAATATTTCCATAATATTGCCAGATTTCAAAGGGAAGAAGAAAGGCTGTGCAGTAGGAAAAAAAATCATAAGTATTGCAGTGAAGCAGCATTAAATTTTAGAAAACTTTTCCAAGACCATTAATTGAACTTTCTTACAAGATTTAAATGAGATATTGAAAATCAAACACTGTGGCCTAGTTTTAATTGCCTGTTCTCCGATACAGCCTAATCTTAGAGGTGTAGTTTCTATTTTGTATCTGTAAAGAAAGATTCAGCAACCCCCAGAGAACTGGTGTCATCTCTTTACTGCTTCAGAGATCGACATAGCATTTAAAATTATTTATCTTGCGTGTATGCCAGTTTCTCAGCTGAACTCCTGTGTGCCAGCACGCTTCGGAGAGCATTTGTTGTGGGTACTTAAATCCAGTTCCATGGTGCTGCTAAAAGCAAGTCTTAATGTAAATATTGTTAGGAGTGACTTAAAACTATTGCTTATCACTGCTCTGGTTCAGCACTGCCATGTCCCTCCCAGTAGCTTCCAGCCTCCCGTGTGGGGTTACCCCCCTGCCCATTACGGAGGGGCTGCTCAGGTCGCTCTGGGTCTCGGGAGCTGTACCTGCGCGAGGGGCAAGGCTGGGGTTCTGAAACTTCACTTTTTTGGGTATGTAAATGGAGTTTCACCTTTCAGCCTGGTCCCTTCCCAGGCTTCACTATTTCTCATTGTGAACTCAGTGCTTAATGTTATTGCCTTTTTTAAATTGTTTTTGCGGTATGTGAAAGGCAGATACCAACAGTACATGTACTCTAAACCCACATGTGTTTCTTGACGTTACTCCCGTGTACTCTTGGACGAGGCAGCTGCCGACTTGGCCCCCAGGGTGGGTTGCTGTGTGCTGTACAGCCCTGCATCCTGCCTGGACACTGACACCCAGGACCCTGGGCTGAGCCGGGGTACAGGGATGCCCAGGCAGAAAGCCAGGTTTTACCCTCTGCCTGCATGAGAATGAATTGTCTTTCAGAAAGGAGGTGTGTCATTTGCTATTATTCACTGTCTTTAAAGAAATCTTTAAGGCAGGAGGATAGGAATATTCCAAATGCTTGGGCTGAGCTGGCAGTAACTGGAGCTGCAGTGATTTGTTGGGTTCCCAGCCCAGTGAAGACCCTCGATTATGCAGACAGGGCTTGTCGAAGGTGGGCAGATGCTGGACCAAGTCAGCACAAAATTGCAATAGGGAAACATTTAACCTGGTAGGTTCTGCGTCTAAAAACTCTGCTGCTTGGCACCCTTGCCTTATATGCACACTCTACTGCATTTCCAGTGTCTGTTTATTCGGACAGTAACCTGTGAATACTTGATCATCAGAGTTGACTAAACTTGATATTTTGTTTTTTGGGGGGTATCACACATGCTAAAAAGGGAGACAAAATGTGCAATGAATGAAAAGCAGTTTTCCAGTTCATGCAGACCAAAGGGTGCTGCTCTAAACCCAGGTACCACATGTGTGCCCCTTGCCAAGCCCTTGGTGCTGCAGACTTGCAAACCATTTCTCTGGCTGTAGCTGATAAATACGGGCTCCTTGTGGCTGCCTGCTGTACCGACTGAGTTACACGTGAAGTCATTTAAAGATGGACGGAGCAGACCTGCGTGGAAAGGGTAGGAGGATTTATTTCAACCCCTCTGCACAGGTCTGCAACACATGGTTGCAGCAGTCCCCCCTGCACCCCCCGACGCTGATGCAGTGCAATTTGTTTGCTGAGTGGTGCTGAGCGAGCTGATGCAGCCAGCCTGTTGGCATGAGTCCCGGAGGCTGGGTGCTGTGTTTATTTCTAATGAGGAGAAAAATGCTGGAGAACACACGTGGCATGACTGTACATACTGAGCCCCCGATGTTCAGAGCACAGTGGGACATTCGTTATTCCATCCGCCAGAGTGCCTTGGTGAGTGGAGCATGACTGCCCGTCAGACACGGAGATAAGGATGCGTCCCCGGCAGCTTCAAGTGTCTGTCTGGTCCACCAGCAGATATAATGACACTGGGCATTAACACTAGGAATTTTTTCTTTGTTATTTTCATGTTTTAAACCGATAGCTTGTAGCAAGGAAAGAAAATATGAACTTTGTAATGTTTGTATTGGCGAAGTAAATAATGGTAGGAGCCACCCTGGCCCAAAGCACAGTTGGTGCTTTGCACCGCAGGCAGCGATCCCACCCCACGGGGAGCTTGGGAATGCAGTACAGTGGGAAGGGGGCAGACCCTTTTGCTAAGTTTGGTAGTTCTGTGCTGTACTGACATTTGTTCCCTGCCCTCACACAATTGTGGCCATGTAGACAGATACTTTGAGGCAAGGACAATTGAAGGGATAAAAATACACACTGTATTTTAAACTTTCACCGTTTCCACATGTATTCAGCAGTTGGTTTGTCAACTCACTAGCTGACACTGAAGAGCAATTCTGTGATATATGTTTGAAGTTGTTTCACCAAAGCAAAAATCGCCGCAATTTCCTGCCATGGCATCTGCTGGGAGGACGGCTGCTCCCCAGCAAGAGCCCGCGTCCTGCCCTTGGCCAGCGCGGAGCATGCTGCTGGGGGGGCGAGGGGGGGCATGGGGGTGAGGGGGGGGGCGGGGGGAAGGCCGCCACACACCCACCTCAGACACCAGGGCTGGCAGCAGAGGGTGGAAGACGTTGGCGCCTGTTGCAGCCGTAAGCTGGCCGTGTGGGGCTGACCCTAACCTCTGCCTCGAGGGGAGGTGGGTTGGCTGGTGGGTCAGTGCAGCACGGGAATACCGTGTCCCCAGAACGTTGTAATGAGAAATGACCAGAGATAAGGATTTAATTATGCAGCTGGAGGATTTCTGAGGTAGCCTGCCCGAATGCTGTTCAGGCTGCTCTCATGGAGAGCAAAGCCTTGAATGTAGCAGAAAGCTGGCTGATGGTTCCATGGGCTTTGGATCAGGAGAGCCCAGAGCAAGGTACAAAACGTAAAGCTGAATCCCAGTTGCATGTGAATCTTACCTATCGCCAAGTTAAGAATAGCCAAGTTTTACTCTATTATAGACCTTAGAGCAGTAAAACAATCTTCTGCTTATGTTGTCTCCCACTGGTAACAGAAGATAGAGCTTTCTGGATATATTGTAGATAACATGTTTGAAGCAACTGAAACTGTACTTTTATGTTGTGAAATAGTAGCAGGAAAGTGGTAAACACAGCTTTAACTTCTTTCTTAGGAGACTTAGTGGCTAGTAAGAGGAGGGGGAAAGCCACTTCTGGTGTTCGTGTAAGCAGCCACGCAGTGTTCCCCTGGGCTGCGGCTCCTCCAGGCTGACCCACGGGAGCTGCCCGTCCCAGCAGCCCGGTACATTCTGTGCATGGGTGCCATGCACAGCGCGGATTCAAGGCTTGCCTTTTCATACTGCACTTAGGAAAAGAGTTCCCTCGGTCATTTTGCCATTTGAAATTTTCATAAACTGCTGAATATTTGATGAAAACAACAGCAATCCTTACTGTGCTTCCTGTGTGTGTCAGTGGATGGCTTGCTCTGGGGTCTCGGGGTTTCCTTATAGGTCTGCAGTTGGTGTTTATTTGAGAGTAAACGCACCTGCAGGATGCAGTTAATGATATTCTTTTTGAAGTATCATAGAAGAAACTCCCAATATTGGAAACATGTGGTTCATGGTAGAGAAGGTTTAATGCAACTTGATAGCAGTGAATTTTTGATGCACCAGGGGTCCAATAATAGCCATAAAGTCTCTCTTAATGGGCAAATAAGCAACTCTGGAGAAATTAAAATAATTCACTGTATTAATACTACAGGTTGAGCAGTAAACAGGACATTGTTTATGGAAAAAGAGACCAATTTAAATCCAAAGGAATCCAAACTCTCTCCTTTCAAGAAAGTGTACAGCTATTTATCTTTTGCAGCTCCCAGCAGCTGTCCGGTGGAAGGGGTCCTCCATGCCAGCATGGCAGAGCAGGCGCAATTTCCATCTGCTTTCTGTTCCCAGCAGAAGCAGGAGCTGCTCATTCTTCTTCCCCATGCCAGTTACACGCCATGGCAGTATTCATTGCCTTCGTTGCGACTCAGTGTTAGCCATCACTGGAGAACAGGCTGATACGTATCCCAGTTACTACTGAGTAACTGAAACGCACCCTGGGGAGACTTAGCTCTCAATTTATGGGGCATATGCACTGGGTTTGGTATTGACTTTTCTAAATCTGTTATCTCTGCATGAATCACATCCATACAGAAGTGGGAACTTCTGACCCAAACTTAAACATGTACTTAAAAGCCTCAACCAGATGAGAACAATAAATTGGATAGCTAAGTGTTGTGTATGTTGGAAATGGCAGATGCACAGATGGCAGGAGAGGCAAAACGTGTATAAATCTGACAGTTTGGAGAACTATGATATTTACACCTGGTGAATGCTTAAAGAGAGTGGCTGTAATAATACATCTATGTTTCTAACTGCTGATCCCTTTTCTTCTTTTTCTTTTTTTTTCCTGGAGAAAGCATTTACAGAAAAATTATAAAGATAAACCCGTATTGCTTCCCATTCATACCAGAGAGTGGCAGCTTCATTTCCCAGGGTATTGGTTAGCCTGCCTCACTACTTTTTAATGCAATTCCCAGTAATTTGTAATTTCTGGCCATTTTTAATGGCGACATTTTAACCTACCAACAGTCATTAAATACTCCAGTTTCTTTCATCTCCTCCGTGATAGACTGGCCAATCTTTCCATGCAGCTCTGTTGATTGCGTGGTATTAGTTTTCCCCTTACTGAGCCAGCTGGGCTAATGCTGGTGACCAGCAGCGAGTATGGGCAGGGGGCAGAGCCGCAGGAGGAGGGGGAGGAGGGCTGGCCATCCTGGGGGGCTGGAGGAGAGCAGTCCTCACTGCGGTGGGCCAGGTCCCCGTCCCGCTGGCTGCTCCCGTGGGCTCCCGCAGGGCCCTTAGTAATGCTTTCAAGGAGATGCTGGCCATGTCCTAGTGCTTTCTTTTTCTGTTTAAAAAGTGTGTCAAAGCTTTTAAATTCAAAATAATGCCAGTTTTGAGCGAAGCTGGAGGACCGAGGAGGCAGCAGCGTGTGGCAGGCGGTGCAAGAGGGCAGTCGCCCCGCTGCTGGCGAGTATCACCAGTGTGAAGCGGCGCTTCTTGAAAACTGAAGAACTGAACTCATAGCGTTAGTGCCCGTTGTGTTAACATCTGTTATTATAAAAGGCACAAGGAAGTCTCAGGTACGTTCTGCCAGAGGTAAAAGCGTTGTCCAAGGTTCATTGTTACTAGCGTCACGTTTTGATGGAAAGCGCATGCCTGAAGCAGATGACATTTTACCAAATGCATCACTAGTAGTACTACTACGCCAAGTAGAACTGGGAGTCACGTGGGCGACAAGGACGGTGAGTACCACATGGGAACCCGGGTGAAGGTGTGCATGTGCCTGGCCTGTGAACAGTCTGTTGATCGTGTGTTTTCACCTTAATTCTGACACGGCTGAGCACAAGTGCGCGGTGTGCTGGCGCTGAGCGTGCCGAGGAGCACGTGGCCGGCTGCGGGGGCGTTGTGCTGGCAGGGCGAGAGGCACTGGAGGTGCTACCGTTGGCAGCCTCTGGAGAGAGGGTGTCTGGAAAACGCACTGATAATTGAGTCAAGCCTGTGTAAACCTTTGGCTATTCATGTGTGAGAGGTGGGGACAATCCTGGGTTTGTTTATAAATTACAACTGTCTTCATACATTGTATGAGACTTTTTGATGAAGTGTCTATAGGTGTGCTTACCCTCACATCTCAGGCCTTGCATGCAAACCAGCTCTGATGAGGTCGAGGGCAGTTTTGTCACCGGCTGTAAAGAAAACAGAATTGCACCAGCATGCTTCTATTTCCGTAGGGCAGCACAGAAGACAGCAAAGAAATCTCGGTCCCAGGTCCATTCTGTGTGCTTTCCCGGGCAGATTTCCCAAAGCAAATCAGACACTGTCCTTTCAGTGACCGGCGCTGTGTTTCGGAGGTCGGAAGGCAAGGGGGTGAGGAGGCACCGCATGCTGCCCGATGCAGCCCCCTGCCTGCTTGCCCGCAGGCGCAGCAGCCAGCCCTTTGGGGGGTGAACGTGTGGTGCGGGGGCGCAGCAGCAGGTAACTGCAGCCTCAGCATCACCAGGAATATAATTTTTTGTTGGGGATGTTTTGGCATGCAGAATTTTGTTTTGATTGGCATCGCTGTGACGTCACACTATATTTATATCTGGTTCCTGCAGGTCTGAGGTGGTTAATGCTGCCGGGATCAGGGTGCTGGGGGAGGGCCAGTTTCTTCTGCCAGGGAGAGGGCTTTGGCAGGTGCTGTTGGAGCACCAGGGTGCTGCCCAGCTCTGCGAGGTGGCTGCACAGGGGTGCTGGGTGTGCTGTGGAACAGCAGCAACAGAGTTCCTTCCCAACTCATGTTCTCTGCCTCCAGGTCGTCGTTCTTGTTCAACAAAGAGGGAGCGTGTGAGCAGCGTACTCAAAGTTTCGAAATTATAAAATGATGATGAGGTTTTTAATGGTATACAGGTGTGAGCAGGGTAGGGCTGATGTGGCAGAGGCTGGGAATGTCGCTGGAAAGGCAAAGTCCCAGCATGGCCAGCTGGAATGCAGAGACAGGCCGGCAGTGGCTCACCAGGTGGCACGAGGTGGCCTTCACGAACCGCAGCGGTGGGGGTTTTCGTGACTGGTGTCACTGGCAGCAGGGATGGATATGGGAAAAGTTTCAGAGGTTGCATTGCCTGCAATAAAATACTGGTTTACATTATGCAGGCGAGAGTTGTGACTCCATAGTTAAAACTGAGTTGAATGTCACTTTTTAACATGTTTTTCTTCTGAGTTTTACCTTGATGCAATTTATTACGTTTGGTCTGAGGATGGATGAGTATGACATGTCTCTGCATAGTGTTTCACACCAGACAGTGTTTTCTCTGTGTCGTAACTTCATCATATTGTATTTTTTGTCTCCTTATGTGGACATATTTATTGATATACTGGAACGTACAGCATTGATTGATGTACATGTATTGATGTGCCTATGTTTGAAATGTCCTCGCTTCTTAGAGAGTGGAAAATAGACTGCATAGTCATAAAAGCTGGTGAAAATTCAAAACACGATGGTAACTTGTGCCTGAAAGTATGAGCAGGGAAGGGTTTTCTATGCAGAAGTGCCCAGGCCTGTGCCCGCGCCTGTCAGGTGGTGTGCTTGCGGGTGCTCCGTGTGGGAGTGGGAGCCCTCGCCCCCGCGCCAGCCCTGCTGTCACCAGGAGCACCAGCATCTCACGCTGGGCTGCTCACAGGGCAGGTACTGAATCACCGTTGCTGCATCCTGCAGGCTGCAGTTCGGGGAATTATATGAAGTTACAGGCAAATAATTATATTGCTATCATACACTGCAGGTAACTCTATGAATAATTACAGTTCTCCTGCCCATTGCTGTACATCAAAGGCTGTCAGATAAGGGTCCATTTCCAGTGTCTGTTCTTTTAAAAGCTGTATGTGATGTATCTGTCCCTATGCTGAAAGCTGTAGCTCATGCTCAGGATAACTACTTTAGCATAGCCACAAGCTCCTCATTTGATCCGTGTCCAGTGAAATTACTGCTTAATGTGAATCAGCCTAAAACTTAGCTCCTCAGTAGAAATCTTGCGGTACTCTGGTCTTGGAGAATGATTTCACCAATGGCAAAATGTTTTACTGTGAAATTGCATTAGCTGCATGCAGGATCAGGGTCTTTATCAGTGGATGTATGTTATCTCTTCCACTGTACACCAAAACCTGAGAAGCCACAAACAGTTCTTTTATGGACTTATAACCACCTCTACAGGTTTTTTACTATATTGAAAACATTGGGAAAAAAACAAAGGGAGTTTTGATGTCTGCTTTCTGACCGGCAGCCCTGTATTCGTAGTCCAGCAGCTATAGTCACAAACAGGAGGCCAGCGCTGCTCACAGAGCGGGAGCACCCTGAACAGTGTTAATGTTTAGTTAACCTTTTCTTCTGATTAATTAAGTGGCTGGTTGAATACTAATCCCTATCCATTACTTACCAATATTGCCATAATTTTGTCTCCCAGGTATAGTAGATTGAAATGCCTGGGAAGCAGCCTGAACCACTGAAGGTACTAGTGGGAACTGCCTTACTTTGTAGGCATAACATGACTGAAAGCGTTTTTCTTCCCCCATGATTAATAAAAAATCAGGCCTCTTATTCCTACCTTAGGTTTTAGTTTTAAACAAGCTGTTGAAATACAGACTGTATGCACACACACACACACACACACACACACAAAAAAGGTTCGTAACAGGCTTTGTTTGGATTGAAAACAGAATATTTTTACTGTCTTGAAAATAAAGAGAAATACAGCTATATAAAAGTCTAGCCTCATGTAATAACATAAGGTTGCTTTCTGATTTGTTGGACAAGGAAAATTTATGTCTGCAATCACACTATAAATCTTGACAATTGCACAGAGATTAAAAACATACTGTATGTATATGAGAAGTGCCCCAGTCAACAATGCCTGCTAGAGCCAGCGCTGGGTTTTCTTCTGGGACAGTCTGGTGCCATCAGACGCGGGTAGGAAGGGTCTGGCCAAGCATCTGCTGAGATGAAGGATGCAAAGACCCAGTCAGCATGTGTCTGCAATGGAATGTTACTGCCGCAAACCGAGGAACCGTGCGACGGTCTGCTTTAAAGAGGTGAAGGAGGTATCTCGGTACAGCTGTTCAACTTTCTGCAAAAATCCAGGTTCTGCTCTTCCCTCCTGCGGAGGTGGTGGTGCTGCAGAGACCCCTTGGAAGGACATGGGGCTCGGCCGCCCTGTCCCTTGGAGCCCGCAGCATTTCATCCTGTGGGCTTCTTCGCAGACTGCAGCTGAGAGTAAGTATTTCACTTCTACTGCCAGAGTTAGTTCTGCTGCTTTATATGATTTCTTCAGTATAAAATGTGAGTAGGTTGCCAATATTAAATCATTTCTGTATAAAAATGGAGAGCCCTACACAGATGTATAGTGCGTGGTTTCAACCAAGGGGCATTCATTGCCTTTTCTCTCTGTACAACTCGGAGTTACTCAGCAGTTTATGCATGAGGGGGGAAAAAAAAGTGCAACAGGAGACATAACCAGTACTAACAGTGCACTAAATTGAAAATAAAAAATTTTGCCTTTTGCCAGGTGAATGAGTGAGCAGAACATCAACTTATCGAAAACCAGCACCGATGGAAGTGCAGATTTTTGCTTGAATGAAACAATATTTCACTTTCTATTAAAAAAAAATAATGCTCAGGCTATTGGTCAGGATGTTTCTATGGTAACCAATATAATTTCATTTTAGTGATAGATTACAGAGGAAGACTCCAGGGAGGTTTGAGATGATGGAGTTTCGTCTGACAGAGACAGCCTGCCAGGCTGTGTCTCTGGAGTTATTAGGTGGTTCTGGTTCTGGTTTATATTTACTGAACACAGCTTGGGATGGCTGTGCGCTACAGCGTCTTGGAAAAAATACTAGTTGGGCTATTCAGCTCTGACAAGGAGTAGCACTGAAGTTTGCTCACTACCAGGGTGTTGGTGTAGTGGTAGTCAGCAACCGAATCCAGTCGATCTGACCCAGATGCCCTCATACCTTTTTGTTCCTCAAAGCCCCCGGGGTGTGTGTTGCAGCTCCGTTATTCACATTCCTGTCTTAAACCAGCCGGGGGGAGCCTTGTGAAAACATGTTCATGCACGTGTTTTGCAGCAGTGAGGGAAGGGCAGAGCAAACCCACCGTGGCCCCGGGGATGCTCGGGGATGTCTGTTGCCACCCTGGCACCAGTCTGCGCCGGGGGAGTTAGACCTGCGGTACCCCTGCTCTGGCGACTGGGAGAAGCACCACTTGCTTGGCTCCAAGCTGGTGTTGCTAAACACCTAATGAAAGATCATAAATTGAAAAATGTCTTATCCATAGGTGTTGCATCAGTCCCAGCAAGCCTGAGTAACGGAGCGGAGGAGTGGGGCTGGCCAGTGGGTGCACAGCCGAGGCTGCAGTGCGCTGCAGCCATGGGGCAGGTGATGTCCCGAGCATCCCTGAAGGCCTGCGCTGATGGACCCGGTGCTGCGGGCCCTCCCTCGGGTGGCAGCATCTTCGCTTTCTAACGGGTTTGTGGCCCAGACATCATGGAATTTATATTAATTTAAATATAATTTTTATACATTATATATTAATTTAGAGGGAGAGAGAGAGAGAAAGACCAAGGGAGAGTTAAAGGTGTTCAAGTAGGGGAAATATTCTTATCTCATGGAGAGTTAAAGGTGTTCAAGTAGGGGAAATATTCTCATCTCATGTCTTTTTCCTTTCCTTCTAGTTTTCAACGAGGGAGATAAGAACCCTGATGTGCTCTTTTCTTCTGATCTGTCAGACCTTGTTTTTACTTGGTGCCAGGGTCCATGGAGTTACTCCAGGCTAGTGTACTTGGAGCAGAATTTCCCTATAAAATGTGTATCAGGTAATTTTTGGATTTTGAGCCCTTTTACCACAGCCGTGCAGTGCAGGATTGATTGCAGTGGTTTAGTAAAGAATCAGCAAGCAACACAATTTGAGATCTTTGCTTTTAAAAGTTAGCTGCTTATACTGCAGGTATAGAATAGAGGTAAAGATACAGCATGTGGAAGAAAGCTAATTTTCTATTTTTTGGGGGGGATCAATATTCCATGGAAGGGAAAGAGATCTATTCCCAGCTATAGTTTTATAAACAACTTCATTATGCCTATTGTCATAACAGCCCTTTTTATCTCCTCTGTCAATATTTGTCTCTATCAGGCCATGTCTTATTTTTAAAGTGAAAAAATCCATCATTGTGGCAAAAGGGAAAAAATATATATTAACAGCCCTTGTGCTAATTTATATTTGAGGCTCGAGGCCCAGAAGTTTCAAAGAACTCCTGTCTAAAACCAGCACGTTCTGTATTAATTGCATATTAGAGCTGCTGCGGTGAGTTCCCACACCTTTTCAGCCCAAGGTTTAGCAGGAGGTGCACAGGGGAGTGCAGCGGTGCTTGCCACGTGTCTTTGCAGGCAACAAAATGTTGTGAGAGATTGCAGCTGCCCATGGCTGACACCAGTTCCTGGGACCCTCTCTTAGGAAAGTGGGAAAGCGGCGAGTCAGCAGGAGTTAGAGACGGCGGTGGGGAGAGGCAACCTGCAGCGCTCCAGCTGAGCTGGCAGTTCATCCAAATCCCTCTGTAATCTCACCTCGCGTGAAGACTGCGGGTGACCTTGCCTTCGGTGGGGTTTGAAATCCCGTTTGTTACTTTCGAGGCTAATTCTGGTGTAGACTGCCCTTGCCTTGCCTCCAGAGGTGATGTGCTGCCCGTGGCTGGGTGTCCTGGCTGTGCCCTTGGGGGTCCCATGGGCTTGGGCAGCCCCACTGAAGTGAAAAAACCAAAGTGTACACTTGAGAGTCTCCTAACAATTGAACCAGCAATGAAATTGCATAACATTTCTGGCTGGAAAGCTGCTCCTGAAGCCACACTGGTGCCAGACTGAACAAGAGTAGGCTTCACGTGGGGCTGGTGTCCCACTTTTTAATTCCCAGAGGTTTTGCTGCAGCAGGTGATGTAGGGGATGTATATGCATTACTAAACCCCTCATTCTTATGTTTCCTTAGCACTGTTGAGACTAATCCGTACTTCATCCTGACATTTCACTGGTTTTAGTTTTGTGAAATCAGTATCCTTATAAAAATATCGTGTATCTACTTAGAGGGGAGAAAGATTTATTGTTCATTGTAACCATTGCTGTTGAGAAAAACACATGAGGTATTTCAGATACATACCATTTCCATGCTCATTCATCTTGAGCGCTATGGAAGAAATTTGTGATATATTTTTATTCCATTTTGACGTTGTGCACAGACATATACAGAAGACTGCAGTGGTAACTGAGCCTCCAATATTGCATTTAATGTGTGTAACACCTGGTGTTAGTAGAGAAATAATTATAGTGCTTAAACTCTATGGCAGGTGTCAGGAATAAAAATGTTCCTTCTTCCTCATTTAAATATACAGGGGATACTCTGCACAGAACAGAGTGAGTTCCAGCCTGTCTGCCGGAACTCTCTGCCGCCTTTATTTGAGACAAAATAAGTCTTAAGTCTCAGAACCAGATTTCTGACTTTACGCTGCTGGGGTGTGCACCAATAAGCATTTCATCATTTAATAGAATTATAAAGAAAAGGTAGAATAAGTTATGTGTATGTAATTTTTATTTGCTTGAGGGCAAGGAAGGTGCCTTTGCAGACTTAAGATGATAAACGTACATCCCTGTGGGGCCTCTTTCCTTGGGCTGGTGGGATTTCCCAGGCAGGAATGTTGGTACGCCCTTCCCTGTAGGCAGCGGGGACCTGCCGGTGCCCCATGCTCCTCTCCCTCATCCTCTGCGGAACAGCACCTGCTTTGAACCATGGGGGTTGGGGAAGGTGTTCCATAGCTTCGCGGGCAGAGCCGGCTAAACAGTGCATGGCGTGCCAGGTGGCAGTGGCCACGCTCTGTGGCTGCTGGCCGGGGATCTGGCTGGGCGCTGGTGCAGCAGGGCTCGGCAGGACAGGGCTGTAAGCACAAGGCACCGGCAGGGGTTGCTCCTTGGGCTTGCAGGGAAGCTGCTAATCTTGCTTTTCATTTTGTCCGGCAGCTCTTCGTGTGCTTGCTCTCTCAGCCTGCGGTAGCTTCTTCGTGGTGTAGCGGGGTGGTGGAAATGCCTGTCCTCATCACAGCAGTGAGGAGTGGAAAGGCTTAATGTGGAATCTGAAGCAGAATGAGGAAAGGGATGGGAAAAAGATGAAATTGAGAAAATCTCTTTAGAACAATTAGTACGTGTCAGTACATAGCTCATCAAATGCAGTGCATAGGCAAATAGCATCATTTTAAAAAGGTTAACACCTTGGCAGAGTTAATTGCTGTTCTTCCTCTAAAATTCCAGTGTAATTTCTGATTTCTTACTCTGTTGTTTATCTTTCAGCTAAGTAGATTTTAAAGAAAAAAAATATTTATGCCAGTTAAGCATTATGGCTTAAATATTTAAGTAAAGCTAAGCAAATGAAACGTAATAGCATAAATATTTAAGGAAAGCAAAGCAAACAAAACCAGAAACTTACACAGCTGAAGGAAACTGCCTCAAATCTGAGGAAGAAAACATTATAGCCAAAAATTTGTACATTAATCATTTAATCACTGAGTTGAGTCATTTTGTGCATTGAACTTTTTTTCCTTCAGATGTTGGGGTTCTTTTTCCTCGTTCTCTGCAGTGCCCTCAGCCTGTATTTTGCTTCTTTGCATGCACAGAGTGGATTCTGAAACTTGTGCTTTTCCTTAGGGAGTGTACATCTTTGCCAAGTATTATGCACCACAAATATTTGTGATACAAGATCCGTTCAATAGATGGCCCATAACCAAGTATGTGGTATTTATTACAGCAGTAGTTACGTTGTCCTCCTCTGTCCAGTGCAAAAACATGTATCTGTGACAAGACTGTGCGGGTCAGCAAAGCCGGTTTATATACCCAGCACAGCAACGCTGTAGTCTAAACAGGCTGAAGCAGCCTGGGTGCTATGGATTTAGCAGTTAACGTACAAAAGTGCAAAACAGTTTTAATGTCATCGGTGCTCCTGTGGGACAGTACCTAATTCAAAGAGACATACAGTGATTTATGGATTTCAGTGCTTTTTCCTCCTGGTTGTGCAGAGGAGGCTGGAAATGTGAAGGGCTCTGGTTCTTGGCCATGAATACATGCATCTTCCCATAGCAATTCTTTATTTTTATTCCATTTACATTTTCTTTTGCTGAACAGACTCATGAAGGCAAGCTCAAACACTTTAAAGGGAGCATACTTGGGGAAAAATGATTTGCCTCCTCATCTTGCCTCATTTCTCCATGAGCCTTGACATGCTCAAAAGCCCTGGACTTCAGGTGATTTCCTTGTGGACATCTTCCTCCCGGCACATGTTTCCTGTGTGAACGAAACCTGAGGTTTTTCCTTGTAAATAAAAACAACCTCTGTAGAACTCGAAGTGCACTGGCTTTGAAGTTATGATTGTGTTAAGGAGGGTAGTGTGGTGGAAACACTCCATCAGATTACCTTCGTGGTGCTGAGAACAAATGCCTGATTAGCTGTTCCTGTGGCTGGAGTGATTCCGACAGAAACGTGGCAATAATCAGCTTGGGAAGCAGGACGCAGTGTTAGAGATGCCACCCTGCCTGAGCTGCTGGTGAGGGGTGGTGCCCCCCGCATCCCTCATCCCCACAGCCTTGCCTTCCCAGCAGCAGGATGCGCCGCTGCCACCGCATCCCGCTGGTTCCCCCGTCGTTCCTGCTCGCCTGGGAGAACTGGGGTCTGTGGGCTGCCCCGGGAGCTCCAGGTGGCCACCTGCACCCCCACGGCAGGTCTGGGCTAGATACAGAGCTGCAGCTCACCCCTGCGCTGCGCAGCTCCTGGGCTGGGGGCTTCCCACAGCCCCCATCCCATCCGATCCCACCCCATCCCATCCCACCCCACCCCCCTGGTCAGGTTGGTGCGGCCGGGACAGGCGGTCACCCCCGGCAGAGGGAACGCTCCAAGCCCAGCTAGGAGCTGCTTTCCGTATTGGCTGTAGATGTATGTTACAGCCTGATGCACTTAATATTTAGCTCTTTTCTTAACAAAGCAAATCCTTGTTTTCTCAGAGTTGTTGGGTTTAGTATTTATAATGTTTATTTATAATGCTTGTAAGTGATAACAATAATTGGTCCTTTTCCACACTGGAAGTCTCTTAATTTATTAAACGAAGGTGATATTTCCTTGCTTGAAGACTGATGCTGATTTCTGCTGTTCAGATAAGTACACTGTACCCTCGGTTATGATCTTAGATAGCAAACAGAGCAGCATTCACATTCATATTATTCACTTCTTATTGCACTAGAAAATGAAGAGGGAGATTTCTTATTTATTGGATTAATTAACTTTTTTACTTGTGATATCTGTCAGCTTTTGGATGGGAAGGAAAATTCGTTTAAAAAAGATCAGCAGCATCTTAAAACCCCTTTGCTACTTAAGTAAAACTACTTCAAATATGTTGAATGCATTCAGAAAAGTTCATGACAAAATATGTTTTTAATTTTAAAATTTTCTCTGTACTGAATAATAGAAATGAACGCTAAAGTTCATGAATAGAATTTCTGGTTATTGACTCATTTTAATACTTTACAGCTAATTGCTCTGATTATAATGTCTGTTTTGAATAGTTTTATTCTGTCTGGAACTGGGAAACAAGTTTTCCTGTTATTTCAACTCCCGTTTGGTTTCTGCGCTTTGAATGAGGCGGCCGTGGAGGAGAAGCCGACTGAACAAATGGAAATTAATAAAATATTCTCCCTGCACCTGCGGAAGAAACTACAGCTGATTCATAGTTTCAGCACTGCTTGTAGGTATGTAATTGGGAATTTCTCCCAGTTCTGCAGTCTGACTACCCCTGAAACTCCTGGTACAGTTACTGCGTGGTTATGTAGTGGTTTGGTTGAAGTAACGAGGAATCTCTGTAAAGTTGGACCTGATGTGCCCTGTCACATTGAAGTTTAGTTTTTAGAAAGAAGATGTGGTTCTAGCTAAGTACAAGATGTTTTATGGTTTTGCTTTCTTAAGTTACCTGTTGGGGAGACCTGAATGTAGGTGTGCGTGTACTCGTATAGCTGTGAACCGCAACATAACCCCCCCGTTCAAGGGGGTAGCCTTCTTAGCATCCCGAATGCATCATGAAATATGATACAAAATAAGCATTATGTGGCTGCTGTGCTGAATCTTATTTAGGCAAATAGGAATTTAGCTGTTTTCCTCCTACCTTCCTTTCCACCTAGAAAAACAGAATACAGTTATACAGTGTCAGCAGTTTCTCCTGCCGTGGTGGAGCAAACTGTGGGATTTCTGACCTTAGATTCTGTGTTTCAGTTCCAAGATTACTTTTTTTAGAAATTCTCCTTAGTTGCTTTTTTTCCTCCTTATGTATGTAGTATTTGTCTTTTGTTTGGTTGGTTGGTTTTGTTTGGTTTTTTGGGTTTTTTTGGTCAGATAGAAGCAATTCATCAGCTTCAGTTACGTTATCTTTGTGAGAGGAAGTTTGAGGGTTTTTTTTTTTTTTTTTATTTAAGTGGATTTGCTTTACAGTTCTCATCTGGTCACCTTTTGAGCACCATGGCATCTTTGGTCTCTCCTGATTTCTTCTCTTGGGCAGATTTGAAAAGTACCAGCTGTGAAAATAGTTACCTTCAAATTTGCAGACAACAGATCTCTGCATGCTGTTCCTGTGTGTCTGCCTTTCTCACAGGGATTTTTGTGGGGGCAGCGAGGAAGAGGAGGACTCCTCAGCAGCCAGCCCTCACCCATGCCAGCTGCTCAGCTCACATCCTTGAAATTCTTGTCAATCCAACTCAGGCTTCCCAGGAGGTGGTAGGAAAAAGACAGGCATTGGGATGCTGTGATACTGAGAGTGTATCAGAAGAGGCTTTATGTTTTGAAGATAAAGCTGTTGCAGGATGAAGGACCCAGGGCTCAGCACAGCCCCCGATCGTGGCTGCACGGGCTCACTGGGAAGGAGCGACCTTGCAACTAGAGAAATGTCTCAGTCATAGAATCACAGAATGGTTTGGGTTGGAAGGGACCTTAAAGACCATCTAGTGCCACCCCCCTGCCGTGGGCAGGGACACGTTCACTAGAGCATTGCTCAGGGAGCAGTGTGGAGCGCAGTTCTGCTGTCTTCTCCTCCACCAGCTCTCACAGCAGTGCACATGGGAAAAAGGAGCCTAAACTGTCTGCTCCGGTATTACAACAGGCTTAGTTGTCCTGTCGGGGCAATGGATAGCTATTGCAAGGCAAACAAGTCTTCCAGTTGCCCCCTGTGGCAACCAGGACCCAGCACTTGAAGAAAGCCACAGGACAGAAGTGTTTACATGGGTATGGAGCTCTCTCCTTCCCTCCTAACCCTCATTTGCAGCTTTGGCTAGCTTCCAGGCATCGATCCCTGGGCTTTTAGCTACACATCGGCTTTCAGAAATATGAACTCTTTATTCTTCCTCCTGTGTTCACAGTAACGTGGGTGGAAAGCTGTCCCTCCTCCGGGTGTAGTTGCTGGTATCCCCAGGGACAGTGGAAGCCCCTCCATGTGTCACAGGGCACCTCACTGGGCTGAGCTTTAGGTGGGCTTCCGTCAAGTACTCCTGAAACTCCTAAAATAAACCACGCTTGGTTATCTGCTCATTGATGGGTGAGCTCTAATGAAACAACAGAGCGCTATCATGCAGATATGTTTGCTTTGGTCTGCTTTTCCCAAGTTCCATGGAACACCTTCCTTCCATCTGAGGAAACCTCTGGAAAAAGCCTACTGATGTGTGTAAAACACTCAAAGTAGAGCAAAGAACATGGAAACACTTGAAAAGGAAGTTGTTAGCTTTCTATGAGTGAGCTAGTAGTATTAGGTAGTATATTATATGAATGGTTATATTCAGAGAAGGTTTTGTGTAGGTCACAGCAAATAAGGCCTGGGGCTCATGTTGAATGATGTGACTAAAATGTGGGAAGGTTGCTAATTAAGTTATACTGCCCTGCTAGAGCCTTTTGGGGAAAACAAAATAGTTTATGCTAACACCTAATTGAAATTAAAGGACGTCTAATACTGTATTAAGGGGACCAGCTAAGGTTGTACAACCAACCTTTGGTTACTTCCAAAGCTCAGTGATTTCTCCACTATGTCAGCATCCTTCAGGGCAGCTTTCTCTGTGACACGTAATGTTTAGTGTGTTAGTAAGTATACAGCATTCTGTGGGCCAGCGGTTGCACACACTCACAGCCACAGAGCTGTGTGTAGGTACAGATCAAAGTTGAGGAAACTTACCAAGAGAGCGAATTATCAAAGCAGCGGTGAAGTGGGACTTCAGCAAATGATGGGTGTTGTTGAGTGAGTGTGTTTGTGTCACTCACGGGGGCAAGGACTGATGGATCAGCGTGTAAGGCTGGTGTTTCGCTTTATCCAGGTGCTGTGCCCAATATCTTGTGCCCTCCTCAATAAATTTGTATACATCCTTGCCCTCTAGTGTCTGCATTTTGTACGTCACCCTCGCTTAGTCTGAGTAAACATGCCAGTCTATGTATGCCTGTGTGTGTAAGGACACACGAGGTCTGGTTTACTTCATTGCTCGGTGTGCTGCTTATTTCCAGATACGAAGGTAAGGACCAGACAATGGTACCGTGATCAAAAATGATTGAGAAATTTCTGGAAAATTCTCCTTTCTAAATGTATTCCTAAATTGCACTTTCTTTTTCTTTCTCATAGTCTACCTTTTGGTTTCTATGTGTCTACAGGTAGATATTATTGGATAGGTGTCTCCATGCACAGCTTTGCCAAGAAAGTGTGCTTGGTGGGGTCCTCTTTAGAGGCAGACAGCTCTGTTGATGAGCTGTGAACCCTGAAAAATGTCATGACTTAAAGCTTGAAGGCTGCAGTCTTTTCCTTACCAGGTGTGCTTTAGTCATTGGTCATCACGTATGTGGAAAACCTTGCCCTTTGAGAGTTGCCTGTAAGTGTGACCCGCTGTGTGGTATGGATCCCTGCCCTGGGGACAGCTGACTGCTCAGTGCTGTCCGGTTGGCACTGGCGACTATTTGAGAAGCAAAAAGTTACCTTTCAGGTTGTTATTAACCCTTTGAAAAGGCTGCAGAATACTTCCAACGCCAGAATGTGCTGCAGAGAAGAAAAGCAGGTCTCCCTGAAAGCAGCCCTCTGTAAGAAGGAGCCGCACTGCTATCCCCGTTAGGCTGAGTGCAGGGGTGGGCTGCGGTGTATCGCTGTACTCCAGGTTTGTTAAAAAACGATGCATCTGAAGTTTTCATTACAAAAGTACTCTTGATTTTCATGTTTTCCTCCCCTTTCCTACAGATTGCTAGGTTTTCCTGGAGTTCATTTGCTCCAGTTTCCTACCAGAATGGCACAAAGCGTGAAGCTGAAGGCTCTGTAAATCCCCCAGTTGTTACGGTACCTGTTGAGGATGATCGCAGCCTTGAAAGCTGGGGCTGAACAGCATGTGGCAGCCAGGGAGCTGTAATATTTCTGTGATTTACTGCGTTGTTTCCGAATAAACTACAGCTATATACAGATGCAGATAATACATGCACACATAAAGTCATCATACACCTACGGCTACTATATATATAAAAGACAGAACAGTGTGCCTTATAAAATACAGTGTCTTGCTGAAAAGGGAAAGGGAAAGGGAAACTCAAGTGAAGGAAAACAAAATAAAAATAAGTCTTGGAGAGTTGTAATATCACCTTTGGAAGAGTCAATATTTCTCTCCCAGTTGGCTTGTCAGCTGTATCTACTTAATTTCATCTTCTGATCTAAAAAGGTAGATATGTTTGTGGGAGAGAAGGGTGTGAAAATGACAAGAGAGGGATGAATCAGTCTAGGTGGAGAAACTGAAAAGCTGTGTGTGTAGAAAGTGGGTTTTGTTCCAACTTAGATCTGTCTTTCCCTAAGCTAGTGCTTTCATTGTTAAGAAATCTGGAGTGTTCATGAATAATAAGAAGAACAAGGTACAAAAGGTAAAAAGTCCCTTGCAGCTGCCTAGTGTGATTTATTCTGTAAACAGATGACATAAACCACATATATTTGTTTATCATTACAGGGCTTCCCGTTGGTTTTGGTTCCTTATCTATGAAAGATCCCAAGACAAGTGGAAGCATTTTCCAGAGACTTCTAGCATGAGAGGGTACCAGCCCAAGCAAGCCCCTCCTTGGACCTCTCGTCGGCACTGGGCTGGCTGCGCTGTACTCCACGGCAGCGTGCCAGCCCGCACTCAGCGAGGGGTGAAGGCAGGCATTGGCTGCAAGGTCTGTGTGGCTTCTCAGCATCTGCATCCTCTGTGAGTGTAACAGCCTGCAGGCACTGACTGGTGCACATCATACTTCTTTTGGTTTTCCTCTGTAAAACCCTGCGGGCTTTGAAAATGTAGTGCATGTCATTCATCCTCTGACATTTGGTACATTTGGTATATGAATTTAGCGAGCATGGCTCTCTATGAGCCATATACCCCATACACATACGCTTCCCTGTCATTCAGTTTTTCCTCCTTTACCATGTGAATATTGTAGATCTTAATTTTTTTTTTGCTGCAGTTTCAAATCGTATTTACTTGACAGCACATCATTTGCTTACTTAATCAGCAGACACCATCTTCCAGCCTTCACACAAGAGATGAAACTAAGAAGTATTTTTAGGACAAGGAATGCTTCTGAAGTAGCAATTAGAGTGTTGGGATCAACTTCACAAAATAAACGGGTAAGCAGATGTACACGGAGGCAAATATGCTTGTGAGGAAATGTATTTTGTGCTTTGCATGCTTCTGTATCTCACAATCATTCATCCTCTACAACAAGACTGAACACTCGAGACAAATCTCCATCATAAAAAGTGATACGTGAAAAGGCTGTATCAGGGGTGCCGATGGCCCAGGTAGTCCTCTTCTACCAAGATGCAGCTCTGGCCTCTATGAAATCCAAGTTAATTCACTGTACTGTTTATAGCATTTTTGGTTGTCTTTTCCTTACTTGTGTATCGTTCCAGTTTCCCCACGTAAATAACACCTTAAGCTTATGTGTGGCTAAGAAGGATCCTTGCACTGATGGGAATCCTGAAAAGAGTATGGAAGCACCAACCAGAAGACATGAAGAGGCCAGAAATATTCCTCCTCTTCCTTAGCAATGCTCTGCTGCCTGGCTTTTAATGCCCTGGCTTTTTAATCTCTACCAATTTACTAACCCTCTTTTCTAGGCACTGGAGAAGGCACATGCAGGATAAATTATCTGCTCCAAAGCCACATGTGAAAGAGCAGATACAGGATTATACCAACTGAAAAGTTAGAGCAAGCCTCTCTTATCTTATGATTTAATATAGTAGGAGACAGTCATTTCTATAAGTTAAAAAGCAATAGATTGAGATACATTCATCACAGATTAACTGAATTTCTTCCTTGAAGGGGCTCATTGGAATGTATGTGATGTTCATTGTTGTGTGAGATGCTGTTTAAAACTTTTAACAACAAGATAAAAGCTTGTGACTAGGAGAAAGAACTGCTGTCATTGCTGGATTTAATAAATCTTTGGCTGGGACAATAAGCCTGTGATAAAGCCAGACAAAGCCTATTGCTTAGAAGTTATTTTGGCAGGTGGAAAGGAAAGACATTCTGTCATTGTGGTTTGGAGCCGTGCATATCCCTGAGCATGCTAAACCCTTGCTGGGGTCCCCGGGGAGGAGGCAGAAGCTTTGTCTGTCCCTCACGGTGATCATGGACTCGCAGAGTGGCTGGGTTGGAAAGGACTGCTGGAGTCTACCCAGTCCCATGCTTAAAGCTGGGCTGGCTAGAGATGGCCGGATGCTCAGGACCGGGTCCAGTTGGGGTCTGAGTATCTCCAAGGATGGAGTCTCCAGTCAGCCCAGCCAGCTGATCTCCATCCTCCTGCAGCTCCCTTGTGTGGTGGCACAGGTCCCCAACAAGGGTACATGTCTGGCAGTCATGGAGCCCATCAGAAAGCCAAAAACATGGAACAAAATAAGGCTTGGAGCTGTGAACCATAAAGTAGTCCCCTGTTTTTTTTATTCTTCCCATGCCCAGAAAAATTACGCATTCTTTGAAAGAGAAATTGTATATTTCTTCTGAATAGACTGGGTTTCTTTAGACACCATCTTGCCAGTTTATCCTCTAGTGCTGACAATCTAGCCACATACACCAAAAAGTTATAAGAATATTTATCCACCTAATAAACTAGAAGCTCACAGATGGTGTAATTAAAAGGTGAAAGAACCTAAAGTCTTTGGAATTGAAGCATTTAGGTAGAATGTTCTATCATTGGGTACAATTGTTAAAAAACTAAGTCCCATCAAAAATCTCCAGTTTGCATTGAGTTTGTTAGATACAAAGAACTATGAGCTAAGAGCTGATATGAAATTGACATCATTAATTCTTCAGGAACATTTCAGATTTGTCTTCAGTGCTAATGCAGGTCTGAGATGGACCTGTGCAAGAGGATGCCTCAATTTCCATCAGAGACATCGCTGCTGCTGTCACATCCATGAGGAATGAATTAACCGCTGCTTAAAACAGAAATCCGCAGTAGACAAAATAGAAGAGGTATGTATATATACCGTATGTATAGAGATATGTACAAAATGTATATATGTGTTTATGTTCACTTTCATTTCTGTATGTTAAGACTCAGAGTGAAATCAGGCAGCATAAGATAGCTCTGTGGCTTTGGGACACTGGAAAACAGTTTCTTCTGGCTATGTGGCTTGATCCCCTGGTGTCTAAGGAGGAATTTGGACATTTTTCCCTGTAGTTGAGACATCTTTAGAGCAGCATCTTCCCACACCCCCCGCTGCCCTGCTGCCCTCACTTCCTTGCCTCAGCAGAGGCGGTTGCAGCCTCTCCATCAGCCACCTGTATCTGTGAGCCCCCTGCCTGCATTCAGACTTTTGCAGATGTGGCTGTGACGTTGCTGTAAGCTTGCAGACCCCGTTGCTCGGTGAGAAGCCGCAGGGCAGCGTGACAGGGGCAGCATCTCCCCGGCACAGAGCGCCAAGGGGCCGCTAACCTGTAGCGTCGCATCCCCATGGCTGCAATTACACAGGGAGCTGTGGCAGCAAACACAATTATCGCCTAACAAACCTTAAACAAAGAGCTGATTCATGCTCTGTTGCCCAGTTATAACACTGTAGCGCTAATTGAGAATTGCAGCTAACCAGCCACCAGCACTGCGCTTTCCTTCCTGCGCCACCCTGAGCGCCAGGCGCTTGGTGGAGTCGGGGACACGTGGCTGGGCTCCCATGCTGAGTAATCCTTCACAAATCATTTGTTACCGATGGTACAGGACTTCCTATTGGTCAGGTAAAATGTCGAGCTTTACCCCTTCCAACAGTTAAGAATTAGAGAAGAAAATTGCTGTTTGGCAGCACGTCCGTACCTGCATGTGGGTAGTAGAGAGGCCGCTGAGGGACAGCCTGGATCAAGTGCAAAGGGAATTACAAAAAGTTTTTTCTCTAAAAAAAACAGTGTTGTTTTCCTTAGGTGAGGGTTAGAAGTAAGAACTAGGACCTGCTGAACTCCATGGGACACAGTAAGTGACACTTTATGATGGATGGAGTCATAAGATTAGGTTAACTAAAGATTTTTATAGCAGCTAATGGGTTCAGAGAAATAGCTAAAGCTACTCAAATACATTTTGCACAGACCATTAGGCTGCCAAGAAAACCCATTTGCTGGCTGAATAGCATCAACAGTCCACGTGTTATTCACATTGTATAAGTACTATGAGATGAATTACATGTAAAATTAATTTCACTGTTGAAGAAGGAACTGGGACAAGAAGTCACATTTTGGTAAGTTAATGAAATTAAGTAATTTCTTTTTCGTGTATTTGTAAATGAAAAACAATAGACAAATACATTTCCTACTGTAAATTAAATAGTCCTTAAAAGGAGCTCACCTCTTTAATAAAAGCAGCTTGGCTAGATGAAAATGGCTGGTTGGAAAGGGAGTAGGCAGGACACCGATGAAGTGGTGTTTGCAGGAGTGCTGTATTTTGCGTTCAAGGGTTAGAGTGGCAAGTTCCTGCTAAAGCAGGGAAGGTTATTTCATTTGCCTTCTGTACTTTCTACTGTTCTGTTTTATTATCATAGAATCATAGAATCATTTAGGTTGGAAAAGACCTTGAAGATCAAGTCCAACCATTAGCGAGCACTGCCAAGGCCACCACTAACCCGTGTCCCTAAAGTCCAGCCTGCCCAGATCGTGCTATTAATAGGAATTAGTTGGTACACTTCCTCAAGATCCTCCTGTCTTAAAATTTCATAAACAGACTAAAAGTTAACATTGAGTCACTTATCTATGAGCTAAATGAGTGTTTATGCTTTTCCATATGTTATTGCAGTGCATAAATTCGTACTTCACTAAACACTACCCACATGTACCCCAAAGGATTCATTTTTTTTGTCCTTAACTAACACTTGTTCAACAGCTTGAGTCAACGTGTGAAAAAATTATAAAAGAAGCTGTGGTCTAAAAAAAACCCCGGTTTTTAATGATAGACCTTTAATTTATTGTTGATTAATCTGGGGACGATGTAACCAGTTCTGTCTCTGCCCGCCAGAGGAGGTGTGCCTCTGAGGCAGGGTTTGGGAAAGTGACCATCTCTCTGGGATGCTCGGGCTGCAGTGAGGTGCCAGCTGCCCCCCTGTGCAATGAGGGTTTATAGTCAATATGTAGGTTCATGGGTTTGAATTCTTACACATCTGAGCATCTTAAGTAAAACACAACCACAATCCTGTTTTTTTAATGGCCAAAAAACCCGTAAATACACCTTTTTTTTCTGCTTAAGGAAGATTTTTACAGTCTTTGAAGGACAACAGCAGCATCAGGAAAGAGAAAAGAAAAGCAAACTCTTTGCTTAACAACACCCTTGATGCATCTTTGTCAGCAGGGACTGAACCTGGCACTTTGGAGCTGAAACTGTCAGCACCTGCCCAAGCTGAAAAATAAAACCTGACAGCACGGTCACAGTAATGTGATCCACCCCTGCAGCCCGCGGCGGAGGGCCAGTGTCACCCAGTGGGAGCAGGATGTGTGCGTGTGTCCTTGCAGACTCTGGACCGTCCTGAAGACAGCAGTGCTGCTAAGGTCAGCTTTCCAAGCGAGTGGCGAGTGGTCTCCTCTTCCCGTTCTCTCTCAATTACTTTAGCACGGTGAACCGGGGACCTGATGCAAGCACTTAGCTCGACATACTGCTGTGGCATCACTAGATCAGGGCACGGTGAGCAGCGTTTTTTGTCTCCCATCATCACCATGTCAGAGAGAAGCAAGGCTTTGGTGTGCAGGGAGCTGGCAGGCATCGCCTTGCTTGCCTCATTCCCTTGCCCCAAATCCATACGTGACAGAGTCCCACAGTGGCCTGAAATAAATGATCCGTACTTAGAAGTAATTCCTGCTGGCTGTAAGTAAACATTCACCATCTTGGCTTTAAATAATGCTAGAGAAAAATCACCATCATTAATATTCACTATATGATTTAGCTGTCTACAGAATGAATAAAACAAGAGTAATAATCCAGGAAAAAAGGGGATATGCATCAATTTTTATGAATTATTCTGAAAAGGCAGTCTTTTATATCGGCATACTGTTAAACTAAGAGGGATTGTGCATGGAAGCATGTAATCCTGTATGGTATACACTTAATGGTGAAGGTATAGGAAAGAGGGTGGCAGAATGTAAGACACATCCTGGCATACAGAGATGAACAGACCAAGCTGTTTTAAGTCTTAAAGCTGATGACCATGGCTCCCAAGATAGAAAAATGATTCTCAGACCAACGTTGCACCCTTTTGTAGGCCTATGCTTCCATGCCACCCCATCTATGCCTTGAAGAAGCCTGTTGAGGCCAGAGGCAGCACCGTCTGATGTGGGCTGGCTGCACTGACTGCATCCTTACCTGTGGTTCCTACTGTGGAGGCCCTGAGGAAGGACGGTGTTCATACAGGAATTCGGCAGGTTTGCAGACCAGATTTTTGTCTCCATGGGCAGGAGGGAGTAGCACCCACTGTCTTCCTTGGCCACGGGGCTTTGATGTTCTCCTACAGCTACCAAGGTAGGATTTTGGATCCCCCTGTGAACGCCTTCCAGGAGGGTGTTGTCTGACCTGTAGTTGCCAAAGCAGATGAGATACTTTCCTCTGTCTTCTTTTTGCAGTTGTAATGATTCTTAACTACGTAACCAGGGCTCAGATGCACCTTGTAAGTCACAGGCTTTCTTTCCCCCTATTTTTTCGGAGCATGCCTGGGGCAGTGCCCGCAGCTCCCACACTAGGGAGCCCCGGGGTCAGAACCAGCACTGTAAAGCTGCTGTTTGATGATGTAGCGGCAGTGGAGCAGGGACTTGGGACTTTGGAAGGGCTGGTACTACTGTGTTCTTACATGACGTGAGCAGAACAGCCCCACCATGCTCCACCTGCACACTGTTGGCAGGTTTCTGGAATCCAACAAGATTTTACAGGGAACAGTTGCTTCATCTCAAAATGGCTTAAAGTGGTTACCTGGTACCCATGGAAAAAAGCTAAGATCTACTCAAGATCTGATCAAAATGTAAAATAAATTAATAAACAGAAACAGACAAGAGACCACAGAAAACCTGGGGGTTTGTGCCGCAGTGTTTTAACACTTTTACGCCACCGTATTGCAGAGCCTGTGCTGACTTGGCACTGATAGATCTGAGGGCTGGGAAGTTGCTGGCGTGGGAGGATGGAAGCTGGTTTTCCCAAAGTCCAACTTACGCAGCCAGTTTACCCACTGAAGCCACCCCCTGCCCACGTAAAAGCTAGTCTTTACCAGTGCCGTTGGTACAGGCGTCTTTTCTGTGTGTGTGTGTGAAGGAACTGTTGGCATTTCAGTCAGGAGTTCAGAGCCAGCCCTGCCGCAGCATGCCCGGCCCGCAGGGAGCGCGGCCGGGGAGCCCAGCCTGCTGCCCCGGTGTCTGACTGACCGCACAGCTGAGCCATTCCTGCCTGAGGGATTGCAAGCAATTTTCTTTTATCCTTGCTGAAAATGGCTCATTTTTAATCTCATTATAATATTCATAATATAATCATAATATTCATAATATTTAGAGTCTTCATAATAGAGTCTAACAAATGTTATACACCGGCAGTATTGTATGTGGATTATTGTCCTTTTCAGCCATCTGCCCACAGATGTCCGGATCTCCAGCCTTTTCTACCACTTACCTCATGACATCACTAGTGTGTCTGTTTAATTACCTGCTGCCATTGGTCAGGTTCTTTTACACCCACATTGCACGGTGCTGGGAACATGCACCTACTTCCTCTCCTGATCCTAAGAAGCAGAATTGGGCTTTTTGTTCCATGGATTGCAGGGACTGCGTATGGTGCTAATAACGTGATGGAGATGGTGACAGGTGAGGCAAAGAGAGATGTAATAGACTGATGACTAAGTGTTCCATCGACAAAAACGTATTAATAATTGAAAATAAATGACCACACATGCCTCTGCTTCCAGGGAGAGGCATGATGCCAGCAACGTGTCCCCTGTCTCCCTTTCCCCTGCAGCCCGACTGCCCCCTCCTCACCGTGGTATCTCTTGGCCTGGCAGCCATCAGCACTGCTCCTCTGGCTGCTGTTTACATAGCTCACCTTACATCTCAAATTGGGACTTTTTTTCCTTGGTCCTGATGACCAAGAGGGACTTAAAGGCATTGGCATGTGCTGCTCATCGGTGTAAAATGCAGCCTAGCTCTTCTGAGTGAGCTCCAGCAGGAGTTAGAAGGGAAAGCTGGTACTGTTCCCTGTAGGTCCATTTTCTGTAGAGGGTCTATTTTTGGGTTTGTACATTATATGCAGCCAAGTATACTACAGGCATAAAAAAACTGGAGGAAAAAAAAAAAGTTGAGATCATTCTTAAGGAGAAAAAAAGAAAAAAAAAAAAAAAGAGTACTCCTCTTGGGCTGCAAAAAATAATAGTTACTGAAAATAAAACAGCTACTGAAAATAAATGTTTGGTACAAATAAAAAACTTGGTGGCTGTATGGAGAAAGCAATCAGCAAACCGACATCTTTGAAAATAAATGCACTGCTATGCACAAGCGGTTAGCAATGGTAGTTAAGGCAGTTTGACCCCTGCCCTGTCTGGAGTTCTTGGATTTACTGACCATGATTCAGGGTAAAATAACTTGGCTAAGTGTGATGCTGCACTGCTGCTGCTGCCCCCCTTATGCACGGCTCTCCACAAGGACCCATGCAGGCACAGGGCTCGTGGCCCCGCAGGCTGTGCACCGCAGCGGATGGGCAGCCTGCCCTGGAGCCCACCATTTTTGCCATATAATTCTTAACAATTTGATGACTTAGTGCCTAGGAAGCCATCACACAGAAAGGCTTTGCCAAACTGCTGGCAGGAGTGAAGATACTCCTCTTAGCAGGTATTGCCGGAGAGATGCCAGAGACCCAACACGTGTCCCTCCCAGGAAGCTGAGTGCGTCCCACGGTGAGTACTTGAGAGACCACAAATAACAGGTTCAAATGCAGCAACTTGCCTCCCATAACCCTTCTTCCGTCTTTCCCTCAGTTAATATTAAATAAAGCCGTGACGACTGGCAAGCTGACAGTAAAACAGGGAATTGTAGCTGGCAGCCCCAGATGTGGGAGGTGTAAGTTCACATCTATTTCCTCCAGTGTGGGCTGAAGGTGAATAGCTGATAGAATCCAGCTCGTGGGTCACAGCACAAATCTTATGGGACTCTGGCTTTTGTAACTTTGTGCGTGCAGCCACCCTCAATGTACTCAAAACTTGTGTTTTTGAATTAGTTTTGGAAAAGGCCAGGGACGGTGAGGGCTGGTGGTGTAATTCTGCCTGCATGGGAGAGAAAGGCAAAGCATCTGAGCTGAGTGGAAGCAGCGTCTCACCCCCTCAGCTTTTCTTAGTTTATTATTAATAATATTAATTATGCCTGTAGCACAAAAAGTAATTATCAAAATATTTTCCTAAACATCCTATCAAAAAGACTGTTTACCAAAAAACACTCAACTGTATTAAAGCCTTTTAAAAAAGCTCTTAGAAATTAATAAATACATTTGATTTGTGCTTTTATGGATGCACAGATTCTGTACATGGAAGCATTAAAGTGCATTTAATTATATATAAAGGCAATTAATGTCACAAATGAAGACTAAGCTCTGACTCAGCCTAAATAATTGTCATTATCTATCATATAGCATGCCCAGAAAGCTTATGTCTGTGATGATATTTATGAACAATAAACTTGGTGTTAACATACCAAAACCATTTGCGTATAATTCTGACTAAATAGTAAATGACAACAACCCCCCCCCCAAAAATCACTCCCATTCTTCATTTTTTCCTAGCATAATCACATAGGCATTTTTTACAGTATGTTCATCAGTTACAAAATGCTTCTTGAGCACATGCTATAGGTGACATGCCAGAGCCTGACCGAGTGTGAGTACGTGTGCGAGTAGCTGCTCTGCCGCCCTGTGTTGGCAGCACCGCCAGGCAGTCGGGTGGTTTTTCCTGTGACCAGGGTGGCTGAAGCTCTGCCAGGTGAAGGACAGCTTCCCATGGAGGTGCAGAGCCTACCGTCACCTCTCACTCGACATACACCTACCCAGGTAATCCTCTCTCTGCTCTGTACAGCCTGAGATCTCCATGCTAGAGACAGCTTTACTTTTACATGTTGGGGTTTTTTTTGCAGCACTTTGACTAACACAAGCTTGTGGTTTTGTTGTGTGTGTGTGGGGGGGGTTGTTTGTTTGTTGGGTTTTTTTCAGTTTTTTCAGGTGGGAAATTCCATCAGCTTTCCTTGTCCAACCTTGGTCCTTCTTACTCATGAAGCGCCCCATCACTGACAGCTGCCACCGACATGACATGAAGCACTCTAACGCCAAGGGCCAGTGACACTCGCATCTGCTCAGTTCCCAGGTACACCACCACCTCCCCAGGGACCAAACCCAGTGCCGTCATACCAGTGTGTAGTCAGTGGGTAATAAGATGTATGAAAACAACAGTAACGCTGCACTGATGCTAAGTGCAGCCAATTGTAAACTAAAGGACTCTAAATGGAGCTAAGGACTCTTGTTTTTGTTGTTTAAAAATGTGCTGTGTGGGTGTAATAGCATGGTGTAGCTTGTGGAATAAAAAGAATGATCAACAGTCTACAATGCAACATCTTCACCTTGTAGAAGCTGTTCAAACAGTGCCTTGCTGGTGTCCTCAGTGACTCACTTCAGGTTTAATACACGTTTAGAGCAACAGAGCCAATTCACAAATTTACTAATGCGTTTATATTATTAAATACCAAAATTAATGCATAACTATTTTAGTACAACCAGCATGACTGCATATTAATTAGAAATTACATATGTTTTTATATATATGCATTTCTGTAAGTTTATATATGTGTGTAACATGGTTATCTATATGTGGGGATATATACATCTGTATAGAGTTATCAACGTACTTTATCATAGTTGGGTATAATCCAGATGTATGGGTATAGGGCTGCTGCCTTTAATGCCACACTGTGTGTGGCGAAGCCGTCGGACGCTGGTGGCACACTCAGCTGTCCCAGCGGAGGAGCTGTGACGGCTCACACTGCGCGGGCTGCGGCACACACCAGTGGATGACACAGATCAAAGCGAGCAGATTCTATGTAGTACTTTGATACATGAAAATATTTCTCGGGTTTTCATGCCTTCTCAATTTACCTACTTTTTCAGGCAGTGATCAAACTAGAAAGCCGTTCAGGATGGATGAATCATTTAGGACTGACCTGAACTAACGGAGTAGAGAGCTTTGATGCTGGTTCTGTGCACTTTCAGAGGAAATTTGGCCCCAACTGCAGTCAGATGTTAACCCACCAGCCAGCCAACCTTTAACAAACAACACAGCTCATGAACCAGAGGCTGGTGGTTGCTACACGCAATCAGTGTGAGAGTGGGTACGTGCATGCCCACACATGCCTCAAAAAATAAAATAAGTAGGAAAATTAAAGGCTCAGCTTTTATTCTCTGTTGGATCTGATACAACATGAGCTGGGAGAAGACATTAAAAAAAAACCCCACCACACACACCCCAAAACTGACACCACTCCCTCCCAACAGCAGCATTTCCTCCTGCCACCTCCTTCCCCACTTCTCCAAAGAAAGTGAAAACAAGCCAACAAATCATTTTTTTGCCTTTTCAGAAAAAAAATTGGTGTCTTTGAGCAAGAATCAGTTTGATGGGCACATACTTGCTTAGCCCAATGCTGGCTCTGTCCTTGTGTTTATGGGCAGTATAGAGAAAAAAGGAAAATGTTGCAGAGCCTCTGCCTTCATTATTTGTTGGGCTGATCATTTGTTTCTCGCTAACAAAGCATTTACTTGGGCAGAATTACATCGTTTGTCTGCTGTAATTCATTATTAGATCGATGACTATTAAAACAACAACAGGAAGGCCTTGCAAACATCTCCCCAGCCCCCATGCTTGCACGCCTCAAGAGTCACTCAAGGTCTGACATGGAAGTCTTCATCACTATGCACTGTGGCCCATGTTGCAGCTGTCAAATTTTCTTTTGATGCTGATTAACTTCATCAGTATAATTGATCAAGTTGTCTAGAGAAAATGGGAGGCTAAATACTTTCCAAAGTAATCTTCACATTGCACCCAAACCGCTGTTACTATGCCAAAGGCAGCGTGCAGGTGCTGTGCTGCAATTGGAAAGAGTCTCCTCTCACCTATTCCCTAAACTTTTCCCTTTCCCCACCCCCCACAGCTCACTCAACACTTGCCTGGCAGATTGACTTTGATTAGTTCATTTAATTGCATTCTGGTGTGCTACTGAACATAATAACCTTCAAAGTCATAAGAAGACACAACAGCTGAAGGCAGCTTTGGAGACCATCAAACGCAGACAGAAGGGCTTTGTGCAACTGCACTTTGGCTTTTGGCGGTTGGTGTAGTTCCCAGTGCTTACAAAGACACTTTCTCCCCTTGCAGTTAGTTTCCAGCTTCCTCAAAACCTTTTCCAGTCCTGCTCTTTGTGCACAAAGGCTGAAGTAGCTCTGCATTGGGGTTTTGGATGTCCACCTCTGAGAAGATCATCGAAACAAACTTTAGTCACAAGGGGGAAGGGGGAGGGAACAACTGAAAAAATATATTTATTGGAGTAAATAAAAAAAAGTTAAACAAATCCTTTATTGATACATTCTTGGATAATATCACAGGATCGAGAGAATGGAAAGGAAGGGAGGAGTTTGCGGCAAAGATTGGTTTCACTAAATTGGCACATAAGCAGCAATATTAACGAAATTACTTATTACAAACAGTATAAAACATACATGCTTTTTTTAAGTCCTTATCACACTGGTCAATCATGATGGGGCATCAACAAAGAAAAAAATCTCAAGACATGTAAAAGCCATATTCTTTCCTCCAAATATCATAAGAATTATTGAAATTATTGCAAAATAGTCATATACCTTAAATAAAATAACAAAATAGAACACAAATACAAATATCAAACATAAATTATTAACATGTACCATAAAATACATTACTGGCATGCATTCCAAATATCAAGACCTCTACTAAAACTCAGCAAAAATCCTTCCTGCTTCCTCTGCAGCCCATCAGTGGTGAACGGGGGGACGGGGGGGACGAGGGACGGGACTAACTTCGCCAGCACAGTTTTTGGTCTTTAAATTCTTTTTTTCTTTGTTTAGTTAAAAAAAATACTGTATATGGATTGCAGTGATACAATAGTACTCATACAAGTCATGTTCATAGGTCTTTTAAATCCTTAGTTGATGTGCTAAGTCTGAGAGAATCGGGCCTCAATGAAACTGTGCATTCAAAAAACAAACAGTGACCTCGAAACAACATGGATGGCAATATGCAAAAATCCTCACAAACTGTACAGAAAGTTCAAAAACTTGCAGTCTGGAAGTACATAGAAAGACAGAATTAGCCCCTTAAAGTCCTTGTAGCTGGATGCAGCCTGCCCCGGGGAGCTGTTTCTCCCGTGCCGCGCCTGGCCCGGCGGGCACGGCGGTTCCTGCAGCCGGAGCGGGTCCAAGGCCACGGCCAACGGCAGCGACGTACTAAGCCCAGAGCGATGAAGGATATTTCAGGGAGCAGCCGTTGGGAGCGCGGGGCTCCTCTCACGCTTTCCCGCAGCATCGCCGTGCCCTCGCTCCCCCCGGGGCGGACACCCCGCGGCTCGGGAGGAGTTCTGCGCTAGCGGTGGATGAAAATCCTCACCCGTCCTCTGCCCCACGTGGCAAAACACACTAGATAACCAGGTTGTTATAACTGACGTACTTCTTTTTTGCAGCAGGGCCTGAAAGAAAACCAGAGAATGGTCAGAAACACCGACAGCCAGGGCCCCTCGGGAAGGGCTGGCTGCTGGTCCGGGAGCTGCGGCTGCAGGCAGGGATGCGCGGGGGCTCCCGCATCCCGGTGAGCATCCTCCCTCCGCACAGCCTGTGCTCGCGGACCCGGCTCCAGGCAGCTGGCCATGACATCAGCCAGAGCCGTGTTGCCAGTTCCAGCTATTGCTATAAACAGAACTACTATTGATTGATTTTGTTATACTCTTGCACTCTGTATGACTTCACTGCTGAGGAACCGTAACCACATCCCATTAAAATTTCTTTTTTTTAAAAAAACCCACAACAGTGACATTCTCTCCAATGCTTAAATCTCCTTGGCTGAACCTGGCTTTTCTCATGGGTAAAGTTATTCTTATGCAAGTTTTATGACTTCTGAGAATTTTTCAATGCGGAGATGAAGCTTTCCTAATTATGACCTTCAAATGAAATCTGTTTGCAAACAGAAATAATTAAAACCAGTCAGTAATGACTTTGTGAGCAACACTACACATTTCTGTCAGTAAAAATTGCAAATATTTGCAGCTGAATAGAAAGCAAAATATCCTGCAATACTTTGAAGCGCTGGCAGATTAGGGACTTATCAACTGATGACATGGTCTCCCATCAAGCACATCAACAAAAACATCACTATTTATATGCAAATTCTGTAACTAGAATGTAACTGCATGTACTGGACTTAGGAGATTTTATATTGAACTGTGTTCCAATGAATACAGAAAAGGCCTTTTCCCACTTACTTCCAAAAAAAAAAAAAAAAAAAGAAAGAAAGAAAAGTGTGAAAAGTACGTATGCTTTTGGAGTAAAGATTAAAATCTAATATTCTAACTCACTGAGTTACCATGAGACCAGTTTAAGCTAATGGATATTCTCAAAAGGTTACAATTACCAGACATTGCTGTTATTATCAAGTATTCTTAAAAAGCATCTGTGGGTTTTTTGAGTAACTTGGATTCAGCAAAATACATTAATGTGAATCATAATCAGTCATACACAGAAAACCTGAATATATAAACAAACCTGATCCTCAGTGCATGCCCCAGGCAAATATACATTTGGAAGAGAAGAGAAAGGAATACGCTGATTTCTGGGGGCTGCTGAGCTCCACCACTGCCCCGCCCTGGGGGAGCAGAGGTCCGCCAGCCCTCCGGAGCATCCCCCGCCTTGGGGCTGGCCATGAAGCAGTATTAACCAGAGACCACTACCAACTTCTCATGTGGCCTGCTTTTCCGAAACATTTGCTTAAATAAGGACAGGCTCCTCACCAACAATTCAGAATATTTTGAAAGTATAATGCAGGGGAGCACAGTCTAATGTAAGTGGGTTTTTTTTTTTCATGGTGGTCACTATCTTTTTTTACTGGCAAAGACAATTTTACTGCTAGGTATTTTCAAGGCTGCAATTTAAGAACCTCCTGTGTAACTCCAGCACTTTGCAGTGTTATTCTGAAACCCTAATTCAGCTCTTTCACCGTGTTCCCGACCAGAGTCTGATCAATCAAAGCCTGATCCCACGAAACGCTGATCACCTTCAGTTCCTATTAACTTCTCTTGGACGTGAAGGTGTTCAACACATGGCAAGATAAAACTCATTATCCTTCAAGGCTAGACTGCAAATATTCAATAAACTGAGGTATGCTATTAAATGCTGAAGAGAGGTAAAATGCAGCTGGAAAAAAAATGTATCATCAGGAAACAGGTTGCAAAGTAATTACATGTATTATTTTGTGATATACTTCAGCTTTATCCATTACATGCTCCAATTCCAAATAGCAGCAGAATTCCTATGACAGAGAAGGAGATTTTGATACTCTCCACTGCTGGTTCATATCATGTCAACCCCTCTAATGCTCGCAGGGCTTTTACTCTACCTTTCAGCAAACCTGATAATTTTACTTGATGAGTTTTCTCACAAATTCAACCACAGCAGCTCATTTCTCATTTTCAATGTGACAACGAAACACCAGTGCCAAATGAATTTGGCCAAGAAATATTGTTGATAGCATGGACTTCTGTAACCTCTCTGTGAAAAGATGGGCTCCGTGCATCTGAACCTTAGACACTAGTTATCTTTGGCACAGCTCTGCTTTACAAGAATAATGTAGTTGACAAAAGCATCATCCATAATTTAGATAAAATGATCAATAAAAGCTTCATGGTAATTTTAGGAGAGGACAGACAAGCTTCTTTGGTTTTAAAGGCTGTTAGGCCAGAGGAGATCATGTCTCTTGTTATGTAGCTGGTGCATTTTGCAGCTCTGTCCCTGCACTAACTCCGGGAACTGGATGCTCAGCTGATGCATAACTTCCAGAAGCATCCAGTCTTGATTTCAAGACTTCAGGAGACAGCCAGCCTACCTCGATAATGAATCTCTACTGAGTCTCAGCTCATCATTATCATTGGCAATTAGGGCCAGGTATGGATTTGATTTTCTTCAAAGAAATTAATTTACATGAAAATGGGGAATGCTAATGAAACATCAGCATTACCAGAATCCACTATTCTTTAATCCACGATACATGATAGTTCCCTGTTCTTCAAATGGAAAATAGATACCGATCTCATACGCTCTGTTGCTGTTAGTGTTAATGGATGATGGCTTTCCAACAGTGGAAACAGATTGTCCTCTTGCAAATAACATATAAATGTTAATTAATATACATATAATTATGTCAACCTCAGGTGGCCATTGACTTAGATGCACTGGAGGCGGGCCAACAGCTGTGGCATGCAGAATCTGAAATACTGGACTACACCTTCTGTACAGGGACCAGCTGCATCCCCTGTTCCTGAGGTCACCATGCAGGAACAAGCCAGCCACTGGGCAGATGTGGGCTGCTGGCTATTCTTAAGTGCAAACTGCCATGTAGAAAGGAAACATCCTAGATATTGACTGCCTGCATATTTCATATTTGCAAACAGTTGTGCTCTGGAGGCATTTGCACCATATAATTTGCTGGAATAAAGGGGACCTTTCTATTTAGAAAGAGCTTACGTGTGGCTATCAGTGACAAGCGCCCTTTTCCGATAATTAGTGGTGAAGAGCAACAACTCTTCTGGTTAAGAAATTAGTAAGAGGAATACCAAAGAATACAATCTCACATATACAGACAGGACCCCTGTACTGGAAACAGTCTCCAAGGTTCAGTCCAGCCATAGGTAACCACACCACACTCACTTGGCAAGCGGAGTGCAGCACAGGGTTCTGCAGCTCCCATTATTTTGCCTTAACTTTTTTTGCTTGAAAAGAAAGTTGTTTTCTTCACGTTATGGTGGAACCCAGCCTAGGCTGTCACACTTCAGAAAGGTTAGGTAGATCTGCTGCAGGGATGCACGGAGTGATGAAGTGCAGTATTGCGTCACTGCTAACACACGGTACTGGATAGAAGGAAAGTGCAATTATCACATCTCCCTTGTGCTGCTGACATTGCTGTTAGTCTTCTGGTTTTATGAGTATTCCATGTACTCTCAATTTGAAAGTAATCAGGAGCTTTGAAAAACCAAGAAGCAAGAGCAATGGCTTCCAAGATGGGCTGAGACAGGACAGGCGCTTAATTTCTTGGCACCTGGACCAATGGAAGCATAAAGAAGGCACCTTGGCCATCACGAGCTTGACACTTCATAGCATGGCATTAATTTTAAGGATGTGACTGTGTACAAGATACTGACAACCATATCAGCTATGTCCTCTCAGTTATGTGCCATGTCTTCTCCCATTCTCCATAAATGCATCCCACCTTCCTCCCTTGCAAGCATCCATTTCAAGACACCCGCAGGCAGCCTGCAGCACCACAACCCAGACGAAGACAACCTGCCTATCTGCACGTGGAAAATAACCAATGTTTTGTTAAAGTGCAACAATTAATTGAACCCCTTTCCTTTTCAGCTCACCAACAGGCAGTGGGGGGCAGTGATAGCCTACACCCATCCCCTTTCAGAAGTGAGTAACAAGATTTGAAGTAACTGCATCTCTGTGCCAACAACATATTAAAAACAAACATGCCAATGCAAAAATCCTCTTGGATATATAAGTTTCATCACTTGACTGGTTTTCATTATCTTGAGAATGGGCCACGAAGAAAGAAGCTCCCACAGCATCCAAAAGCAAGGCAGATCTGTCAATACTTGCTCAGAGTGAGATTTAATCACTTTCACTTCAATTTTATGCACATTTGTAACCTCTTCCATGCTTAAAGAGAAAAGATTTACAGTGCAAGAAATAAATTTTATTACAGCCCACAGGCATCTTGAGCTATCAAATGTATGAAACATGATCTGAGTAATTCCAGCACTGAGCAAGGACCAATATCGTGATGGTTATGAGTCTCGAACTTGAGCTCCGATTTCCTTTCTAGTCACTGTGGCAGATTACGCTTACCCCCTCTTTTTCATTTTCTTAATTCTTGCTTAGAAACCTGTATCATTCATGCCAAGCGAAACAGCGGCTGATTATTAAATCCTACTTCTAGTCCATCTAAAAGGGAAATGGATGCATGTGGCTCCTCCTCCATCTCTGTGCCTGAAAAACAGAGCTATCCATATGCTCTGCTGCCTTTAAATCGGGGAATATATATGAGAAATAGATGAAAGTAACAGTCCTAAATGATTCTACAGGTTCACTCAGGACCCAACACATGGAACGAAGCTTGGAGAAAATAATATAATTTTAAATTTAGTATCTAAATGTAAATAGATTGTTATATCACATTTTCACATCTCTCCTGCTGTGCTCTGTACCATGGTGTATTGGCAACTTGTCTGGTATATAAATGCCTACAGGTGTACAAAACCCATTTCATGTTACTGCATGTGTTGGTGGGTAGCTGTTTGTCTCCGAGCTGCAGCCGGAACTGCATGACTTCTATGTAGATTAGCACACAGAACCTCATGTTTTAATAATGGAGTATGAATATATTGATTACAAATGTAACATTAGCAAAAAGCGTGTTCCTCCGTAATTGCTTTACAGCTTTCTCTTCTCATAAATCGTATCATCTTTAGCTGTTGCATCCCCTTGTCACTCTCAGTAAAGCAGCGACAGTTAGTGCTGAGGACGACGTACATAGCGGTGGTGCTCGGCCACCCCAGAGGTTTGTCAGCAGAGCACAATGACAACAGGGAGGGAGACGCCACCACAGACATCATTTCTATTTCCTGACTAATTTATCCAGTAGCTAAGCAGCCTGGTGGCAACCTGGCAACAAGTTCAGAGGGGACGGTTTGTTCTCCCCTTCTGCCGCAGACGCTGGGGCAGGGCCCCTAGCAGGGGCAATCCCTCATCACCACCTGGCATTGCATCTGCCTGCCTTGGCACACATCACCCAGCCGCACGCTCGGGCTCTGTCGTGTTTGGTGTGCCAGCCAGGGGACACCGTCCTGCTCGGATGATCAGCGCTGCAGGAATGATTTCTTCCTATTTGTGCAGTCTTATCAAACCTGAGCCAACAAAAATACAGCAGTGACTATGATGTAACCTCCAAGATGAACAATACTCATGTTGAAGCACTGACTGAGGCATGAGCAACCCCAATAAACTTCTCTGACCATCCCTACATCACTTCTGATGGCCATGGCCCTCTGGCTTCTCCCGGCAGGACAGCTGGATTGCCTGCTCTTAGCGACTGCTGAAGTACCCAGCCGAGAGAATGGGCCAGAGGCAGGACTGAAAGAAAACGTTACACAGAACACCATAACAAGAAGCCAGGAATACTTAGAAAGACACTTCAAAAAATAATAGCAAAAACAATTATGTAATAGAATTGTATAGATTTACAGTCACCGCTCATACTCCTTTTGCTACTCTTGCGACACACTGTGTACTATGGCACGCATTACTAACACGCTGCTTGTAATCTCCCTGAAATGCTAGAAAATCAAAACCAGAATGTAAGTGGGTGGTGTCAGTTATATTTCAAGTTTGTCTTTTCCTTACCTTTTTTTACATATATATGCTTCAAATTCCTTAATAAGACTTCATCCCTCTCCTTTGCTCTGGTAAATTCCTTTTCCTTCTTATTTTTGCCCAGTATTGAGAATGATGTCAGCATAGAATCTCGATAGGCATCAGGTCAATAACTGCATTTCCAGACAAACACTAGACCATGCAAGGATATTCTCTGATGGGGGGCTATCCGGGAGAAAGTCAAGACACCTGGAACCCCCACCTTGCCACAACCTCTTTGTAAGAGATGCAAATATTTGCCTCTATAAAAAAATAACTTTTCTTTAGTTCAGCTGGATATCACACATTGTTAATGCTACTGATTTCACATCCCCATTTTTGCAATTGCCCTACCCCTCCCATCTAGCCCACTCTGCCCCATCAGTAGTTTCACCAAACCAACACCTGGGAAATGCGGGTTCAGATTTTGGAGAAGGATGCTCTGCATGTTACAACAGCGGCAAACACACACGGAGTGAGTGAGAGAGGCCTGAGGCAGGTTAATTCTCTAGAAGAGACAGAATCTGTGAACAGTGTAATGAATTCATTACATGCCATCAACGAGTGGTCCGGGAGGATGGAGGGCAGGTGGGGGGAGATAACGGTGTGAGGTTGGTACCACACGGCCTCGGGAACGCCCCTCTGGCAGAAAATAAACCCCGGGTTCCACTCTGGTTTCACCAGCTCCAAAAACAAATGTGATTTTCAAGTGTGATGATTGGTACATTCTGTGTGAATTGGTATCCAAGGCACAAGACCCTAAATTGTCACTGCAAATAGGATCAAATTAAGCAGCCCTAGACATGGAACATAAAGCTGAGAAGGAACTAAAATGGCATAAAAAGAGAACAGGGCCGTGTCGCTTAGCAACCACTACCTTTTCGGGTGGATTATGCGAGTCCGGACACATTTGCACCACAAATTTGCTTGTAATGTAAAGGAGCTTTTCCGTGTCTCTGTGTGACAAGTTCAGTTAGGTGCTGCGGTGGCGAGGACCATGAGACCGTGTCGGGTCAGCGCCAGCCCAAGCGTGACTAGCATCCCGGTTACGGCAGGGATGACCTGCTCCGGTGCAGACCTGCTCCAGCGCTGGGTTTGCACAAGGCCTGTTGCTGCTTCACTGAGATTTCTGATTAATTTCCTACAAGTAGTGCAGCTCACGTGATTCGGTTATTCCCCTCTGGAGAAAAGTCACAAGAAAAGCTGAACACTGTGGAAGGCTTAGTCATCCTCTTCATCCATCACTGATTCTTTCTCCAGCAGATTTATGTTAACACCAGACCAAAACCCCCACACTCATAGTACTGGTTCTTCCAGAACTGCAGTCTGGGCTTGCAGGGTCATTCCTGAAGGAACCAAATAAGGTTTGTGCATCTCTTCTCCTCTATAGGTGCAGGAGTTCAATGTAAAAGGCCATCAGCTCTTCACAGAAACTTTATTTTCTTAATTTAGCTTGCTAATAAGCAGATGCTTTCCTGGATGGAAGCGGCACCACTGTCTGCAGAGCTGCCACAGCCATCTTTCAGCCTGCTGGGAGTACCACCAGTTCTCCCAGTTACCACACCACTACTTTCTGACTGCATTCCCATCACAGATTACCCATCAGAAGAAAGTCTGAGATATCAGCAACTGTGATCAGGGCCAGCTTGATCAGCTTTGCAGAGGCACTAAAGCCACAATCTTCTATAGGATTTTGGCCTTCAGCTCAATCAAAGTAGCTGCTGGAGTTTAATTATGGCCATGTGTGTCTAAATTGCAGCTTTGATCCGACAGCCCCATGTCTGCTGCGCACCGACCCATCCTTGCTCTGTCCCTGTGCACACGATGATGGCACGTCTTACTCTGTATGTTGCAGCTCATACAGCAGAAACCTTCTCCTGGGGAAGAGGGGAGCATTCACAGCTGTGTTGCTTCATGGGAAAAATAAAAAGAAAATCTGCTGCAAGAAGAAAAAAAATAAAAATTTAAAAGCTGCAGATTGCCTGGCGTACCAAAAAGCCAGACCTCACTTCCAGCAGCATTGCCCCACCACATCCTCACCTTTCCTGCTGCTGATGGCCTGCTTCTTTAAGTTCATCCATGATTCTTCTGTGGAGATAACTTTAAAACCTACTTACGTGCTAAACTGACGTTTGCCTTTGTACCTGGATTCAACAGCAATGGACCCCAGGCCTGGGGAGAGGATGCCATTCTCCCCGCACTCGGCGCCGGTGGGCAGTCCCTGCAGGAGCTCCTCCTCTTTGGCTTTTTGCCTTTTTTAAGAACCTAGACATTTTTTTAGTGCTAATCTCCTCTTGAGTTTTATTCATTTTAACTGAAATGCTGTAGGTTTCCAGGTGATTACCACCAAAATAAGAAAAAGTGCCAGGTTTTAGGAATGGCTGTAAAAATTTTCCAAAGGTAATCTGAAAATTTCCTTCAGATGTTCCTTGAAAGACAAGTTTGCCGTCAAAGAATTCCCTGTGCCATCGTGATAATTTGTTTTGGCTTTGCTGAGATTCATCAGATCAGCTGCAGTATTCAAAGGACAGCACTGCAAGACATGTGCAAACTGCAGCCTAAGAAATGTCACCCCTCAGCCATGCCTGTGCCCCCCCAGGGTCACCCTGCCGCAGCAGGCAGCCTGTGCTGTGGGTGCTCCTGCTGTTTCCTACGGGATGCGTTATCTGGGAGACTCCCGCTAGCAGGGTGGAAGAAAAACATCTGTGTAGTAATGAAGATGAAAATCTTGTTAAAAAAAAAAAAAAAAAGTCATAGAGTAAGGTTCCTGAAGCCAAACTCTTCAAACGAATGAAGGACAGCTGATAGGTGCATATGAGTAATAAAAAGTCCTGCAGATTTTAACTGGAAAAAAATCCCAACAACTAAGTTCATTGGATAAATGCAGAACAAATAACTTGGCTGGCTTTAAAAAGTATAAATACATACTCAGATATTTTCTTCAGTTTTCACAATATGACTGTCTCATTTTCTGCTTCCATACATTTGCAAGAAAACGCAATTACATTTGCAGAACCTGGCTGGCTGCAGAGGCCGCCCTGCTCTGTGCAGGCCCATTGTCCCCCTGCGACCTGGTGCCACCACGTGAACGGGCAGGACCAGCACTGCCAGACCTGTGGCAGCCCCGTCTCAGCCCAGCGGCTGGGAAGACAACTGCCCAGCTGCCTCTGGGGCTCAGTCTGTGTTGGCAACGCGACATTCTGGTCAACACCTCGATCCAGAGAAACTGCTGTGCCTGACACCGCTTGCCAGAGACGTGTGCCGCCAACCCCACCAGCTAGGCTGAGCCTGCAGAACGTTCTGGGAGCTCCTGGGCAGCCCCCACCGAGCAGTGCTCCCGCTGCAAGCCCAGCAGACCTTGTCTGACTGCATTTGGCTATGGAGAGGGATGGAGAACATGCACAGTGATCCCACCTTTCTTGGAAAACAAAAGCAACCTAGTGGCAGTGGCTTTTTAAAGTATCCCACAGTTGTAATTCACCTGTTGCTGCTAGGAAGACCCACGTGCATGGGATTTAACACTGCAGAGGTCATCTGGTGGGATGGGAAGCAGGGAAGCAAATCCCAAGGCTGGCTGAAATCATTGCAAGTCAGGTTGGGCCATATGGACAAGTTTTTACCTAGCACAGACATGCAACATAGTGCTTAAGGTTCGAAGTCTAACGAGCTGTCACAAAAATGTCAAATGCTGGAAAAAAAAACCCCAAACCAACCACCCCTCAGCCTCCCCCACACGTGCACACACACTAATTTAGGAAGACAGGGCCAGATCCTCTACTGGCTCCACTCCACTGATGTGACCAAGGTGGCTGGAAGCCAGACATCCAGCCCATCTATCTGGTTCCATCACCAAATGCCACTCAGATGTCATTGCTTCCAATCTGGAAAACACTGATAATGTTTATAAGCTCCTTCCTCAGAGGGAGACCATAAGGTGAACACCGGCGCCCAGAAATCTTGACTAAGTGATTAACGCCAGGAGAGCACAATCAGAAATAACAGCCTGAGCGATCCTGCACTGCTGCTTTATGCACACTTGATAACCTGGGTTCACCTCTGCAGTGTTGACAATGCAACTAATAACAATACAGTTACTTCATATTATTAGAATAATTATGTTTATGCATATGCATGCAAATGTGTTGTTCAGAGCAGGACTGGGCAAACGCTGCAGGTATATTTCTATCCAACAAGCATTCACACAGCTGTCACTTTACACAGCTGTCACTTCTAAATTCCTCATATTCTAACCAGGGCTACATCTTACCTTTAGGGTTTTCTTATTATTATCCCTTTTAGAAATGGATATTTACCCTGTCTATCATGCAGCCCCTAAGCAAACTCAGACTGCATAGCTAGTCAAGTGAATGATATAACACTTGAAGTGAGCCTTGAACCCAGGGGACTGGCAAAATATTGTGCAGAGTAGCGCCAGGGCCATAAGTAACAATTACAAATATCCAATATAATGGGTTCTTTTAACGAGGATTGCTTTGAAGTTCCCAGAAGGATTTAATAGGAAGCAAGAGTACGACCTTGCCAGTTCCCCAGGGCACACTTGGATTTGAAGTAGGTTTTTCTTTAAACAAAAGTCCATTTTAGCTTATAAGGCTTTCAAGTAGTAGCTGCTATCAGAGGTGTATGTTGTTAATTCACCAGGTTATTTTATGATGTACTTTTTGTGTGAACAGAGAATGTATCCGATGGGAAGAATAATAGAAGCAGTTCTTGGGTGAGATAACAGCATAATGATAGAAATCAGTTCAGGTCAAAGTGGCAATGACATGACATTCTTATAGCCTAAGACAGCTCGTTAGGGTTTGAGCACATAAAGTATGAGTTTGCCTTGTCATTCTGCAAATGTATTACACTGCTCTTGAACTTCTACCTCGATAGGGATGAAGAAACTTTAAGCTCAGACAACGTAGGAAAAGCGATTGTATTAGAAAGATGCTTGCACTACAGCACAAAGCTAGAAAATTCTGACTTCGTTTTGAGTATAATAATATCCATTAATTTCAGTGAAGCAGGCTTTCCTACAATGAGTCCCAGAAAGGATGGGAAGCTTATCATACTGATCACCTTAAAATCCACAAAATGATGTAAAGATTACTCTGCAAAGTCAGTACACAGCATTGCACATGGCACTTACCTCTTTAGAAAAGGGAAAGAATGAATTGCTTATTTGAAAGTTGAGCACATTCCACCCAGTATAGTGGATAAACAATGAACTCTGGCTCATGCATTGGCTGCAAAGCCGTGCTTCTCCTGAGTCAGAGGAAAGCAATACAGCCCTGTGTGCTGGGAAGTTTTGCCTAATGGCACAGGGTAACCATTACACTTCGAAACACTGCTCTCTGGACATTAAACTGAAGCTGTCTTATAAAGACAAGTAAGGAAAAATCCTGTAGGATGTAGCACAAAACATACACTTCCATTTTTAAGCCAGTGTGATGGGGAGCTCCCAGCTAAGCTCGAACTCCACAGGCAGGAGTGGCATCGCACTGCGTGGCTGAGATCCTGCTCCCATAAAAATGGCGGGCAAAGCACCCGCTGGTGTCACCAGAGCCAGTATTGCTGGCCCTAAAAATTTACAGTACAGTATAAAATAATGTGTGAAGTTACTGGTTTCTTACGATGCTTCTAGAGCACTTTTCCACTTGGACACGGGGAGCGCATTTATGTTTCTGGTGGTTTTCAAGCCACGTCTTCAGCCGTGCACCCCACAGCCCTTCTGCCCCACCGCCAGCCTGCCGGCACCTAAAGGACCTAAAGGGCTGGGTCCTGCTCCTGGGCAAAGCACGTCACTGAGGAGCATCACCAGAATCAAATGGCCTCTGATGGGAGACATGCCCACAGTAAGGGCAAAACTGATCATCCAAGGGAATGCACTCCTCTGAAAAATGGTACCAAGATATGTACCTGTACTAATTCTTACGAGCTCTAAAACCAGGCCACAAACAGGGTGTGTGACACACATTCCCCCTCTGCAGTGGTGAGATATGGCATTCGTCACGTATGAATATTTACCAGTGAAAGTGGTAGTCCTCTGAAAAAAACCAAAAAGCACGTCATTTATTTCCCTGCCTCTGCACTGCTTACACTGATAACTCAGCATCGATAAACTCCTTGCATTAAGCTGGAAGGATAATTGAAACTACCCGCAGTGACAAACCCACTATCAGCCCTCTCAGCCACACCTTTGACTGCTTCACAAGGTATTACCAAGGTGGGTGCCTTCAGAGATAAATTTAGAGATTGTTGTCAATATTGCCATCTAAGCTGTTAACATAAAACATGACTTTGAGTCAATGAACAGACCCAATGAGCCACAGCCATTCTGTTTATGGCCTGAAAAATCATCATGTTTTTGCTGGAAAGATAACCACAATTGAAGTTTTGAGTCAGGTAGTAAGACTGTAATAGGAAAGGATTAGTTTTACTCTTCTAAATAAAAGCTAAAATCAACAAAGCCTTGTACCACTGAAGAGCACCCATCTTTGGTGCGTCTGGCTGCACCTTTCTCCTGTCTCCTGCTTGCCTGCTTGGCAGATAAAAACTCTGGATCAGGTGAAGTCTGAAAGTATCTGCAACACTGGGATCACAGCACAAAAAGCAGAAAATCTTATCAATGCTTCCAGCAAATGAACAATTGTGGAGAGGCTTAAAGAAGACCTGGCATGAGGAACAACCATGTTTACGTCTGCGCTTTGGGGTGCAATGCACAGGGGCTGAGCCGGGGGCACACCCCCACAGCCGGGAGCTGATGCCCGTCGGGCAGCCGGTGCTGCCCCAGCCTTCGCATCAACTGAATGCACAGCACTTCACTGCGGGTGGGAGCGTGCAACAGCCCCACCACGTACCTGCGAAGGCACACAGGGTCTTAGGAAACGTGTTTCCAAATCTTTATGAGATTATGGCAGGGGGAAAAAAAAAAAAAAGCCAATTCATATTATTCCTTAATTGGAGCTGACAATACAGAAAACATACTAATTTAAACTACATTTAAAATGTTTCCATTTGAATGCTGTGGACCAGAAAGATAACAAATAGTAGCAAATTATTTTCACCTGCTTAAAACAAAGTAATTAATAGTACTTTGGTTATCTTACCTGGAAAGCCAGGCTCTATTGAGAGCTGTTAAAGCCAAGTGTGAAAACAGTTTGCATGAAACATAATTAAAATTATGACCTGAGTGATCTTCTAAAATATCCCAAAGGAGTCCTGAAGTCAGAGCTATAGGAAAACGATTCCTCTTTACCTCTTGACTTTGTTCCTGAACTGGTTCCTAAACGTTCTCCACTGCCTCGTGCTGCTGCCCCATCCTCTCTGCTGCCCCTTCCCTGCCCCTCGGCACGGCCCCGGGGCTCTGTGGCTGCCCTCTGCACCAGGGAGCCCTCCCAGCTGCCTGCACGGGCCCATCACCGCCCGGGAACCCTGCGAAGCATTGCTCCATTGCTCCCTTCTCGCCACGTAGGGGGCAATAACCAAAAAACCCCAAACCCAGCAACCACTCAAGCCCCTGTCTGCCCCCCTGCCCTAACAGCACTTCTCAGCCAGCCCCTGCCCACACCACACGCCAGCACTTCGCCGCACAGGGCCCTGGGTTTTGACACAAGGAGATACACAAGCAAATAAACGGTTATAAAGTAATCACATAATGATTTTCTTACTTCCACAAGTATTCAGTAAATACAGCTCTACTTACCTAGCTAGTTTATCTACTCAAGGATCAAAGAATCAAAAATGTTTTTATAATTAATAATTGTACTTACTTAATAAAAAAAAATAAAATTAAAGAAACCAAAATTCTGTGCAGTTGCCAAACAGCAGGAACATAGGATCGAACAATGTTTTTTTCAATTTTTTTTTCTCCAACTGCATTCAGTGATGGGTTTCATACCAAGTTAAATTACAAAGGTATTTTCTGTTTACTCATTTAACGAATTACAAGCAATTCCATTACTTTGTTATTTCCATATTTTTTTTCCCTACAGACCAGCACATGTCCCTACTCTGAATGCAGAGGCTGTGTCTCTCTGCAGTGCCAAACCAAAAGCCTTGCTAGGACCTGAGTCCAACTGACCAACCCATTTCAATTACACAACTCAGTCAGACGCAGACCTGTACCTCTCACAATCTGGTAAGACGTGCTATTTTTCAATAGAAAACTGAAACCAAGATGACATCCGGAGAGAAAACTTTTGCAGTATTTGGGTTCTGTCTAAGTCAATTTCTCAGTCAATAAACTGCCCGTTCAGGCCATCACTCATGTCTCTGAGCAAAGCACAGCCCTGCTGCTGCTGTGCACGATGAGGGAACCAGGCAAGGGGAGAAAAACAACATCTCGCCAAAGGACTGTTAATCTTGAACTATCCTTGGACATGAATGACAAGGTTGCACTGAGTACAACCTCCCTGTGTTAGAGAAACAGGTCATAGTTTTATTTTAAATAACAGTAAGTGTCATATTTATTGTTCTATTTGTTATTTCCAGAAAAAACATGACAGAGAAGACTGAACAAACACTTCAGCATCCCGTGGGTAACTGGTTCTTACTTGGTGCATCCTCTCCTCTGAAGAGATGAATTTCCCTTGATAAACACTGTGCAATCACAGCCTTCACCCCTCGCACCTGGGAAGTCTGAATTACTGCAGCATGGAGCCCATGCAATGCCACACCACTGACAAGGTGTGCTTCCTCAGCTAAAAGAACTCCCCTCCTTTTCTTCAAGCTGGTCTGCTCAAGCTAGTTGGCAGAGTTGCAAGTAACAAACATCTTAACAGAAATATCAAGAATGTTCATGAAGTGCAAAGTGGCTAAATTCACTGGAAAATTTATTCATGGTATATAATTCTGTAATAAAGTGTCTAACAAAATTACACTTGAGCTGCATGGTTAAACAGTACCATTTTGCTGCAATCAACATTTAATTTTTTTGCAGAAAGTCTTGATTTCAAATATCCTGGAAATGTTTAGCAGCTGATATTAATAAGAGTACAGATTTAATATAAGGCTCGTTATTCCACAGACATGATAAGCATCATGACAAGTGGTGTAACTATGGCAACTATTTTTTTTTTTCTTTTTTCCACTGAACAGCAAGAGCAGACATCTCACTAGATGCTGTGCCAGACTCCTCTCTCAGATAAGACCCAGAGCTCTGAGAGGAGTAACTAAGCCAAACATCAGATCCTGGAATCGGAATGCCTTTCCTTCTTATTATGTGTGTCCATTGGGTTTCATGGGCATTTACGTGTATTTAGCCATTAACCTAATTCCCTTCTTTTTTTTTTCCTTTTTCCACTATGGCTAGAAAACAAATAAAACCATGTCTTTGTTTCTTGCTGTCAGGCAGAGTTCAAAACCAACAGTCTCACCCCAAGGTCAAAAGGTCTATTTTCATGAACAAAAGGATGCTCTGCTCTTTAATGTATTGCTACACGTCACTGAAAGATGCCCACCTTTCCTTTCTTGAAGCCAATAAAGAGAAAAAAACAGTCTTTCCAGATGCTGGAAATAGTCTGAAAATGATGCCTATTTGCAGTAAGAGAGAAACACCGGGAAAGACCAATTTCTTATGTGCCGTTTTTTTTATTTGCTGCTGCTTACTGCCCCCCCCAAAAAACAAAGAAACCCTGGCCCCTGCTGAACAAATATATTCTCTGCTTGCTATCTGTGTCAATTTAAATAATATCTATTTCATTTTACAGTATTATTTTATGTCAGTGACAAATGAATGCTCAGCTGTGTCTCATGCTCATTTTACCCACATGCTCCTTCAGTTCATCAGCACTGTCATTTCCGAGTGCTACACTGAAATATTCTATGGGCTTGTTTTCCACAAGGTGACAAAATGTATCAAGGCCTGGGTAAAATCACCAAAGATACACAACGGCACGCAGGAACAGGCTTGTATAACGTTATGACACCCGTGCCTGCGTCCTGCAGACACAGACAGAATACCTGGACCAGAAGCATGACAGCTATCAGGTAAATGTGCCTATAACCAACGGGCAGTTGCTGGGGTATGTCTGATTTTGTGACAGCCATCATTGCTTTTCTGCTCCTGTTGACTGTAGCACACTTCAGAAGGGATTTTCTACCATTGAGGTTTTGTTCTACTCTTAACTATACAACCTTTGAACAGTTTTCTTCATGCTTGTAACCCTGCACACAGAAAACTGCATGGATTCATATCTCTGAGAACGTAATTTACCTGTACTATTGCTTATTTTCAGTTTTCCTGGCCTTTTTACTCCATTATGACTATGATTAGCTTTTAGAACTTGCTTACCAAGTTTTCCATAGGTTTGTGAATACACAGTCTTTCAGCCAACCCACTGCCACCGGTTCTGCCCACGGGTGGAAACACTTTGTACCTGCCTGCCTGTGAGCTGTTCCGCTAAGGACTGGGCTCCAGTGATTTCAAGTACCACAGATCTCAGAAAAACACACAAAGGAAAAAAGAAGAAAAAAAAAAAAAGTCTTTTGTTCTGAGTCAAAACGTGGCAGCAAAGTCAGGAGGTCTAACACAGAACCAAAATCCCAGGAGCCAAATCCAAGAGGAACGGGCTCTGCTTGTTCCCAGTGAGCCACGGACCTTCTTTCTGCAGGGAAAAAGAGAAAGGGAGCGTTCTCCCATCACATCTGCTGGGAGGGTTTTTTTGTTCATTGAGCTTCACTACCACATATGTTCAATCCCGTTACTTCAGTGGCAGCTATGAATAGACCTCCTTTACACCTGAGAAGAAAAAAATTTAAGTCGCTCATTTAATACAGGGTTTGCACCTAACCTTATCATCTATATAGATTTCATCATAAATGTAAGCTGCTCACTTCTAAACCAGATGTTGGATGTCCTTAAAATAATTCATTTTGCTGTCCTTTACTCCCTGCAGTATGTGACAGCTGTTCTGGTGCTAATGGCTGTAAAACCATCGCATGAGAAGTGAAGCAGAGCTTCTTCATAGAGGTTTTAATTCAGCATAGAATTTTTAAAGGTGTTTTTTTGGCTTTTTTTTTTAAATGAAAACCAGGCAAAATTATACCTTGCTTTGATGAACAGGAGAATAAAATGTGGCTCTCATGGCTGCCGCTGGGCAGAGCTGGGCAGGACGATGTGTGTAAGTGAAGAAATCCCTCACTGCTAGCACTGAGCCGAAGGGATCTGGATTACACCAGGGAATGGCTGCTAAGCATCAAATTTAAGCACAACCATTGCACTTCACAGCCCATTAGAAATATTTTCTCTCCCAGAATATTGCATCTCAAGCATGCACTGAAGGCAGAAGACTGTCCTGTCTGCGTACCAAGCTTCGGCAGTTAAGTGCGCTGGGGCTTTTCCGTGGAGGCAGCACCCGGAGATGGGGAGTGCTTGGGCTTACACCTCCTGCACTGCCTCAGAAGCAGATCTGCAGCCGTGGTTGGTGATGGCTGCTTGTCTAACTGTTAATAATATTAATTTAATAAATTAAATTAACTTATCGTAATAACCACAGGCAAACTAAAATGGCTGCAAAACAATTTTCTAGCAGTCAAGAATCACCAGCTGCAAGCACGATCAAGAAAATCTGCAAAGACTTTAAACTGTAAAACCTTAAACCCAGCTTCTATACTGCCTCAGAGGCCAAACACACTACAAAGTTCAGCATAGGATCCCTTCGGTCTTTGACTTAAAGGCCATTAGTTGGTCTCTCCTAAAATCTCTTCTCTAGCTACTCCCAGTCAAACTACCCACGCTTTCATCCTCGGTGGCCAGACCGCACTGTGCATTTCAGCCTGTACGTCCGGGCTGTGAGGATCCCGACGATATTGAGCCAGGTTTTGTGCCTGGTGTTATGGATCACGGCTGCTCTTGGGGACGCTTTTGTTATAATTATAGTAGCAGTAACAATTAAAAGAGTACACACCCCAAAAGCTGCAGGGTGCAGTTGTAATGCTTCTGGTTGCTTGGGGAAGGGAGAAAAGAAACAGGGCTCCAAATGTTGCAGTGTCCTAGCCTGGGGCAATTCCAGTGATTTTAGTGAAATTAAGCTGAGAGTGTCAAGTCTGATTTCACAATCTCGCAACTCTTCATCTGGGTCACCTTACTAACACAGATGAGGGTGTGAGCACACAAGAGACTATGGCAAGCCACCACGTGAGAACAGCATCAAGTGAGTGCTGTCAAGGTGACACTTACCCTGCTCGAGAGACGGGGATTCATTATAAATATATGGAAGACCAAAGAACCAAAGTCTTTGTCTTTTCCCTGGTATTACAATTTATGAATTTGACAAATTCTCCCTGAGAGGATGTAAGGACTGGTAAATTAGTCAAAGGGAGAACTTAGCACTAGTAAGAGTTTATTAGGCAAAAAAGTGAGAAAGGGACTGGTCCATGAAGTATAACAACATATGCTCAGTCTTCCAAATTTCCTAGGGAAAAAGATCTACATAAAAAGGCAAGCGATGGAACAATACTAATACACTCATTAATACTCATTTAATACTACTTTGCGTCTCAAAGACATCTATTTAGCTGCCTAGCCTTTAATATCCAAAATACTTACAGCCACAAATAATGTGTTTTAACTTGCACTGTTCAAACAGCTAACTACAAGGGAATCATTCAAGTGCATAAAGAAATTCAGTTTTTAAAACAGGAAAGGGCCTGACACTTCCCTGCATATTTACAAGTCTTGTAACATGTAAGTCATTAAAAGTGTGATATGGTCTGCAAAATAATTAATGTGGGAGTTAGGAGAGAAGGCTCTGGGCAGACCTTATAGCAGCCTCCCAGTACCCAAAGGGGCTAACAAGAAAGCTGGAGAGGTGCTTTTTACAAGGGCTTGTAGTGACAGGACAAGGGGGGAATGGCTTTAAACTGAAAGAGGGGAGATTTAGAAGGATAAAAGGAAGAAATTCTTCACTGTGAGGGGGGTGAGGCGCTGGTCCCAGGCTGCCCAGAGCAGCTGTGGATGCCCCATCCCTGGCAGGGCTCAAGGCCAGGCTGGACGGGGCTGGGAGCAGCCTGGGCTGGTGGGGGGTGTCCCTGCCCATGGCAGGGGCCTGGAACGAGATGATCTTTCAATCCCTTCCAATCCAAACCATTCTATAATTCTATGATTTTTCCTTTCTTTAAAACAGAAACCTGGAGAAAGCAGCCAGCTGCCAGGGCCCCATGCTGTTAGCTGCAGGGATGGGGTGCTGCTCCACTGCCCTGAGGGACAGCTCCACTCTGCCCCAGAGCTCCTGGCCACGCTGGTGGAAAAAGGGTCTGAGGACACCATGGGAAAGGGAACTCACAAAATCCAGTGGATGTGTCAGTAACATCAAGCAGCACATTTAAGTTTCACTCGTGACCCTTCAGAGTGTATCAAACTATTTTCTTTGCAGCATATTGATCTTAAGGCACTGTAGAAGATCTCAAGTTGGAAGGAACCCATAAGGATCATCAAGTCCAACTCCCTGCTCCTTGCAGGACTGCTTAACGCTAAACCCAACGTCAGCACACTCCCTGCCATCCTCAGTTTCAGGGGTTTTGGGCTACAGATGCCAATTGGTACTGGGACAGGGCCCAGTCCTTCATGTCTTCAACTCTTCAGAGGCGGTATCTGTATAAATATTTTAGTTTAAGAAGTAAATAAGACAATATTAAACCAGTAAAATTGTACCCATGGAAAACAAGCCTCATTATGGATACCCCTCAGTGTGTACAAAATTAAGGGTTGTTCAACTGTTCAACCTCATGAAATGTAGCTGGACTATGGCTTGAAAAATCTGTGCCAATGAACAAGTAATTTTTGGAATAAATACTTACATGCTGGTTTCTGGCTTCAATTTTCAAAAGTACTGGAGAGCAAGGAGCCTAACAGCATGCAGAAGGGACCTGTGTGCATCTCTCAGCCAGTGTGCGTGCATTGGAGACACGGCCCTACCAGGGAGTGACCACTGGGAAAGCAGCTCAGGAGAAAAAGTATGCAGTAAGTACAAGAAGAGGGAGGGGAAAAAAAAAAATCACCTCTGAACAGTAGAAAATGGAAGATAAAAAAAATGCACCTATGGTTCATAGTGTGGCACAACAGCAAATGGTGTTTTATCTGCTTTATCAAACTATGCTATGCAAAGTTACACATAAAAGTAAGTTAATGTTCCTGAGGGGGAGCAATTACAACACAGTCTGTTGCAACCACATTTTTGCTAAAGCTTTAGTAAGTGCTGCCCGCTCGATGCTGAGTGGTGTTTCTGTGAGTCTGCTACCAGGAGCACAGCACATCCTGCCCTGGTCCTGCCCTTAGGCGCAGGGAGAGGGGCTCACAGGCTGCAGCATCTGGGGCTGCACCACGGGCAGGAGACACAGTGTGTGACTCAGGGAAAGGCAGCACCCCGACGCTGCAGCGACCTCACTGCAATAAACCAGATGTTCCCTTGATTTCCCACTTATTCCCTCGGCAGAGAGGGGTTTGGGTGGAAAGGGACATTTTAAAGGTCATTTGGCCAACTGCTGCAGGGCATGGTCCTCCACGCCATGTCCAAAACAGCTATAAAGAGCATATTAAGTATCAGTTGGGAACAGGGAAAATTATTTGGTTCTACAATAAAAGTAGCTGAAAACAAAATGCAAAGTCCGTGCTCTTCAAAAACTGAGGCTTCCAGCAGGAGGCTGAGAGAAAACCAATTTGAACTGAAAAACTTGCTAAAAGGGAAGTGAATTTGTTTGTCCATTTTATCCTTGAGTGCCTCCACTATCACTTGAAATCTGTTCCGCAGATAATGGTTTACAGACCACGGCACAGAGATGCCACTGCAGCTGCCGTGGCTGGCGATGCCATGGTGGGGGCAAATGCCACCGCTCCCACGCTGCCCCCTTTTCAACCCACGGCACCCAGGCGGTGTGGGGGTCACCCTCAGTAAACCTCATCCCATGATCAGTCAAATAAAGTGGAGTCTACCACGTCAATAAAATAATTTACAACTTGGGAAACAGGAAAATATATATCAGGGACTAATAGGGGGTGTTGCACAGGCCTTACCTGGATGTCACTCTGTGCAATACTTTTAAAATTAGATATCACCATTACAAGAAATCCATGATAAATGTTTAGTTTTTCAGCAAGCCATTCTAGAATAAAAACAGATGCAGTGAAGCTTTTTTTGCTTATCAACTTTGACTGCAAATTCTCATTTCTTAGCAGTTTCCACTGAATAGAAAAATCCTTCAAGTGAGGTTAAAAACTGAGCACTTTCTGAGGATGAAACTAGCCAGATTTAAAATGAAAATGATGCTTCACTCCAGAAAATAATTATTCTATACCACATACTCTGAGGTGTGATAAGCTACAGCATATCACACAGTTCAGAGCCAAAACCTTCAAAGAGCTGCCCCCTCCCCAGAGATGCCACAGCTGGATGGTGCAAGTGGCCCCAAGGGTGCAAGAAGGGGACAGGCACGGAAAATCCTTGGCACTAGAGGGTACCTTGAAGTATTTACCTCTTGAAAGGTAACTTTACATCAGTTTGAAACCATGTCATGACTCATACTGCAACAGCTTCATTACAGCATAATCTAAGTAATTGCATATATATTCTAGGAGAGGAGATGACCAAGAAACATCATGACTTCACACAACATGGTGCTGCACATGCCTGGCAAATGATCTTGACGCTTCGCTATCACCATGGAAATTCCTCTGCATACTGATCAAGCAAAAGATGACTTGTAAAGCAACTGAAAACCTTTTGGAAGCAGCCCACTGTGCCCAAGCCCTGGGAGGAGAGCCCCTGCCTCCCTCTGTGGCTGAGCTACCCTCCCTCCTAACACAACTATAATTGTTTAACAGCCTAAGTGGTGTTAATGGCCTGCTCTGTATAGAAGCCAACCTCCCCAGCTCTGCCCTCGCCAAGAGGTACACTGATTGTCATTTTTCAAATTAATTCAGTTAGTGCTGGAGAGCTGCTCATAGCCCAAAGCCGTGTGCAGGACCAGCTTTGGGGAAACCCAACGTGAATTCAAGCGGAATGCAAAGTTCAAGGATCTGCCAGCTGCAGTGCAAAGTTCAGAAAACATTTCTGCTGAGCAGGTAGCTGCTCCTCTTTGTGTCCTTAACCCTGCGCAGCTGAGCACTGCGGCACACAGCTGGGGTGGAAAGGTTAGCTGCTGTTTGGAAATCTGAGGCCAGAGCTTCGGCTAATATCAACTGACATTTCTTCTTCAAAGCAAAGGGACCACTGTGGTTTAGCATGCTCAGCATCTGGCCCAGATCAAGTCAAAGTTCAGCAGAAAAGACAGACAAATGATAAAAGGTTGCTAATGACTTGCAGCGTTTCACCATTATCCCTGCTAAAACAACTTTAAGTGCTGAAGAACCACCGGTACCATCCTGTTGCAAAAAGCAACCAAAATAGCAATGCCCCGTAATGATTACCCAGCCAAAAAAGTAGGGAGACAGTCTCCATTCATCTCTCCTTGACTGCTTTTATAAATGTTATGACAGACTTCGGAGTGCAGCAAGCTCATGGGCATCACTCAGGTCCTTCCTGGAGCAAAAAAAAAGAAACCCATGCCATGATTTTCTTTGTCCTTCTTACAATGAAGCAAATCCCTGTTTAACAGTACATACTGTATACACGACAAAGCGCCCAGTAACTCCAGCGTGCTGAAGGGATACGCCAAAGAAAGCCACAGTCTTTGCACCAGCTTGGAAGAAGTCACTGACCTTGGCACGAAGCGTCATCCTGCCACCCCCATAACATCATGGTCCTTGCTCGCCTAGGCCAGAGGGCAGTGGAAGGGATGAGCTGTCTTCCTGGGATGTACATGATCCCACCTGCAACGCACGAGCATCTCATAGCCATCACCCACGGAAGGCAGCACGAGGGTAGGGCAGCATGGCACTGCTTGCCGGCCTCGAAAGCCCGCGGGATGGATCCAGGCCTTTCAGGTATCACAAGCACTTTCATCACTGGACTGTCTTTTCCTCCTGACCCGTGAGCATATCACTTGGTGATAGATGAGGAGAAAAGTGCTGCAGATATTTCTACAGCACCAAATGTGACTCTGCAGCTCTACAAACAGTATTTGATGTTCCTTCGCCTTGTTCAGGTGATGGACAATTTCTTTTCTTGACCCAGATACCATATAGAGTTTTTTCCAGCCTTGTATTTTCATCAGTCTCAGCAGTAAAGGAATCCTATTTGTCACTCACAGGATACAATTTAACAGCATTACAAATGCATCTCTGTGTGCATCACATAGCAGAATTTGATATAGTCAAGTAATGGCTTAAGCACTGTGTTCATTCCTACATACAAATATGTTACTAGCAAAACAAGTGTCAATTTACAACCAAGTTGATATTTTCCTGATATCACTGCTTTGCTTTTAATACAGTATATTGTTTCTTGCTGGTTTCTGTTTTGTATTCCTGGAAGAACAAATCAAAACACAGCAGCCAGAGCTACAGCAATCAGCCCAGCTGGAACAGAAACACTCAGGGGGGAGAAATGGAAAACAATACCTGATGCAGAAGAGCACTGGTGTGGGCAAGACCATCACAAGCCCACGCCATCCTTGACGGTGGCATTTTTCATAGCATTGTGTGGCCCAATTTTTAAAATCTGCTTAAAGAATCTGAATGGCCAATCGCTTTTTATAGGACTTGGATGACAAAATTATTTGTGTGCCTTTGCAGATGGCAATTCCTTATATTATACAATAATGTTACCTGGAAAAAAAAATAATTTTTAGAAATCTGTGTGAGCTCATAATTCTTTTAATTTTAAATGGTTCTTAAATTTTATTTTTTAAAAACTGATTTTTCCTGAGATTTGGTGCATCTTCTACTTCTCTCCTATTCTTCTCATCTCCTTCCTTTAGCAATTTCATCTTCCCTTAGTTGCCCTTTCCTCTTTCACATTTGATCTGCAATAACGCTTTGAGTGGCCCCTTCTCCTCTGCGACTGCTTTGTTGTATTTCCCTCAACACCAGCCACCATCAACCTTTCTGACTGGGGCTCTCTGGCGAGGCAGGTTGTCCTGATGTTCATAAAGAGCTTCACACCTTAAATAAGGCTTTCTGCCTGAGCTGTGCCAGTTAGAATAATGGGCGTGATTCAAATACAATAAAAAGCAATTTGAACACTTCACAAGAACTTGAGTTGAATTGAAAGTAGAGCTGTGGCACTTTGCACCAGCTAAAGATATTAGTATTTTTTTTCCTGTGACTCAGAGACTCAATTCAAGCAACACCCCTACCTTTGCTGATGTAAGTCCTCACCTATTAGGGACCAGCTAAACATTCTGAAGGTGGTATAGAGCAATTTCTTCTGGCACCAACTGCACAGTACGGCAGTAATGGGCCAGCACCCTTCACACCTGGGCAAAGCCCCAAAGGAGCCTGCAAAGCCACCTGAGTGGGATTGCAGATATGAGAAATACTGATTAATGGTTATTAGTTATTAGTCTCCAATATCAAATGCTTTCTCATTCCTCTAATGTCACTAGCAAAGCAGTAATTCCTGGCTGATCAAGTCACAAATACAAAATCAGCTCACAAGATCACAGCGTAGGCAGTCACAACACTCAGAAAAAGCCAGCCCTCAAAAATTGTTCACTCGTGGCTATACAGGAGCGGTCACTGTGAACACCCATGGTGAAAAAAAATATTTTGCCAACTTTTTTTGAGCCATTTATAATTTTAGAATGAAGAAGATTGCTCACACGTTAGCAAATGTTATTTTTATGCTGCCAGGCAACACTGCTGGTAAAGCTGCTAGAGATGACTCAGAAAACGTTTTGTTAGTGGTTAGATCTGATTGCCATAATTAACTATAGATCTTTTGTTTGTTCCTTTTTTGAATTGTTATCAAATATCTACATCTTCAAAGGCTTTACTGGGATCCACCTCCACTGGTGGGAAGTCGATCACCCGCTTTGTTTGGCTGGGGCACAGCACAGGGATGAGGATCACCCAAGTCCCAGGTCCCCCCTTTTCAAAGCAAGTCCTCCACGTGGGAGCTGTCGGTAATGGATCTGTGAACAATTTTTAAGTTAGATACTGGTTTTAACATAACTGCACTAATGCACATTGTTCATTTATTCACGTATATAATCATCATCATCATTTGAGAATAAAGTAATAAGAAGCTAGATGTTTCCTTACCTTTTTGGAAAGCAGGCAAAAGCTATACAGTAGGTGGAAGAGTGTACCAAGTAACAGATTTTTGAACACTCTTTCTTACAGGTGGTATGCAGTCTACAGGAAAAGTAAATACAATACGTCTGTTCACAATAAACTCTTCAACTTTTGCCCTGTCACGGAGGCCATGACATTAATCCAACTGAAGAGCTCAGATTAGAGCAGCAATAGTGGAAGGCTGAGAGGCGCCACTGTATGCAATTAACTCCGGGTTAGAAATAAATTAACCAGTTCACAGAAGTTCAGGTACCTCTGAACATGGGAGCAGCTGCTCAGAAAACAGCCGGTCAGGTTGATTTTGTTTTCTTTTTTCTTTTTCACCTCTCCTCTGAACAAACCCTAGAACATTTTGGCTTTAGTGTAAGACTTCCCTAGTCCTTGCCCACCCATGCCGTCACCCTCAGGTTCCTGGGCATCATTGACATCCATTTCAGTTTTTCCCTCAGAAAGATGGGAGTAGGCAATGTCATGCCAGTGATGTTAAGGACAAGCAGGTGTGAATACACAAACACACCAGGACACAGCATGGGCACGTTTGCACAGTGCATCTGCACGTCTGTCTGAGATGGGAGATGCTTGTGCTCCACACACTCTCCAGCTGGGAACCCACAAAGCCAGTGTCCATTCTCACGGCAGGGAACAAAGCGAGGATGGACACACACTGCTCTCGCTGCCGCTGCGGCAGAGGACCTGAGAGCACACAGGGAGGTGCAGTTTTAAAATGGAAACATGCAAATGGTGCCTGGTCTGTTAGGGGACAAAGGGCAGCGACTGCACTTCACTACTGAAAACTGAATCCACTGCCATGTAAAGTTGTTTTAGTGCTAAATAAAGGAGAAAGTGAAAAAGTCATCCTGAATATGTCTGTACAGGTACTGAGCCCTCAAAGCACCTGATAATTTAAAAGTCCAACAAACATAAAACAGCTAAAAAATTATACCAAAAATTCTAAGGTGACACCTTTCCTTTGCCACATGTCAACAATTCTCAGATGAACTCCTCAGGGAAAGTGGACCTCCTCCCATGAACTGCTCCACCTTTCCAACCCTTGCTGGTCACTTTGATGCACTTCGTGTCTTTGCCACGGGGATGCTGCACGCCTCCTGCCCACAACCACCTACTACTGGGCTACTCTGCACTACTCATCTTGGTCTCAGAGCCATTTTCATAGATGGTGAGATCTTTCCCATGAGATTGAAAACGGGAACACTGGAAGATCAACACTCCCTGTGCTGCCAAGTCCTGAAAGACCCTGACCCTACTCCTGCAAGAAATCATCTGCCCAGAAGAGTCACTGGCAGGAAGCACTAGGCAGCTCAGCATCCTTCTCACGGCTGCTTCTAGGGGGAAATGCATGAAAGCAAATGCCCTTCCAGTAAGGTCCGCCCATCCAACATGTGGGAAGCATAACCTCCATAACCTCCTCACTACCAAACAACCAGGATGTCTATTTCCCCGTTGCTTTGTTCAGTAAAGCCATGATTTACAACAAGTTGCTAGGGAAAAGGAGTAATTACGTGTAAATCTCAATATAAGTTAAGGGTTGGAGGTTCAAATGTTTTTCCCATAGTTTGACACTACTCTTGCAGCAGAAACACAAGCAGCCAACCAAGAAGCAGCACTCACTACCTGTTCAACTTCAGACTCAATGAGAAGCAACTTCTCAAGTAGTTTGAAATTCAGCCAAGAACACATGAGAGCAGAATGAACTCGCAACACGGATGGAAGCTGCTGTGCACCCATGTCTGCTCACCTGAATCTGCCGCAAACACGTATTAGCAGGAAAACGCTGTTGAACGAGTCAAAGCATGCACGTGACAGACAGCAAATTGGAATGATTAAGAGAGATTTCATGAGCAATGCACTTTTACATAAAAAAGCTTGGCCTTAATATATCCCACTTGGTATGAAAGTTCTCCCAGGTCATGGCTGGGGAGCTCAGCCTGTGAAATTTCTTGCTTCCCTTATAACCTAACATAAAGCTGCAACAGTGAGTCCCTATTCCTCCTGATGGGTGGGATACAAGGCCACTGCATTTCCAGTGATTTTCCTCCCATGTTAATGTCATTTCTTCTTTTACACTTACACTAAACCCCAGTGCTTGAGCCCAGCTCTCCCTAGTGCTTAGCACATTTTTTCCAAGCTCAGTTTCCTGCAGATCACCGGAGAGCTGTGTGCAGCATTTCCACACAATGCTCAGCACCGTGCTGACGACCACCTGCTCTTGGAAAGCCGCTCAGGTAATTTATAGGCATTCCAGTTCCACATGTGCATCTTCAGTTCATTAGGCATTCTTTTAAAGGCCTACTAAATCACGGAGATTTTTTTCAAGGCTGTTTTTCTGCAAAACCATCCACCTTGTGCTTTTGGTTCTGGCTTTGGTATATAAGTAGGCCAGGCCATAAACTTGGGCTTAGTCACTGAATTCCCCAATGTTTGGAGGTACATGAATCCTGTGCTGGTGGCTCAGTTTTAATTGGTTCTTAGGTGATATGAAATATTTGTTTGTTTTCAATAGAAATGGCAACTCCAGTCTCCAGTACCTGAGCAAGCCATGAACAGCAGCATCACCAGGAAATATAATAGAAAATCAAACTGGAAAACCCAACTGTACTTTTCCACTTAGGAGAAAACACTTGGTAGCTAAGCCAGATCAGCATCTAAGTTAGCTTTGCACTGTGCTGATGAGTCTCCGACTCATCCTTAAATCCCTTCAACTACTTTGCTTGCAGCCTGACCCAGCGGGTGCCGGCGGAGCCCAGGACAGAGCCAACAGCCAGAACGTCCCATCCCGGTTCGTCCCACAGCAGCCGTCACAACCAGGGAGGTGCCTGCCGCAGCCCACCAGCTGCCCTCCACAGCTGCAGGGAGATGTTAGCTAGCCTTAGTGGATCAAATCCAATTGTAAAGAGACAGATACTGAAAACATATTATTTTTGTTTTCTTTTGAAAGACAGTATTAGAGTTTTTTGGGGTTTTTTGTTTGTTTGTTTTAATGCTCCTAGCGCTGATGCAAGCATTTGGGACAAATTTTTATTCACATTTCCTATTTTCCAATTGGTAAAATTCCAAAAATTTCCCCACCTACTGTATAAAGGTGAGGTTTTTAAAAGTTAAATTGCTATGAAAACATCAAAACCTTATTTATTTATGGATATCATATGCAAAATTTCACTGAAAATGAAGTTTGGGGAGTTTTGCTTGGATGACATTGCTTTTTTCGAGCTTATTAACATAGTTTTTCTTTTTTCCAACTAAAAATGGAACTGTAAACAGATTTTTTTCAACAAAATACTCAAATTAAAAAACCCAAACTCCTCAACTCAGGTATTCCATGAATCACTTGCACAGACACATGCTAAATGTTCCCCAATTAGGGGGTTGACTGACAACCTGTTGAATGCTATAGGAAAGCTCCCATTAACTGCAGCAGTAGCCTATGCTGGCACTAAATGTACCCAAATACTTGAAGTACAGCAGTAGTTTCTTTCATTTGATTTTCTAATGATTTTTATTAATACACATATCCAGGGAATGAAATAGTAGCAGTAGGTGCAGCTGATGATATGAACAGATGGTACCATATATATAAATAATCAAAAGATTTAAGAGAAAATTTATTTTCTGAACCATAAAAATTTTAAAAGCCCAGTACTTGGGAGAAAGACATATAAATTAATACTATTGCACATTTCCTGACTGGCTAGGTTGAATAAACAAATTTATATGCTTTGGAATCCTACAGGTAAGCAAACAAGTTCACAGAAAGCAGCTTCCCTTCACACACACCAATTTCGAAGTTATGAGGGCTTCACTCCCAGTTTACCCAGTTTTGCTCCTGACTTTACCCCAGCTTTAAATCAGTGTTAAGGAAACCAGGCTGAAGACTGGATGCTTAGGGCAGAAAGTGGTACGTCTTGACAAGCAAGGGTTCTGTTCCTTACTGCTGCTCCTGCCTCTTAAAAACATCTTCTAGTCTGTAGTCTTGGATGAAAAAATGTTGGATTTTACCAGAAGCTTGGGGGTTTAAGACAGCAATATTTCTTTTTAATAAACATATCCTAGGGGAAAATTTTACTGTTCTTTGAGGGGGAAATATTCTCAGAAGTCTGAAAACAGCGACAAGATGCAGCACAGGAGAATGAGACCAGCAGGGGAAACCCAGCGCAGGCAACCCCCCAGCTGCAGTTCCCACCGGGCTCTACCGCTGCTTCTGCGCTGAACATTTCATCATCAGAACTTCTCTGTTTTCTTGTTGTTCAGGTCTTTGAGTGGGAATTTGTGTATTATGATTTTTCTGGAGGAGAAACTAATTCCAACTCATTAGACCAGAACAGCAATTAGCAACACACACTCACCCGCCCTTTCCCAGCTGCCTTTCAAAATCCCCCTCCCTCCTCCTCCTCCTTCCTCTCCCTCCATCCTCAAAGGTCTTTTCCAAGCTGGCCATGGCAGCAGCCCTCCCCAAACACCTGGGGAGCAGTGGGAGCCGCGCGCTGGAGGCTCAGACCTCAGCAGCCACCTTGCGGGGCAGGCGTAGAGCCCCGAGCCCGTGGGAGGGCTCCCCTCGCCCTGCGCTGTGTCCCCCAGCAGAGATGTGACTGGGCAGAGGGCTCTCTGCCCCCGCTCCTGCTGGGCAATACCCCAGCGCAGGGAACGCGTTTCTTCTCTCTCGCAGTGAGGGCTCTGTTCAGTGTGACTGGAGGAGGCATGATGTGGTCCTTACTTGATGAGAAGCATTTCCTTCCTACCTCACGTCTGAATCAGAGTTCAGATGGTTCAGCTTCCAAAAACAAATTTTGCTTTTCCAGTTAGAATATATTTTGTATACCTGCACGATAAGGCAACGGGGAAAAATACTCAAGGGATGAATAAAGGGAGGAAAAGTGCTGTGTCAATAATTTGCTGGCTGTTTCCACTTCACTTTGACAGCAGAGTTTCTGCTTTGAGGCAGATATTCAGATGGCAGTTAATAGACAAGAAGTGGCAGGGATTTCAGCAGCAAATGGATGAACAGATCACGGGCAAGGAAAGGGCATTTCTCCACATTCAGATCTGTTTTTCATAAAAACTGCAGACATGTCTAAACCTTTCCAATATGCTACAAAGTTGTGCAGCTGTCTCCTTCCTCAACTCCTTCCAGATTCAAATGCAAATCAAATTTGATGGCCTCAGTATGTAATTTTGTGCTACAATATACCATGTGATATGCATTAAGGAAACTGGAAGCATCTTTTCGATCTATCTTCCTTTTAAATCAGTGGCAAGATTTGCATTCGGACTGGATAAAATCCTTAAATGGGAACTTCAAAGATTGTGAGATTTTTGCAAAGAAACTTCGCAAGACATGGAATTATAACTGAGGTGAGCAGAGTTATCAGTGAGCTTGGTACTCATCCCTCCCTCCACCCTGGAAACTGCAGCCTGCCAGGGTTGGGCAGGTTTGAGATGACGCAGGCTGAACGGTCTGGTACTCAGGGATTCTGCTGATCTCTTACTCACAGAGGAGGGAAAGGAGGAGTTACTCACAGCTACCAAGTATTTTGCTAGGAGTTGCTTCCAACCAGCGCAACTCAAAAAAGGGAGGAGGAGATAGAGAATTAAAAAAATAATACGCATATATATATGTCTTACACACAGATACATATATGTGTGTGAGACATCAAAAATCTTTAACTGAGAAGGCCAAATAATATGAAGACCCTCAACCTCAGATATTGGTCCGTGCCTCCAAACGCGCAGCAGGCAGCGAGCAGAGCGGCGGTACTTACTGTTGGGGTCTACGTTCTCACACAGCTCCGTCTTGGCTTCACCGTTGGGCCTGTCACTGGGTTTGTGTGAGAGCCGTGATGACATGGTCGCCGCTGTGACCACAGCCTTGAAGCTGCGTTTCCGCTTCTGGACGTTTAGCTCAGGGTGGAAGATGATGATGTACACCTTCGGCATGTAAAGCATCCCCAGGGCCACTGAAGCACTTAAGTTCATGGATATTGTAAGTGTGGTAGTTTGTATGTAGAGCTAGGAGACACAACACATGAGACACTATTACAAATAAGATGACTGGGAAGAAGGCTGTAGTACTTCAAACATTAACTAATGGTTTAGAAGTAATTTTTAATGAGTTTGCAACCAAAGACGCATGAGCTGAGACCTTTGCACTGCAAGCCACCGAGAGGTCCGTCACACATCGCCTTCCTGATATATCAACAGCCTCTTTGGAGGCTCAACGCCTGAAACATTCAGCATCCTTAACAATACAGTTTCTACTGTATGCTTAGGGTATAGCTTCTGTTTGTTTATTTAAAGAGTGAAGATCAGGTTTGGATTGAAATAACGCTGATATAAATTTAGATTTAGGTCTACTGTAAGTTAAAGAAGAGGAACTATAATAGTACAGGTTAGTAAAAAAATCTGACTTTTTAAAAATAATTGAGAAAGATTGTTTTTTTTTTTTACTAAACTTTAATTCTCTACAATTCATTGGAAGACCTTTGAGAGATATACAATGATCTATGTGGTCATGTCATTCAGCTATGCTTATTGTGAAAAAATGGTATATATGCAAGTCAGAGAACAGGTACTGCCATAAGATGAGTATTCAAGACACCACAAGGATTCAAAAATGTATTCTGCAAATACACAGAGGTAGAAAAAACTTTTTTTTTTAAAAAAAAATCTTTTCAGAGAACACAATAGACAAACTAGAACAATTCTATTTAGCACAGCTAAAAGGCAGAGAGATGGCACAGAACAGGTGTGAGGGAGCTGGAGAGGGAGCAAAGTCTCTGCAGGGCCTCTTCAAAAACAAATATACAGTAAATCTATATAGATGGGAAAATCATTACACATTGAGGGTGATTTCTTCAGAACACTGCTTCCTCTCTCCTCCTATCCAGTGCTAATCAGTCTGAATTTCTAATGGAAAAACTCCATGAACAAATATAATGGCAGAGTAAAATGCTGACTCTGCCCAGGTATTTCCCAATTCCCGTATTTAGAAAAATATGAATGTCTCCAGACTCGTGAGTTATATCTACAGAGCAGTTGCTATTACAGTGATTAAGACCACCACTGGAAGCAATAAAATGCCTTATAGAAAACATAAAAAATGTGCTGTGGGCAGATGTGTCTCCATACAAATGCAGACAAGCAAAAACCCATGTGCTGTCTGTTTCTATTTACTCATTATCCGAAGGAAATGACACCGCTGTTGTCACAAATTCTGCCGAAGTCAGGACACTGGGACACAGCCCAATTCATCCAGCGAAAGGCCAAGGTATAACCATTTGAGGCTGGGAGGGAGCCCAAGGGGTCACCTCATCTAAACCGCTGCCCAAGCAGCAGCCATTCCCACCAGAACCACCTCTGACAGGTCACCCTGCCTGCCCGTGTCCTAACCCCCCTCCGATGGGGTGTCACAGCCTCCTAATCCACCTGCAGAGCACTCAGGGCTCCAAAACTTCTGGTCTGTGCCTGAACGAAGCTGCTAACTGTCCTCTCCGGGTGGCACGGTGAGCAGGTGGCCACCACCTCCTCTGGCACCTTCTTTTATATATTTAAGTATCTACTGTCTTTCGGAGAACTTTTAAAGACCAGCACGGTGCCATGCAGCCCCTTGGTCTCTGGCAGGTGATGGGGTAATTCCTCCCAGCTGGAGCCACGGGGAAGACCCCAGGCCCTTCTGCCTGCCCCCACCCGGACTCTGCTGTTGACCCGCTGCCTCCCAGAGATGCCCAGAGTGAGCCGGGGCTCTGCTGAAGGCCTCCTCGCCCAGCGAGTATTTTCTGAGTTTGTCTGACACCACTGCTGTGACACACGGTGTTTATTTCTCACAGTCAGGTAGCGTCATTGCTTGCTGGTCTTCGCTCCAGAGTCACTACCTGGCTGGTTATTCCTCACCTTATACCTGACAGTTGAACGTTGTTAATGCTACAGATATATACTCTATACCTGTATATCTATGTATATAAGCACTATGTCTATTTGTCCCGTAAGAACATTTAAAAAAGAAGACAGTTCTCAATGCATTTGCTTCCCTGGAGCTGATCCTCCTTTCAGTTATGTTCACATAAATCAGCTGTAACGCAATTGGGGTCAAGTGCGTTGCATTGATATAAATAACATGGACCTAAATATTTATTAACTAAATGTAATAGCTAGAAGTGTAATACACAAAACATAACATTTAAGGGCTGAAGGATAAACAGGAAGATACCCTCCTTATTTTAGTAAGCTTTGCAACTTACTACCAGCTTTTATCCTCGCAAAGTTAGGTAATTATAATTTCTGTTTTATGAAAAGCTCCTGCAATTGTTCCAGGAGCTGTAGGTATCTCTGAAGGCCAGGGAGGCGCCACGGACTGCATACCTGACAAATTACATTACACCAAGGGACCGCCTGCTTCCCAGCTCGGTATTCAGAGCACACAACTCTCTGCTAATACTGGGGAAGAAAGCTCGCCTAAATAATGTCTGCAGTCCTTCTGGTTCAGTCTGAAAAGGATGCGGCTCTGCAACACGCATTTAATAAGAATTAATTCTGTTTCTATATACAAGATATGTAACTAAACCTGGCAGGCACTGAATACCTACTGAGCAGTGTTACTGAACACGATCTCCATTTCTACAAGGTTAGAAGAGATCTATGTCAGTGAAGAGCTCTGTCAGACACACAGAAGATGCATGGATACTTCAAAGTGGTGTTTTGTTCCGCAGTTATCTCAAATGACTTGAACTCACAGAAAGTCTGTTCAAGTAGCCGTATGGTGAAAAATGCACGGTAACGTTTTGCAGCTAACTCTTGATTCACTTTCCTAGAGCACATAAAAACCTTTATGCAGAAAGCAGAAATTTGAACCACAGGTAAAAATAAAAATTTAAAAAAAAGAAAAGAAAAAAAATGTGGATGGCACAGCACTGCCAGTATGACACACGTAATTAGTTGTTTATGTTCCACAGACAGAATTAGCATATTTATGTTTGATTACAAATTTTCTCTGCCCAAATCCCCCTTCTCCTTCAGCATGGAAAACAACCACTCCCCATAGGGATTTTGATGAACTGGTCAGTTAAGCAAAAGAACTGTATATAGCCACACTCATAGACACGTACCTCTTAGACACACTGTGTGTGACAGCAACTAAAAACCCTAGTGAGGCAGGAGACGCCCTGTGCGTAAGAGCTACTTTTACAAGCCCCAGCCAGCCAGGAGCTCTCAAATGGCTCCTCAGCAGCAGCATCTGGTACCTGCATGTGGCGTTTCTGAACTTCAGAACAGCTGGCGGGTTTGTGTGGGGATGTGCAGTACTAACAGTTTGCTCAGAAAGGAAAGGTAAGAGCAAGCGCAGTTCGCACACAGCAAGGGACGGCGGGGACCCCGCTTGCACAGCTCCTGTGGAACAGGACACAGCCCGCTCCGAGGCCACCTCCCCACGCGTGGCAGCCAGCTCCCGCGTCGGACGAGCCTGTACTCTGAGGTATGATCAGCCACCGGCACAAACCTGTCACGGGCGGCAGCGCTGTCCTGACGTGGGTCTTTTGGGTGGGTGAGCAGAGTTTTCCGGAGACGTCACAGGATACTGGGCTGCTGCGATTGCAAAAGCTGCAACCAGCTGAGTGCCAGTAATATTTTGGTATTGATTTTTATGTCCTTCTGCTGTTAAGGGGTTGAAGGTTAAATGATTATTTAGTCAACAGGGTCTTTTCAGTGTCATGCCAGCGAGGTTTCCTACCTTGCCTATGCCGATAGGAGATAAAAGGAAAAGGAGAAAAGAGCTTTTGTAGAACAAGGCAAAATGAGTGACACACAATGCTTCTCATGACAAATGGGAGCTTTATAAAGATAAGGGAAACTGATAGATATGCTTATTATGCAGAGCCTTAGTTTTATGTATTTTATCTCTGCTTTGTGGTTTTACCAGTCAAACATAAAAATGCAGTTTACATGAAACTATTTCATTTCTTATTCCACTTCTTCTGATAAACTCTCTGAAAGTATTTTAGATGAATGCAAATGGATGACTTAAAATACAAAGGATGAAGTTTAACCGACAATGTGAGTCTAGTAATTCATGCATGCCTTTTACAGCTGGCTGATGAACCTGGTAGTTTCCAAACCTGAGATCAACTGAAGAAATTAAGATGCAGGTTTAGTGAGAGATGCTCAAACTTGACATGAATGAGAACTGGGATTGAGCTAAGCATTGCCAGTGGAAATCAAAGCTTTCTAAAAACAATTTACTTCAGTCTCTGTGAGCCCCCTCCCGTGGAGGGTGTGAAGCCACATTTGCCACGGCATAAGGACACAGCAATTCTGGAGGGTCACCCTCCCTCACATCTCTCACCTTCTCTCTCTCAAGCAGCTTCTGAATTTTGACAAATTTTAACTTAAACTGAACACACTGCCGTTACAAATGCATCAGACTTTGAAGCAGTGCTTTGGAGAAAACTCAACCCCAAGGATATCATTCACATGCAAAGGCACCTAGATTTTATCATTTATTTTACATAAATGATTTCCATTTGAATTTTAGATTTCTACATTTTCCAGATTCTTGCTTTATTCATGCAAATGGTGAAAATTACCTTCACAACCTTGAGAGAAAATTAGACTGGTCTTGAATACACACGTCTAATAAGCAGCAATTTTTATAGAACAAATCATATCAATGGACCATTTTGCATGAGCTAGGCTTACTCCCAGGCGTAAAGCACTGCAGGATCAGGCCGTTCAGTCTTTGCTAACCCAGTGGAGAGATTTCCAACTGCTGAGCCATAATAACTGAACTTAGAGCTGCAAATCTTAAAAAGTCTCTTTAGGAGTCAGAAATACTTTTTTGTAGGCTAATGTTTTGTATTCACAGTCTAATCAGGAGCAACTGCTCCTTTTATCTAATTCAGCTTTCTAATTATGCAGAGAATTGTGTTATTTTGTAATGTGGAAATAAAGTGGTAATGAGATATTTTTGGACTTGTGTTATTACAAACCAATTTATCTCACTTTTATATGGGAATTAAAACAAATGTTCTTACATATGAAGTAGACAGTTTATAAATCTCCCAGAAGGCTCTTCCAGGTCATCTGAAGATTTCATTCTCTACAGTATGTTGTGCAAATGTAAGAATGAGAAACATTTTTTAATAAAAATTAAAATTAGCTTCCACTGCATTATACGTTTGAAAAAATATGGAAAGCAGAAAGACTTGAATGCAAATGCGCTCTCAGATATTTCTAGTGTCTAATGCCCCTGCCCACCCAAGCTACATCATTTTAAAGGCAAACAAAACACCAGAAAATATCTATTTTCCCGTGAAAGCTGTGCTGCTTGATGTTACAACGGCTTTGCTTAGGGAGGCCCACGGCCCTTGCACCTCCAGCAAAGGCGCTGGCCCCTTGGTACCCGCGCTGCTGCAAGGGGCTACAGCACATTTCTCGTGGAGCTGTTATCATGGTGGCCCACGGCCACGACCCGGGGCTGATGTCCCTGTATGAAAATCTCCAGTCACAAAGCACCCCTAAACCTGCAGTAATTTGAGAGCGCCCCGGGAGCCAGCTGCTGCTGGCCGCCTTTTGGGACCCTCCCTGCCCCACCAGCTCAGGCTCTGCGTGGCAGGGAGGACAGGCTGCGGCCGCAGCTCTGCACGGGCTGCCCGGGGGTGAAGGTCCTCCGGTGTGACCCCTCCTTTGGCAGCACCGTACCCTCAACTGGAAAACACCCAACCCAGCTGTAAAAGCAAACGCCATTCTCATTTCCTTAGACAGCTTGATTTATGTAAGTTTCAGGCAACAGCAACTTTACCCAGGCAACCATGTCTTTCCACAAGGATTGTACACTTGTGTTGTCTGAGAAATATAAAATATTATGTGTGAAGCAGTCCTGTCAGCTCTCTTTACCGACCTGGCTCAGTAATCCTCTTTTCATGCCCCACTGAGGCTTTCCAGCAACCCATGCACATCCCAGGTTCCTGTGGATACAGACATACACTCGCTTTCTTCACTTGGATGGTACCAGTTCAGCTGCAGATAATACCACGCCGCCCTGAAGCTTATCTACTGACGACTTCCAGGACCCCTGCCTCCATCCCCATCCTTTTAAGCATCATAATCTGCTCAAGCTGTCATTTAGCAGTGCCCTTTGGAGAATAGAGCAGTTTGAAAAAAAACCCCAAAAACTCTTTTCCTAGATTAGAAGGTTTTAGCAGCGCTTAGGGAAATTGGTTTCCCTTTCTTTTAAGCCAACATTATTTTGGAAGAAAACTACCAAACACCACAGGCCCCCTTCCCTGTGAACACCAGGCTCCAGCATTTTGGACAAAAGGGACAAACATCTGGCAAATGATCCAAAAGACAGATTACCAGTTGCAGGAGGTCAGTTAATAGATGAGAGGCAGTGACTGCACCACTTATCTGCTGTTCTAACCTACTGCTCCTAATGGTATTAATATAATCCACACTGTAGCAGTAGTTCATCATACTTCTATAGCATTTGAGGATTTTACAGGCAGATAATGCACGCGGGTGCCAACACACATGATCTATACCTATGACAAACACCAAAGGTTGCAATGTCAGGCAGCCACATGTCACAATGTCAAATCAGGGCTCCCTGTGCTACGTTAACCTGGTCTCCTGCTACAGCCCACAGCTACGTGTCTGTTCCTCCAGACTCTCTTCATTTGTGGATGATTATTTAATACGCTTTTCTCCCCGCTTTTCAATCTGTTAATTCCACTGCTCAATAAGTATACCCTTTGATCCCTGTTATGAAGATATAATGCCTACTTTCTTCATAAGATTTTTACAGGTTTTTGCCTGTCTGTGCTGCTGTACGGTTCCATGTGCACTTTTCACAGCATGCAGAAGACAACCATGTTCTTCTGCAGAGGTGAGCATCAGCACTGCTTCAGAACCACAACTCAACAGCAACATGAGACAGGCAACAGTATGTAAATCATGATGTTCACAAAGTTTTACAAATGACAACGGATGCTACCCAAGGGACGTTTGATAAACAAATCATAGTAGTTATACTGATTGCAGTTATTACTGTACAAAATAGCAAGGCACGCAAATAGCCTTTGTGAAATGTCTATGGGAATGTCACAGAATCAGTCATACCATTTAATTATAAATTCTGTGCTTAGTAATTATATGAAAGGTGACACCGAAGGAAATGATGGGATTTTAGTTTCAGAAAATTTCCCTCTAATGGTTGGTTGTTTTGCAAGCTGACAGCACTAGGGTGGCTTATCAAACACACACGGCTCATGAACATCCCTGTCTGAGCTGCTGCTGGTGCAGAGGCCAGGCTCAGCGAACGGGCTACGCACCCCTGGAACACGAGGTGCATGTGGCATGGGGGACACGGAGGGTCTGGGGCACATGTGCAGCCCCATGACATTTATTTTATTTTATTTTTCCCCCCCCAAGCTGAAACCCGTGATTTTTCTACAGCTCAACAAGGAGCTTTGTGTGCCTCACAGGAATCATTTTACTGGCTGGTTGCAGCAGACCTGAGGTTGGATGCCTTTCATCAGTGGAAATAGTTGGTCTGTTAAGTTAGTGTCCTTTGGAAATTCTCACAATATTACATCTGGTAGATCAGAAAAAAAACACAGGTTAACTTTGTGGATATTTTTCAGTGTAATGGAAAAATAAAAATAGTTCCACAGAAACAGCAAGTACCCACAGAGTAACATCGCCATTCCCTTGGAGATATGAAAGTAAAGAAGATTAAAGTTTGGATAGTAGCCCCCCAAATTACTTTCCTTTTACACCCAGTAATAACAGTTGCATCTCACTCTTTTGAAAGGTCATCATCTATCTGTGGGCCCTCACTAAGCAAGGTCTTGTATCAGCGCAGCGCTGAAATCCAGCAACAGGAGCAAAAATACTTGTCTTACGGTGGCAGCTCTGCAGTGACGAGGGGGGATGCGGAGTCTGAACCCCCAGCCAGGCACCTGACCGCTGGCACAGCCCCATGAAGGGGAACAGCACAGAATTCGGTAAGCCCAGCAAAAAAACTTCTCACACAGGCAGGGAGAAATGTGTTGCCTTTGAATTATTTTTTTGCCAGGGCAGTTGAAGACAAGTCTTTCTCCCAGCAGGTTCATATGCCTTTGAAGGCTTTTTTTTTTTTTTTTTTCTTTGCTAATAATAAAATGACTAAATATTACAGACTGTTCTGTGCTTTTTTTCCAGATGTGATCTCTGCATTTACCCTCACAAAATAGAAATGTAGACTTCCAAATAAACTACAGAAGTAATAACTAATAGATCATCGCAAAAACATTGTGTGCCCAGTTGAGTTTCTTTCATGCACTTAACCAGAGACAATTATTATTGCTACTAAGAGAACAAGGGGGGAGCTGATAAAAGATTCAGATGTGAAGAATTGCCACTGTTGAAGCAGAAAACAAAACAGCATTAATCTCTTCCAGAAACTAGCCAAGCCTTGCATATTACATACACTGCAACAGCGACGCATCAGCCGGGTTTCCACAACTGCATCTCCAAAGGTGACCAAAAGCAAAGTGCCCGTTAGCGGGAAGTGTTACATTTAATGACAATATTCAGCTGTCCTGGACAAGCAAACACACAGGGGACTCAGTCTAAGAATTACTCCTGTAAATGGTGGCTTCAAGGACTATAAATAACCATTCACTATTGCCCAGTTCTGTCCTGGTTCAGGGAGGGATTAAAATTCAGTGTTTGCCTGCTGCTGTGGGAGCAGTAAATGCAACACATGGTGTGGAGTCTGGGCTGGGCAATGGCAGAAGCTTGAAGGCATCACAGGCCAGCTTTCCCTGGGGTACAACGGGTACGTGAACACAGACGTGAGTGTGCGCTCACCCTCATCAGTCTTTGCACAACGTGTGACCTCATACACCCTTTCACCCTATGGCAAAACACGCATCTCCTTTAACCTCAACGATGCAACACAGCCTACTTCACCGATGTGGTCTTCTCCCTGACATGCATCAGCTTCAAAACACACCTGCAGAGAGGCAAAGATCTTTCTAATCTTTCTACTTTACCCGGACAGCCCTTAGAAACTATTGCGACAGAGCAGGACGCCCCCCCCCCCCCCCCGAAGTGCACACTGCTGAAATGGGTCACATGGGGACTTCCACAGGTGCTTTCCTGAAGCATCACCGTAGACGTGATGCCCCGTGATGCCCCACAACAGCGGCCGGCTGGTGGCACGGTCGGCTGCATACCGAGTGAGTGAGAATTCCTCGGACAGAAGAATCTAAAAGACTGACTCGCTGAGGGCAAAGTCGGTGTCAAATCAAGGAGCTGGATGCTCCTGGAGATGTCACCATTGTAGCTGCAAGCCCAGGACCCACACCAGGTTCCTGCGAACAGCATTTCTAACCAGAGGGTAACCCCCTCACGCTTACCTTAGCCAGCCAGTTGTGAAACACCCACGTTCACAATCTGCACTCTGCACGCCTGTGCCCTCAGGGCCCTCTGCCCACCTCTGCCCCTGCTCCAGCACATGTTGCTGCAGAGGGATGCTCTCACCCCCACTCATGGTGGCGATGATGGCCGCTTCTGAGGGGCACACAAGAAGCATCACTGTCACTCGCAGGATGCCACACAGGCTGTGAGCCACGACGGCCACCTGCAGAGTAACCACAGCTGCTTCAGAAATGGAGCTGCCCCTGCCCAAAGAAACCACTGATGATAAAGCGAGCTTTGATGTTGGATCTGATATTTCTGGCCACCTGAGGACAGCCTGTGATGTTCTGAAAAGCTGCTCTAAGTCACATCATGAAGTAGAGAGGTCTGGGAGAAGAACATGCCCAGGGCCATGAAATTCCCCTCGTCGCAGACAAGCCAGATGGGATCTTGTTTCCCTCCTTATGATACAGTAAAATATGACAGACATCGATGAACAGGTATCAAGCTGGGAGAAAGAGCAAGAGTGTGATAATGCTGATAAACCTTCAGATGTGCTTACAAACACCGTCACGTTTGCTGCTCCTGGTGGTTACTAGCTTGGCAACAACAACATTATACACCGGAGTTATGCAGGTAATGGGTGTGATGCATTATGTTTCAATATGTTCCTAGCAGCAGGAGGCTTAGCATACAAAAGGGAAAACTGGGGTCACGTTCTGAAAGATTACCACCTGCGGAGGCCAAATGCAAAGGCAGACAGTATGGTAAACAGGTCTAAAAGGACTAATTTCCTATTCCCTCTGCCTGCACCATAAAACTGTTGCTTCTAATGTCACACTGCCAAAGTCAACTTAAATTTTCATGTCCTAAGAGCACCTGACACATCTAGTTCTTCAGCTTGCATTTCACAGGCAAACATGTAGCGTAAAGATGAAGTCAATGTATGTATTTGAAATATATCTCAGCTAGTCGAGCTAAATATTTTATACAGCTTGTTCCCTTACAATAGGAACTTCTTATGCAAGAAATCTGCATACCTCAGAAAAAAATAAATATTTATGAACTATATCCATAACTTGTATGATAATTCAAAATATCAAATGTTAAAAGCACTTGCTCTGAGGGTTATGATGCAGAGGCAGGAGGAGGAGGAATTTTGCCTTTCCAGCCTGTGAGAGAAACTCTAGCAGCTTATCTAGAAGGAAATTAAATTAGTTAGATAATTGGTCAGAGCAATGATGGAAAAGCATGTTGCTGCTTTCAAAGGGCATAAAAAAAAATAAAATTGAAGCAGTATCGAAGACAATCCCACAGGTGGAATGATTTATACTGACTATATCCAGCAGAGATTCCACATGCACTGGCAAAAAGAGCTGTCTTTACCTGCCCTATAAGTTAGAGACAATAAAGATGCCTGTGAACTACTTCAGACCATTTGGGAGTTGCTCAGCCAAGAAACGAGCTGCAGTGGCCCTGGCTTAAGTCAACAAAGGATTAAAGTTGCGAATTGGTGACTCCCTGGAACTGACTTTATGAGGATTTCTGAATTCTGTTGTCTCTTTGAAGTAGAAATCTGTCAGAGAAGGATGTGCCAGCAAAGTAGCCTTCTTGCAAGGACAATAATATTTGAAGTGAGGTCCGTGTTATCTCCACCACTGCAATCGGACGAAGTTCTGTCTCCTTTGGGACTCATCTGCTTCTGGCCACACAGCAGTGCTCTGCAACGCTGCTGTCCTGGGCACGGTGACGAGAAACGTGTGTCCTACTGTGGACACGAGGGCGGTGGGTAGGCAGCTGGAGGTGCTGGCTGGGCTGTGAACCACGTCCAGGTTACAGCAAGGATGAGCCCTCCCAGTCCTTACTGTTAACACAGGTAATGGCGATGGAGAGCCGCGAAACAGCTGCACGTACCTCTCCTTGCATTCTTCTTCTGTGCTAATTACGTGTCCGCAAGCTGACGGACATTGGAATGTGAAATGGATGAGGTTTTCCCAGAGGGATCTCAGCTATGTGCTGTCATCCAGTGCCCATGTCTGTCCACAACAGCAACATCCCACCGAATCATTTCACTTGGGTCACCGAAGGGTCTTCAGGTGATAAGAAATTGCAGTCACAGCTGAGTATAGCTGTACTTCAAGCAGAGACAGAAGCAAATAGCTCAAGAAATCCCATTATCAATCCTCAGAACTGGCTAATATCTCTTGCTTGACATTCGTGTTTGTTATAATAGCTATAAAATAAGTTACACATCACTAAAAGAGACAAACAGAAAGTGCAACAGAAGTAATGTACATCCCCAACTTCTATTATTAAAATAATGGCTTTTCCCTCTCTCACTGGCTGAGCACTTAGCTTTTTTGAGCTAGGAATAATTCTTCATCTGTCACTTTAAAAAAAAAAAAAAAAAAAAAGAGAAAGCCTTCATTTCATTCTTCACCTTCACTGCTGCACTGCTAAATTGACTGACATACAATCTTGGCATTTCAGGGTATTCAGTGCCAGACTTCAGCTGCTGTTATAAATCATATTTCTCCACACTTATTGCATTTTATTCATTTTATACATGACCAGAGATTAGAGTTCAAATGAAATAGATTTTGCTATCCTTCTTATATTCCAAACGTCACTAGTCTAGAAATCTTTAATTTTACTCACTTCAACTACTGAATAATTCAATGTAGAAGGAGAATTCCCCCCAGCACGGTCAGTTGGAGATTTTGAGCAGAACCATGCGAGGATGCTCTGGCGGCGCTGCCCTGCATCCTCATGCGGGCCGAGCCCTGGCAGCAGCCGGGGTGTCTCCCGCGGGTCCCGCACGGCAGCGCCGGGCCAGCAGCTATCCAGCCACGCTCCCGCCAGGGGAAGGTCAGGACCATGCCAAGAGCTGGGCACGCTCCAGCCTGCACCCTGCATGCTGGGGTTTGAGAAGGTATGATCATCAACTGGCGCTTTTCAAGCAATATAACCTCTGCAGTTACCAGAATCACTAACTTCTAGCCTCAGCTTTCCAGGGAATATTTTTGGAGGTGTTAAAAAGCCCCGGCTCTGAGGAACGCTGGCCGGCTGGCAGGGAGGCAGCGCCACGAGATCCTGAACCTCCCCAAAACATCGTGGGGATCAGACATTGCTCCTGACGGTGGAGACCCCGCAGCCTCACCATGCTTACAATTCTTCCTTACCAAATAGTTGCTGAGTGAACATGAGGCAAAGCTGTCTCACAATTGTTTCTAAATTATTAAGCTATTCTAGAAAAGCAACTAAACTCAGGCCATACAATTTCAAGGCAATTCCATTTACGTTAGATGGAGGAATAACCAAGAGTGAATATTCAGTGAAAGGTATTGATTATAAAAAGACAAACAAACCGCAAGCTAATGTGTGTGCATAAGTAAACATATAGATGAGCAAGTAGACGAGGAACTAAAATATTATGGCCCTCATAGTCATGCATAATAAAACAATTTTACAGAAACTTTCACTCAGAGAAGATGCCTAGCTCTCTAGAATTTTACTTTGCAGTCATTCAGGATACAAGGTGCCAATAAATAGTTCAAGAAAAAGAAAAAAAATAGCTTTAAATGCTTAATTTCATGCCAATAGCACATTAAGGTCAACCTCTCTGATCAGCACACTACAAAATTAAGCATTCTTAGAAGAGGTCTCTACGCGACCAAAAGAGGTGCTGGCATTTATTAGTCATGACAGGAAAACCTGAACCCATGTTTCGGTGTATCTGTCTTCCCACACTGGCGATATCTTTCCTGGAATAAAAATCCCAGCATTCAGAGGAAATGAAGAGGAAGCATCTAAGCACAGCCACGGCTGCAGCCTGCCCTACGCTGCCAGCAAAGATGTGTCCAACGTTTATCACTCCAGCTCAAACCCTTACACGTGCAGAGAAAACCTCTGAAGAAAATTGTACCACAAATTGGCACTTGCGTATCACCAAGTGCAAAGACTTTTGACAAACAGAAATACAGATGTGCAAAGCATCAGTGGCCTGAGGCTACGTGATGTTCTGCTGAAAGAGTGCATCACACTGGGGTCTAAAGCCCAGAGCATCATTTTGTAGTGACGGCATGGCTCATGTGCTACAGCTTTCACATATGGCTGGATTCACAAGGGAACACAAAATAACTGAAATGAGAAATTACCTGAAATAACCACTGAAGCATACTGGTAACACATCCTAATTTCTCAAATCCTAAAAATTTAAGCTGCAGAATAATAATTGGCAAGTAAATCTCATTTTCATTTCTTCTTAAATGTCACTTTCATCTGCTGAAGCAAGAATGTTTATGTCCTTACAACACTGGCTTGGGATAAGGTTACACAGATGCCATATCAGCACAGCAATGCCTGTATATAAAAAAATTTTCCTATTTTAGCATTGGCGTAATAGTACAGCCCTTAGGAACAACACACAAGCTGTTGGTTATGTGTGATTGGAACAGGGATCCAAGGTGCTGCAGGTCTCACCCACCTATGGTCAGGGAAAACAGCAACCAGAGCACCAGCATGCCTAGTTCCTCCCCTATAGCTGACTTGACTTGCCTTCACAGAAGATCTACCATTTCATTCTTTATGCGGAAGACACAAATAAATATGGAAAAGTAACGGAATGACTTTTCTATTTATCTAGAAGCAGATCTCAGCTGGGAGTGAACTTTCTACCAGCACTGAAGTACGCATTTATTCAGCAGCACTCCCACTGACCTTCTCTTCAGCCAATTCAAATGCAGACCTGCCAAGATAAAGGTACTCTGACCTCACTGCAGTAACTTCTCAGGATACACACACCCCAGAAGGACCAAGCTTTTCTTTTCTGTCCTTTGCAGGGAGCTACACGGAGCCTTTTGGAAGCTGCATGAGAAAGGCAAGGCACGAAGCATCTCAACACACGAAGAATCACCCTCTAAGGAAAAGCAAGATGGAAACTCAGAGTCAGCTGGAGCTTCTAAAACTCCCCTTAGTTCACAGGTGGCTCCTTACACTCGCTATACTTTTACCGGTGTGGGCAAATGAGCTAGCACGGTATGTATTATGCAGGTAGGCTCCTTTGTCAAGCTGCAGGTCACAACGACTACAGGCTTGACAATCAACAGTAGCTCATGCATCTGCCCGAGGTTGTCATGGCAATGAAATGTCTGCGAATGCAGCTGATACGAACTGCTGCTTTGCCTTGACAGCGCTGAAAAATATTGCCAAAATTATTCATAGCCTGGAAATGAGAGGCACAAATACCCTAATGGTTTTCTCCCCACTACATGCTGTTAACTGTTTTGGGGGTTGCAATTTTCTTTATTTTTATTGCACAGTAAATCAGTCAGCCTTACATTACAATGGCAAACAGACCTTTTAAGGTTTTCAGATCTTGCAAAATTAAATTTATAAGTCAAACTAAATGTAAGCATTTTATAGTTTTATAATCACACACAGTAGCATTGTAAGCTAATACTGCAAAACAAAAGAAAAAAAAAAGATAAAAAAAATCAAAAGAAAAAAGTCAAGCCCTAAACCACCCTTAGAAGAGGGACCAGCCTCTGCCAGCACTGCAGGGCAGCTCTCCTTGAGGGGGTTTCTCTGGGGGTTCTGATGGAGAACGTCCATGCATGGTGCCCATGCCTATCCTGCCCTGTGGAGGCTAGGTTCTCCAGAGCTGTCAATTCAGAGCCTTAACAAGTGAAAAAAAGAAAAAAAAAAAAGAAGGTGGTATTTCAGGCCATGCTATGCTTCTAATGAAAAGCAGGGCTCCACGAAGACTCATTTTACAGAGCAAGCTTCAAAATTTTTTTCTGTCCTTTCACCTTCAATTTTGTCTCACCTAGTCCAGCCATATGAATGTTTTATTTATATCCAGTCACTTTCACCCAGTTGGAAGACATTCTCTGAAACAAAATTGCTCTTTTTCTGAGACAGTCCAGTTAACAGATTCCCTTCACATCCACTCTCTTCACCAACCAAACCTCCTTGATCTACTGACACACCAGGCTTATAAATAAAATCCCACCCCAAATCACCCCCCCTCCAAATAAAAATCCTCTGGCCTTCCCAGAAGAGTAAGACTTGCTCTCCTCCACAGGTGGGTGTAATATCCTCAATGACTGCATAACCCTGAACATCCACCTTGGTGATACTCTGATTTGCCCAAGAGATTTCTGTGAGGCTGCCGCCAAGTAAGACCAAGTAGCACGCTGCTGTGCTCCACGGCCACGGGGCAGTTATTCCACCTGCACCACCAGGTCTGGAACATTTCCTGGAGAATTTATGTGATTTCCTCATAATTCTACCAGTTCCAGGGAGTTCAATTCTGGGAGCATCTTTCACATACACACTCATTCTGTCCCTACTTTACCTTTAATCTTGGAGCAGACTCCCCCTGGCTGGCAGGAACGGAGGTCTCCATCTAACCCTCTCACACGGGTTGTTGAGGCAACCGCGTATTCCTCTGCACAAGAGCAACTGGTGTGCAAAACCTCAAACCAATCCCAGAAAACATCTCTTGCTCATCTAATCCACCTAAGAACTGAACTATGGCAACAGCCCTGCCCATTCCCATGCTAATTATGATCATCTCATCACCTCCATCACCATGGCCCTGCTATAAACCCCAGAAAAGTCAGTGGGAATCTTTCAATGTCAGTGAAGTTTGACCCAGGCTTATATTGAGAATATACTCCATATATTTGCATACAAAGTAAGATCTAATTCTGGTTGGAGACCTTCAGGGGAATTCAAAGGGCAAGCTGGTGTCAGTGGAGGAGCAAGGAAGAAAAAGCTAATCCTACACATATTATTTCTCTTTAAAGACCTTGAGAGTAGAACACTGGTTACTAAAAAGCACTGACATTATAGAAAAAAAAAAAATATATATATAAAGCACACCAGCTTTTCACTGACTTCTTGTATTATAATCTAATTATTAATTAAAACAGAGCATTTACATATTACTTTTGATACTTAGAAACAAACTGGTTATGGGGGGAAGTGCCCTTTCGAGGCAACCCCACCATCAGTCTGCACAGGGAGCGTACGTGACCACGCAGTTGGGATGTGTTTTGGGATCTAAAGGTTGCATTTAAGCACAGAGATAAGCCTGCAATTCTAGTCAACCAGTTACCTGAACTGGGTTCTGATTTACTTATTAGGATGAAAATTATTTTATTTTCTAAGTGTGAAAGTAAACAGAGAATATGTCAGTGCTGCTTAAAAGAATGGCTGGATTCATGTGAGAATAAGGCAGCAAAGCCTTTAATTCCTGACCAGCCATTAGGGATTATGAGTAAATTAGGAATTCAAACCCTAGCAAAATAAAAATAATTCCTTAATTTAAAGAAAAATAAGCTAAAAATTTTCCTTTTCTGTGAGTTACCTAAGGATACATCACTATTCTAACCTGTCAGAAGCATCTACCGGCAAGGAAATCACCGCGGGATAAGCCCACGCTCCGGAGCAGCCAGGGCAGCGGTGCCCGGCGTGGGGCACATGGAGCAGCCCCGTGCTGGTGGGCTCCTTCATGGACCCTCGGCTTCCACAGCCCACACAGAGAAGAGCTCCTGCTGTTCCCCAGGATGTAAGTCCCTATCCTGCTGTGCAGCCCTGCCAGAGCTACTCAGGGGCAGAAAATTACAGAGAAGGACCGAAATATTTTTGCTTTCTGTTTCAATATATTGGTTCTCAAAGCTTTATATTCCTCCGTAACTGCAGAACAGTCAAAGTTCAAAGCGTTTTAACAGTGGCAGCAGTGTACTGAAACCTCGTCTGCAAAAAGAAAGCCCCAAAACCAAACCCACAAGGACCTCCTGAAAAAAACAAACCCAAACCCAACCTAAATCAAACCAACAAAAAACCACAAACCTAAAACCAAACAAAGCTCCCCAAACCACCCCAAAACCAGCAAAAAGAAAGGGATTTCAGGTGTGGGCAGCAGCCAAAGCCCCAGCCAGGTTTCAGCCGTGCGTGGCTGCTGACAACAGCTCAAGCCAACTGTGCTGCAGGAACGATGAACCCACAGAAGTTCACTCCCAGCTCCAGCCCTTAAATTGTGCAGGCAGACCCCAGCACCCTCCCTTCCGAAAGCGAGCCCAGGCTTTGGTGCCGGAGCGCACCGGTGTGAACACAGGAGGGTCTGTGCCAGCCCTTCCTGGCATGAAGCCCCGTCCCCTCGCTCCCAGTCGCACTCCCCAGCCTGTGTCCAGCTGCCCCCTCACTACACCTGGGTGAGCACGCCTGGGTCCACCGTGCCGCATCCCTCAGGAAAACAACCAGCGCCAGGAAAGATGTCAAGAATACAGAAACACTTTGGGGATTATTTTTTTTTTCAGCCAAATTGTTCATGTTTTGTAGGTGAGTACTAGTAGGTGTTAATTTTCTCTATTATTCCTTCAGAGCTGTCCAAGTTTGCATTTAATTAACTAAATGACTTAAGCTATCCAATTCTTGTTGCTACTAATGTATCACAATTAGAACAAACTGTTGCTACGGCAACTGCTCAATCCATCATAATTCATAAACTGGAGCTTGCTTGCTTTGTGGTTTATGCAATCCTCGGGTTTCTGTGACACACAGATGGGTGTTTATTGTTATGCTAAATTGGGAATGGGTAATCCCAGAATACAAAATGATTTAGGTGCTCATTTAAATGAGATTTAATTAGAAAAAGTCTATCATTTTAGGACCTGTCAAATTCCAGTCATTCCACGATCCCCCATACTGTCAGGAGGTATCCATGCGTACCAACGCTAATCCAGAGCATCAGGAAAGAGCTTCCTCTCTTAATTATCAAACATTGCATTTATTTTATTGTAAGAATAAACTGCATCTCCATCTCAAGTTCAACGCTGCAATGACAACTTACAGCAATATCCAAACCATTTTCCACCGCAGTCTAACAAGGCGGCACCGTGTCCCGTATCACCGTACGACAGCTCACAATTCCTCCTTACCAGCTCCAAGTGAACTCTCAAATTAACTCCTACACGTCATACCCCAGGAGATAACAGTATAAATCACCATGAATTATTTAGAGCTCCTTATCAGCAGCTTCATTTGGGGTATTTATACAGAAAGCGATCTGGAATATTACAGGATGAGAAAAACCTGAGTTCTAAGCCAAAGCAGCTCACACATTTAACTAATCCACGGGCTGACAAAAGTTAACGGCCTACAGCCCCAGTTCTGCACCCGTGCCTTATTACGTTCAGCTTTGACAGGATACAAAAAACCCCAAACACTCTTTATGGCTGGCTTCATAGCCAGCCAGCATACCTGCTTTTATACTTAACTGAGATTTACTTACTGTCTTCTATCCCTTATTACGTCTCAAGAAATGAAAGTTGAGTACCTCTAGTTCCCTTATCTCTGCATGAGGAAGCCACAAGGAAGCTTGTAAATACAAAGCTGAATTTGTGAAAAACTATACCTTCTGCCAGTGCCTGCAAGCCCTGGGCCTCAGGGGAGAAAAAAGCATCCAAAAGAGGGATTTTTCTGTGTGTATGATTGCAATCAAATCAAGCCAGTTCTGCTCCCACAGGGAAGTTTACTTTAATAAAGGTTGTCTTACGCATTGCCTTCCCGAGCCCGGTGACAGAGCGCCGGGCACCGCGCAGCCCCCGTGCCCCGCAGGCACCACCTGGGCACACAGCCAGAAGACGTGTTTATTTTTTCCCAAGCAAATCCCTGCTCAGGTCCAACTTGGACTAAACCTGCTGCTGGCACTGGGCTAAGGCTGATGCTCGCAAGGCGGCCGGCAGTGCACAGCACATGGAGCAATTACCAGCCGGGCTGTTTAGGGGCCCTGACCTTTCTTATCTTCGGTCATTAACAAATTTCATCTTCCAGTCAATAAAATCCCCTACATTGATTTTGAAATTCTGGAGAATCAAATCACTTGATCTTTCTGCTTAAACTTCCAATTACAGTACCAGAATAAATCTTAAGTACTACAAATATCAGTTTTCACAAGACTTACTCTCCAGCTGTAATCATGCTTTAAGCACCTTGGCTAAACTAATTGATTTTCAGTCCTTTCTTTTAGCATCGCCTAACACAATCTAGTGCTAAGCTTTTAAGTGCATTTTACTCTTCCAACTTCCTGGTGAATTATTGTTGCTAGTTAAGTTTGTTAGCAGGATCTGTTCCACTACTAAAAAGAGCTATGTTGTCTTCAAATTATATTTAATTATCTCCATTAAACATTACAAGCTGCTCTGATGTTGAAAATGTAAATCACGGGGAACAAGAGGAAGATGATAGCATATTGTTCATCACATTTTGTCCTCCTACTCCCTCTGCATTCTTTTAAATAAATGTCTCTTAACAGCAAGTCCGGTGAAGATCTTTGGGAATGCTCAAGACACTCAGTTTACAATACATAAATCATCTTTCAGCTGTTATAAACACAGCACGGATGTTACTTATGAAACATTATCTATGAAACCATACAACTGAGGGGCACTGGTAGAGTTAAACCTCAGGTTCCCCTGCTGTGGCAGAGGCAGTTAGTAGCTGGCTGGCATTTAATGGGCAATTAGCAGTGTAAGAAAAGTGGTTATTGCTGAGGGAGTAATCTGTTCTTTGTAAATATGAGTGTCACCTGAACCTCTCTCCCTGGGTTTTGTCACCACAGATACTTCAGTCATATTAAGGCCAAATGCCAACACAGGTTCAATAATCTCTTGGTGAAGTACCTGACATAATTTGCTGAAAAGCACTAAACCTGAAAAACCCTTCATAAAGCCTTGACAATTAAAGGGGCCAACAAGTCTCTCCCGCCCACTGCAGCTGACCCTACAACAGAGACCTGGCTTGGAAGCACCTGCCGGATAAGGCAACTGATCTTCCAAAACACTCTTTCGTACCAGTAGCCCTCACTGGGTGCGATTCCATTGCTCCCTACCCCTTTCCCACTCTCACTACTCAGCTTGGGAAAGAAAACATCTGGACTTTCACTTTCTGCAGCTGACAGCCTCCAGAGACGGGCACGTTAGCAATAGCAAGGACAAAGTTTAACATGGAAATAATGCCAAACCACCAAACTGCAGAAGGAAAAAGCTTTCCTTGCTTTGCTTTCCCCTCTCTGACAGGGCATCACACTCACCTGGGGGGGTGGCTGTGCCACAGCTATGGGCAGAAGGTGGGCCCTCGCTCCCACACCCCCAGACCCTCCGCCACGCGGCAGGGATGCAGGCTTCAGGCTGGCTCCGGCTCCCGCTCTGCCCTGTTACTGCACTCCCAACGCTTCGCTCTGACCTGTCGCGTGGGGCACCTCCCCAGCAAGACCCCATCTTTAACAGGAGGGAAAAAGAGTAAAAAACCCCACCTCTGATCTCTGCCCCTAGGTTCCCTCTTCTCTTCCAACTGATCTCCTCTCCCATGCACCAGAGCAGCACCTCTCACATATGCATGCAGGCACCTTTGTTTTGGCAGTCACAGACTAACCTCTTTCTCTTCGAGAAGATTTCCATTTGTCATAAGGTATTGATCCTGTGACAACAGGTCTCAGCTGCCTTCTGCCATGTAAACATCACAGGTTTCTAACGCTGCCTCGGAAATGAGGGCAGAGCAGGAACCGGTGACATCTTCACACCAGGCACCTGAGGCGGCTCCATTTGTGCTTGTGTTGAACGGGGACTCCTTCATCCCTCTGCACCAGGTTAAACGGCATCTGAGCAGCCCAGCCACTGCAGGGCAAGCTGGCCAGAGACCATGGGATGTGTGATGCTAGTGGCCGTGACCTGCTGGTGGCTTTGGTCCTTCCCCAGTCCCTCACCCCACGGAGCGACAGCCGCATTCTGCACTGGCACAGCACAACCGGGTCTGCGGGACCCTGCGGCTCTGCTGCACGGTAAGGAAGGGTCCTCACTGGCTTTTTTTGCTGTACTGTTTCTGATGAATACAAACATGATTTTTGAAAAGCCATTATTTCAAAATGCAGAAGTCTAAACATGCTCAAATCACTCCTGATGGGGTACGCTTGGGACATGAAATTTTTGCTTCACTGTATGAGAATTTATTGTCATTTTGTCTTAACCTTCTGCCAAGCTTATGCCTCAAAGACAAAATACTAGGCAATTTCTTTGACTGAGTATGAGGGTTTCTACTTTTATTATTATTACATGCCTGCTTAAAGCATTTAAAACAACAAGTAAATCCTTCAGGTCAATATTTTTGTGTTCATCTCTTATGTATAATGAAAACTATTTTTTGCTTTGCATTAAATTGGCCTTGCTAGACTGAAAATGCACTTTCAAGAATAGCTGTTCTCCTCCTCTGCAAATCCAGCTATATTTAGCTCACTGGTATGCGCACAGGACCTGACATTTTTGTGTTAGAGGACCTTATTCAAGCAAACTGCAACCATCTCCCCGATTAATGGTGCTTTTGCTTTGCCACAGGGGGGATTTCCTTACCGGTCGCTGCAACTTCAGACTTTTTTTACTGATTTTGTAGAAATGCCATTTTGGCCTTACTTTCTCAGGTAAAACAAAAGCTGAATTGCTAGCTCCAAAGTTGCAGATTCTTTCTTCTTTCCCCACCAGTTTGGTGCAGGGTAATACAATTGTACTACACGTAGGAAGTCACTGCGCTGTGACACCAGTCCCACAAGCTCACTCCAACCAAATCAATGGCAAAAATTCACTTGGCTGACTCTCTCCTAGCAGGTTTGTTTTCTCCTTCCATTTTGTTTCTGTTCATTCTAAAACGAACAGAAGAAAAATTTAGCTCTGAATGTGTGACCCCAGTACAGGCAACAAAGGATGCTCCTCCTGCATCAGGCCGACAAGGGTACTTGATTCCGTGCCCTTCCACAAACTGCTTTCACAAGCCATTCATACACAATGACAAAAGTGCTTGAGGACCCATTCTTTCTGTGAAATGATCTGATCAAATGAAACCCTCATTCCAGCATACAAGTTCAGCAAGAAAACTGAGAAACATCTGCATAACTTACATTGTATTGAATAAGCCCTTCATGGTTTTCTTTTTGTTCCTGGATGAGCTTAGAATCAGCAGCCATTATTTCTTACTCAAAATAACATTATTATGTTTCTACAATACCCGTGGGGTTCAGAAACTGGTTATGATCTGCTCTCACAAAATGCTTCTTCAGTTCCTAGCGGCTGGCTTACAATGTTAGCCACGATCTACAGGATTTTTCTGAAAAGATGATTAACTCTTGTTCAAACAAAAGAGCATTAATGGGAACTGAGGTTTTCTGCAGCAAAAATCAAACTGCACTCTACATGGCACAGACCTCGCAGAGCACACCATCCTCCGGCCACCTGTTTTGTGGATGTTAGCACAGGGAATGGCCCAATATAGCCCCAAACATCCCACCTGAATCCCTGAAAGAGGGCTCTCCCCCAAAACCCACGCATGACAGAAGAGAATCAGGGTTGCTGGAATATATATATACCACCGGGAAACCACATCACCTTTGTAATGTACTCAAGCCTCACATACGCAGGAAATTCAGAGTAACTTAAAATAGATTAGCACAAAACCAAAACTATCTGCAAAGACATTCAAACAAGCTTACCCTCCCCTGTTCTAAGCAAATGAGATAATTTTATGGTTACTTCCTTGAAAACTAACTTTGGAGAGCTATTTTACACTTATACAGTTAGCCCTTGTTCATACACGTAGCTACCTCGAGGTATGTGTCAGTATTTGCACTATTCAGAAACGCTACTTACGAAACAGGTTTTCTGCAAGACTGAGTTTTCCCTGTTGCTACCACAGAAACACAGCAATTTTGGAAAAAATTCCCCACTAACGCCCAGCAGCAGTTGTATGGTCGATGCAACAGCTCTGCTGGAGAAATTATGTTGTCAGCTCAAGTGAGTTTGACATTGCACAGATATCAAAACGCAAGAAAAGAGAAAAGTTTCATCAACAAAGTAATTACTTTTCTGGACTCAATGGAACCACAATTATTTCACGTTGAGGTGTTGTCAGTTTATGCTGCAGATAAAAACTGTTAGGTAACACCGACAGGGGCCTATGCAGAGATTGCTTTTCAGATGTAAAACCCTCCTGGCAGTTCTAAATTTTCTAAAAAAAATAAGGAACCAAAAACGTACATGTCAACACTGTGCATTAAACGCCTACACGTTTTTCCCTTTAAAAATTACATTGCTTTTTAGCCAGAGGCAGTTAAGTCTGCACTAGAATCACAGGGAAAAAAGATACCCTTCTTCCATGCTTCGTCCTGACATCTTTCTGAAACACGCTGCACACTGGTGGGTGCTCCCAGGACAGCCACAGCTCTGCACCCAGCAAAGCTGCGCTGGGGCGCTGTGCCAGGGGCCTACGGGCAACCGCCTCTGCCCCCTCTGTGGCTCACAACAGGCCATGTGAAAAGGCACCAAAAATATTCCTGTGGCTGCTCTCCCAGGTGATGCGAGATTGCCCATAGCTCATGGCTCTTGGTTAATGTACAGAACTGAAATCCAGAAGGCTGAGGAGGAGCCGGTGTTGCCACAGCGCAGCAGCTCGGCTGCTCTAGGCACAGAAGGACGGCTCTCCCCAAATGCCAGTGAATAATGACTGATTTATGGGTTTGCTCCAGAACATCCCCTTCCTCCCCCCAAGATGGTACCTGCAGCAGCACGACCTGCCGCGACAGGCTCGCAGAGAGCTGCGGTTTCTCTTCAAGGGGAGGGCATCTCCAGTTACTGGTCTGCGTAAGCGCTCCCGAGAGGGAGATCGCAGCAGGGCGTCCGGAGTCCCCCGGCACTGTCACTGAGGCAGGAGGGGATGGGGTGACACACTCCGGATTTGGGTGGGGGTATTTTCCTCTCTATAACGCATGCTCCTTTCTGGGTTCCATTTATTTTTTCCATCTTCTGAGTCGAATTTTTTTCTCCCTCCTCAACACTGAAGGGAATGGAAAAGGCTAGAATTATCACAGTGAAGAGATTCCCCACTTTCTACATCAGACATCAAAGCAGCATGCTCACAGGCTTCAAAGAGTCCCTCAGTGACTGCAGAACTACCGCGGGGTTGCTAACTTGAAGTAATTTCTGCCTAAATGAATACATCTCTGTTATGAGACAACCACATACAAATTTAAATGTAGTATTATTACTTCGTTATGAAGATACCTGCTTCAATAATTGAAAATTTCACAAAATGAATTGATAGTTAATTATCTTTTAGTTTTCCTATACATTCCTGTAAGGCTATTACCGTATAAGCATGAACACAATGACTGCACCGCTTATACCTGACTAACGGTTGGTGGCATCCCTTCGTTGGAAACGTACACCCTCCTCCTTAGGTAATCATGTGGAACATGATTGTGGCCTTGGGCTCTGCCTGCTCAGTGTTTTCAATTAGATTTTACTACAAAAGTACAAATTAACATTAAAGGAGCATTACAATGCAGGAAATGTGATAAAACAGATCAATGTTAGATGTACCTTATGCTTCTGTTGTTTCAAGAATCATAATCACCACTAATTTATGGTCTTCTGAGGAGCATCTAATTACTCTAATCATCTCTTACTTCACCCAGAGTATGCACTTTTGCTGTTACCTTGCTTTAAATACCTGCCTTGACAATACAGACAACAGCGACCTGCACTTTTAATGGTCCTACAGCCTTTTGTTGGCTTGGCTGAACTTAGAAAGTTCTGAACACAGTCAGAAACTTGGGTGGGACATCTCCCAGGCAGGACCAAGAGCAGGTAGAAATCCCTCTTCCAGATGAGTCCTGACTTGGGAATAGGATGCAGCACTGTGGGACAACGTATTTATGACCAACGTGCCTTCATTTGTCCAGTCAGTAAAGATGCCGCTTCGAAGAGCCCAGGTGTCAACCCCCACATCCTGGCCAAGTGCTGGGTGACTGTTTCCTGCCCAGTCTGCATTTCCCAGTCTTCCCCACTTGATGATGCTGTTAATAATGCAGCTAATGCACTCCTGAAGGGCACTCAGCATTCCTCAGTGACGCGCACAGTCTGAGAACACATACGGAATTACACACACCTGCCTGCCTTAAACTACATGTCTGAGCACTGCAAAAATTGCTAAATACCAGCTGACACAAAGCTTCTAACACGTAGTTTCTAAATCCATCTGTAAAATGCTTTAGTTTTCTTCTGCATGCAAGGAACTGTTATTACTGTTATTATGGTATTCATTTCTGAAACACTCCAATCTTTGCCTGGCTGAACGTTATACAAATTAGTGGTGGATAAAAATCCAGAATCATTATATAGTTCCAGAAATAAGTGAAAATCAAAGCTTTTAAAACACATTTAAATATACAGAGATATCTTCCCACCAGTCATTGTTTTCTACCCAGTGTAGAAATGCAATTACAAGAAATTTCATGGCAACGCATATTAATATAACATTTTAGTCTCACTTCAGAGAGTAACAAAACTTCAGGAAATATTTAATGCTTTACAAAAGTGACTCAAAGTGCTTTTGAAACACTGAGTGTCAAATCGGGGGTACAGAAATGCAGCTCCACCAGTGCAAATGAGATCGCATTTGGATGTCCCGGAGCCACGTTCCCTTTCTTACCCAGTTGCTCCTTTTTGTGTTGCTGTTGTTGCTTCCTCCAAAGACCCCAGCTACCCCGCCTCACCCATGCAGCGCCTCATGGCATCGCTGGTGCAGTCTCAGCAGAAAGAGCAATTGTTTTCCAGGCTGAGCTCGGCAGCAGAGCGGCTCTCCATGCTCCATCTCTAATGGATGCCAGCGCTCCGGGACCACAGTGAGCCCACTGCTTGCAGCAAGTCCCGTGTGCGGCAGCTCCAGCCCACCGCCCAGGAGGGACCCCTCCCCAGTGCACTGCTTTTCCACCCATCTCTAACTGCAGGAGAATGCTGAAGGAAAGACAGCTTCCAGTCGCAGCAGAAGGGTTGTACTCGGTGCAATGCACAGCTGCTGGCTATTCTGCAGGAACATATCTGGCATTTGCACAGCTGAGGCGTTACGGTGTCCCCCATCTGCCCCCTGACCCAGGCAGACCCTGGCCCCGGGCCGTGTGGGGCCCACCACGTTCTGCAGCACGGATGCAGGCTGACACATCGGGGCACAGGCAGCTCTGCCGAAGGACAAACCCGCGCTCTTCACTCTCCATGCACAACTCTCCCATGGCAAGCAGGAAGGTACACTTAAAGCTTGAGACAAGGCAATGAAATTATAAAACAGCCTGTCTGCTCTAGACATGCTGCCTCAGGCACATCCTGCAGAGCCACAAAGTAAAACAGCTTCAAGTTTTCTTAAAAATACAACCGCCACACAGAAGTCAATCTATCTTCCAACACGCATCTGCTCTCATGAAACTTGGTGCTGAACAGCCTTCACCTGACCCGTCTCCTGCTAATGAGAGTCATGCTCGTCCTCCATGGGAGCAGGCACAACATCATGTCACAGCAGCCTCCGGATCACCAGCCCAAGCAGTGAACACTCAATCATCCCCCACCTTGGCCGCAGAGGGAGAGCAGGGCACCAGCAGCATCAATCTCCCATCCTTCTTGGCATCAACTAGTCTAACAACTTTTTCTATCTAAGCTTTAATTTGGCTTTCTCCTCCTAAGCCCTAAGCCATTTCCCATCATGTCAAATAGAAGGGACAAGGAACCACACTTCTCTCCACCATACTGAGCGTTAGGGTATGGTATATTCAGAAATCCTGGGTACACAAATTTAGGCCACTGTAATTCTGCTTCACTTCTGCTTTTTTTTTCTCTTTTCTTTCTTTCCTCCTCCCCCTGTTTGTTTGTTTGTTTGTTTGTTTATTTATTTATTTATTTTTACAGCAGCCTACTAAACAGAGGGAGATGGGGCAGGTATTCCCCATCTGCTTCCTGCGGCAGTTAGCAAACACTGTGCAGTGACCCGGTCAGCAACACTATGGTTTTCCTGAGCTGTGCTCTCCTGTACAAGTTCCTAGAAGCAGCTGCCAAGGGCTGTCATCCAGCTCTATTCATAAGGGGTAGGGCTGTGAGTGTCTGTCTGTTTAGGGAAGAAACCTCCCACCAAAGCACCACGGAGAGAGAAACTAGCGTGTGGCAAAAGATCCACAAATCCAGAACACAACACGCCTGTAGCACTTGCTGCTTCAACAACACGTATGTAAATAGTGGGGGTTTATTTTAGGGTTAAATCATTAGTAGCAGTGACACATTACATGCTTTTTGTGCTATTTTTTGACTGGTTTTGACTATCCATTTCCATTTGGAAGACAAAATGAATGCAGAAGGTAATAAAATAGATCTTACTGAGAAATTTACCAAGAAGTTATGTTTAAGATTTTCTATTAGTTCCACAGAAATTAACTTGGAAACTCTATAGACACTCAAAGGTATTCACAAGGTTTTTTATTGCTCTTCTACCCTGATAAAAATACAGGCCACCAGGATTTTTGCAATAAAGACTATCACAAAAAAAAAAAAAAATATCCACTGATTATTTCATGTCTCCATTTCAAAGAACACTTAATTTTCCCCTCAGTTAAAATGAAACACTATGTACCCACTGTGAATAGCTCAGTGCAAAGTCCACAGAAGTGGACTTCATTGCATACTGTTCTTGGAAGACCTCCAGCCCTCACAGCTTCAGTCTGGAGGGACTAAACTGGAATTTTAGGAAGCTGCTTTTCAGTTTTTTCAGTTCAGGCTTCTCTCAGGACAACTCTAATGTCAGATCCTTATATTCCATGGTTTTCTCAGGGATACAGCCTTGAGGCTGGATAAAATCAAGAAACCTCAGCATCTGAGCATCCCTAAGATAATGAAGTGATAGGCAAACTGAAAGTGTATCAATGACAGAAAATAGTATTTGTGGTTAATGAGTTTTATGCAGGTACTATTACCAGAATACTTCTTTAAACGAAAGTCACAATTCACAGCCATCCTTGTATGAGCCCAAACTATGGTAGTCACATGCCCTGCGAGCCTCAAAGCCTGATTTGCTCCACCATCCAACAGTATAAAACTCCAACGAATGTTGTATTAAAATCCTTATAACTCCAAAATCCACATATGTAGAGTTGCTATAGCAACTGTCATCTCAAGCCTTCCCAGGGGAGAAAATAAATGTGTGTCCTACCTGGTTAATCGGTATTTGTGTTACAGAGAATTGAAAGGTAAATTAGTTTCACCAAAAAATAGAACATATACTGAAGTGCTACCGTGTTAATGTGACATTATTTAATCTGAATAAGAATCCACTTTGCATGTGCCTTCAAATTATAGTATTTATGTATCATTCGACACAATAAGTAAAAATGTTGCTGCCAAATACACCTGACTTACCCTGCTTATTGATGTGAATAAAATGAGCATTAAAAATACAGAGAAACAAGAAGGAAAGTGGAAGAGTAGATGGGATTAAGGCCTTCAAAATTTCATAGTGGTTGTATTCAGTAAAAAATAAAACCAAACTAACCTACAACCAGGGGTTCATGCAATCTGGATGCAAAAATAAGCTGATGGAAGATGATGACTGTATGGGCAAGTTTTCCCTGTTTCTCTTAATTCCAGTGTGAATAAAGTGCCCAACCAGGAAGACAACACTGGCTGAGAAACCATCATCATTCCCTTAGAGTCGTGATCATAACTTCTTTAACTTGAAAAAACTCCTGAAAATAATAATAATAAAAAAAATCCTATTTTGAGAATATATTCAGGAGCATGTTGACAGTTATTACTAGCTTGTAAACACATCCAGAAATGTATTATTTTAATCTTAGCAATTACTTAATAAAAGTAATCACAGCTACAAGGCAATAAAATCTCTGTGAAACATAAAAATATAATGATGACATATCCCTCTATATTAGTTCAGTGACATAATTTGAGAAAATAAGATCTAAGGGGAATATTCAACATACACAACTGTATCTGTACATAGTTAAAGAGTACAGATACGGACTTCAAACCTGCAGAGACAATGATTTCTTTTAATCTACTGGTTATAGCTCTGGCAAGTTTCCAGATTGCACTCCTCCTTCGAAATCTGAAAAGCAAGCTCCCAGGAAGCCATACATCTGCACATACTAATAAGTCTGAGTAAAACCTGCTTGTACAGTAACACAAAGCAGCACTAGGTTTTGGGCAAGCCGAGTACCCAAGTGGATTCTGGTGTGTGCCTGCTACATAGGGCACATTGATGTTCAGGTTTGCCAATAAAAGGATCTAATTTTTCAGTATTACTTTCTAGGGATTCAGGAAATCTAATTTCAGCAACAGTGTGTGCATATATATATATATGTGTGGTAGTACTGAATAACCTTAGGAGTAGAAAATAGCTTGTGGTCTCATAGCCCTTCATAATTGGAGCTAAACATTGTTAGAAGAAATGGAGAACACAGTGGCAAGAACAACCCCCACCCTAACCAAGGCTATTTAACACAAACCTGCAGGCAACTCCTCCGGCTCTGTTAATCTCCATACACCTCCATCAATACGTCCAAAGCCAACATTTTCATAGACTCCTGTCGCATCTTTCCTGTACACATTTTTTAGATTACATCCAAAATTCAAACTTCAAATTTGGTATGTGCTTTTTACCTCAGCTACCTTCCTAGGAGATTCTCCTGCTAACCAGCAGGAGAGGGATGAAGCACGTCTGGGAAGGCTACTGCATCTTCAGGCTTTGCTGCCAGGCTGGGAAGTGGCTCTGCTGCTGCTTTGCCACTTGCCACCATGTGCCAGGGAGCAGGGACGCCGGGGCTGCGCTGCCGGACAGCCAGCCTCGCCGCCAGGTGCTTCAAGGTGGCTCCGGAGGAGGGGGGCGAGTCTCTGTCCATATTTCTGCTGAAGGCACTGACTGCAGGTGCCAGGCACAGGGCTGGGAGGCGTGCTGCTACCCACCTGTCTCAGCCATCGTTAAATATTCACTTAAGCATAAATAAAACTACCTTACATGACAAAGGTTTAAAAAATGGTAATAAGAAGTGTTGAAAAGCATTGTTTTTCCTAAGAATAAATTGACTTCTATCTCCAGAAGAAGCAAACCAGTATTTTAAAAACTCTACATATCACATTGATTTAACTGCAGATGCTTTTCTCTGCCTTTGCTTTGCTTTTACCATGGAAGTATTGCCTCCAGAAATCTGCAACGGGGTAAGTTTTAAATAATTTACATTACAAGAGAGACTAATAATAAAAAAGCAAACTATTACTGCCACCTATGTAGTATTGTTTCCGAGATGTGTTAGAGCATATCATGTGCTCTGCCATGCTGTCTGTCTTCACAGTATCTGTAAAACAATAAAAATAATAAAAAAGGACAAGAAATGAAAACACCTGACTTCGTGAAACCAGGTTAATCTCAAATGCATCTCCCGAAACATGGCTCAAGCAGGAGTGCGCTGCCAGGGAACAGCCTTCCCGTGGAAGGAGCGAACAGGGCATCCCCACAGCCGCAGTAGCAGCATCCCCTGGCTGCAGCACGAGCCTGGGGTCCCCAGGCACCTTGTGAGGTGCAGCACGGCAGAGAACTCCATGCCACACGTAGGGATGGGGCACGGGGACTTGGCCCCAAACCCCTGGCCTTGAGCAGCCTCGGCAATCCTACTGCAGTGCCCTGCCTCAAAACAAAATATAAATCAGAAACCGATAATCAAAGTGGATGAACAATCAACCAAGAGGCTGCAAGGACTAATGTGTCCCTGGTGCAGAGCTCCGTGGTGCAGCTTCCCACAGGATGCATTCCCACACCACCTGCATCCCTTTCCATCCACTCCCTTTTGTACTTTTAAATTTTGACTCAATTTGGCTTATTGATTTAGCCGTGCTTTGCCTGACCTTACAGAGCAATCCGTGCTCTTTTCAAGTGCCACTTTGTATTGACTCTGCCGTGGAGCTATGACTCCTATAATTGGTTTAACAGCTCTTTGAGGCCACTTTGGTTCTGATAAGATACCCACTCATCTGCTGAGAATATAAAATAGTTTTGTTGTCAAAAACAATTACACCAGGAGCGAAAAAATAGCATTGCATCCCTACACTCCCTCTTCAAACGTTCAGGTTAACAAGCTGAGCCACACCAGGGCAGGAGCTGGGCAGCAGGCAGTGATGGACACCGTCCCCGGTCCTCAACCCCCAAAACCCATTGACCCTGCAGCTGACGATGGTTTTGATCATTAGGAGCTGCTCAGAGTTGAACAGTAAGTGACCCCCTCACCTCTGTAGGGACTCCTCTCTATATTTAGTGGCTTTCTACAAAATACATACTAAAGGAAGGTTCAAAGACATGGCATGAATCCAGGCCCCAGTACCGTGTCCTGGTCCTCAAAGGTTGCACCAGCATTTTAGAAAATATGCTAATAGTTATGGGAAAACACAAAAAATACCCCACCCTGAACCACAACCCCCGAAACCTTGACAATAGCAGTGATTCCCAGGCACGAAGCAACAGCTATGTGACCATTGCGTCAAAGGTGAAGAAACTCAGAGAACAGTGAAACATGGTAAGGACAGCCATGTCACGCATCCGCTAGGACATGACACGCTGTGTTACAAGACTGAGCCTTTATAGCGTAACTGACCATGTGCTTTCTGGATTTTTAGGTAGCAGACAAACCAGCTGAGTAAATGCAAACTGTAAAAAGGTCCAAAATCTGCTTTTCCCACGTGCCAGCTCCCCTACACCTGATGTTTTATCTCCATCCTGCAGCACAAACTCTGATATCTGGCTTTTCTCAAACCATACAGCCTCCTTTCCACCTGCTGCAAATGCTACTGCCTGAATTATTCGCCTTCTATGAATTACTTGCAGCATACTTCTAGTACTTTTTTGTTGTTGTTATTTTGTACTTTGAACAAGGTAGGTATTTTCAATATGCTTTCTACCAAACAACATTATGCTTGTATTTATTGATAAAATAAATCCATACAATGAAAATCACAACATTATATATAACACCATTTCTCAGTTTAAAAGATTGTGTTGCATAAGATTTTCAGCAGGTGCAATTTCCATTTCAGCAAAGATCTGTGTGGCTAAGCTTAAGCACAATATTTTCCAGAGAAAATATCTGACAGGAAATCACTAGCAATCACAAAAAAAGTACAATCCCCTCACCCCTACTCAAGAAAACAGAAATAAATAAATAAATAAATAAAGAGAAAAGAAAGCAAAGCAGCAAAGCTACTGCAGCTTGGTCTCTGTGCAGAGCAGAGAGGGGTTGAAGCCCCAGCAGCAGCCGCAGGGCCAGCATGCAGGCTAGTCACTGCATGGACGTGCTGCAGCCGGCGCCGCAGGCTGGGCGAGCTGAGGGGGCTCTGTCGGGGCCGCACCTACGGGCATTCATGTACGCATGCCACTGCACAGGTACGATCACACTGGGTGGTTTGCTGGACAAAACATAGCAGCTTTCAGTCCACGGAACTGCAATAAGCCCCAGCAGCAAGCCAGGAGCTTGGGCTGTGGCACGCAGCGGCTACTGAAGTCCCTTGTCCCCAGCGCCCCCCCCGCGGCTGCCCCAAGCCAAGTGCCACCGGCTCTGCACAGCAGCGCAGGGCTGGAGCAGAGCACGGCGAAGGGCTGCTTCCTTTGCCCAGTGCCCTCTTCCGAGCTCTGTGTGAAATCGAGTTAATCATCGGCTCTCTTGCTGTCCGACACGAACTTGTACACGGATGGTGTGCTTTCTAACAAGGGCAGGGTAATTCAGCTCTGCGACTGCAAGGAAACCTAAAGCTTTTGCCACTAAATGGTTCTGAATGCTGGCAGCAGCCTTTGAAATTCTTTGGGTCTTTCTATCAGCTGGTTAAATCTTTGCAGACAGCAATTTAAAGCACTTCATCTCGGTCACCTGCAGGCCTGAAGCGTTCCCAGGCAGGGAGCACAAAAGCCACGCTGTACTCCCTGCATCAGACCAGAGTTAAAAACGGGCCCAACTGTGTTTAAAGCCGCTTACGCTGTTTCTTATCTCTCCCTCGACAGGGAGAGCAGAGGCGTTTGAAGCATTTGTATGACTTGGCAGACCTCCTTTCCAGTCAAAATTAATTCCCTTTAGGGATGCAATGGCTGCCTGTGAAGCCCGTTGCAGAAGTGAGGTGATATGTGAAAACCCCTGTAACCTCTGCTTCCTCCTGGGCGAGCTACTCTTCCACTGGCCAGCTGAGGCCAAAACAATCGCAAATCTCTGTAAACCACCGTCCTGAATTGCAAAGACCGAAGCTCTGGTGCAGGCACCGTCCTATGGAAGAGACTCGTAGCCAAAGCACAGACCCGCATGAATGACACCACCGTCTTCCTGCAGTTGTACCTCAGTAACCCAAAAGTCTGACAACTGCAAATTGGGAAATTATACCCCTGGCACAAAATGAGATGTGTTAGCTGGGATCTGAAATCTGCTCGCTCATTTAAAAGATACAATAATTTTATCCACAGCAGTGAGCCTGCCCAAGAACAAACTTTAAATGAAGACCGAGGTGAAAAAACAGGAGCAAGAAGCCAATGTTCTTTCCTGCACAGGAAAGCTTGGGTTCAGTAAGTGGGGATAACTGGCAGTACACAACTAAATCCATGCAAAATCTGCAGGAGAGCATCTGAGGTGAGGTCAGTGATGCTGGGATTTAGCCAGGGAATACCACGTGTAAGGGGACATGGCAGCAGTTTCCTCCAGGCTGGGGAAGGGGATGGGGTCAGGGCTGGGGATGGTGAAACAATCTGACAGTAGCTCAGGACAGCCTGATATTTTAATTTCTCCCTAAAGACTAGGCTTGCAGGTATTTGCCAAATCACTCCGAAATTACAGCTATCTCCAAATAAGATTCAGAGCGAGGTAAAAGCCGTTCTCCATCACCAAGCATTAGCTGGAGCTACCTGGGCAGCAACAGGAACGTGCAGAAGGGACCCCAGACCCAGGAGGTGACTGAAGTTGCAATGCTCAGTCACTCACAGTTTGATTCAGCCCTATGCATTGTAATAATATTGTAATAAAACCTCTTGAATACCGTTTACTCAAAACACACACCAAGGTTCTCCCTTTTTTAAAAAGTGCAAATCTGAAAAGGACTTTTCTTGCCAACAGATGTTCTGACGTTTCGGAAAATTAACCTTATTGTCCTCTGGCTGTTAGCCTGCTTTCTCCATGGCCACTATCCCCACTAATAAATGTAATGAGAAGAAGGGAATGAATTTCTCCTTGTTCCTTTGTGTGAGCTGAGAGAGGCTGTTAACATCTGTACCTAAACCACCACAGCATCCGCTGCGACAGGCGGGGCTGGGATCCCAGCTAACTGCTGGTCCCAGCAGAGCTGATTCGATCTATTTACAAAGAACATTTTAAACCTGATTTCTGTTGGCAGCAAAGCTCAAAGTTGACTGAGTTTTGCATCTCTTCCCAGGCAGGCCAGCTCTGATTGCCAGGGAGTATTTCCCTAAGCTGCCAGTGCCTGAGCAGCTGCAAACGCAGGAGCGGAGCGCTGGGTGCTTGAGCCCTGCGACAGACACATCACAAGCTCCTCTGCGGCATCTGAAGCCTCTGAAAGTCAACGGGAACCTTTTAACTGAGTCTGACAGCACTTTGCAATAATTCATACCTGTAACAAACCAACCAATGGGTTAAGTCCTAATGTTTGGATGCTTTTTCTTAGGTTGCCTAAGTGTAACATTTTGGGCTGGCTTTTGGAGAATGAACTCTGTGGGCTTAAGTAGATCTTGCCTGTGAAGAAAAGCAACCTGGCATTCACTCCAGGACTCCGGCAAAACCCTTGCCATGAGCTGTAGGGTCAGTTTACCTGGGCTAGTTCAAAAATAACCCATGCAGAATGCAGTGCTAGTCTAGTCCCAGGACAGGCCGTTTACCCTGTGGTGCGAATGTGCCCTGAGGCTGCTGTCTGTGAAGCAGACAACTCAACAGACTTAACACACTGCCCTCAGTGCTGAACTCCAGAAGCACAGGAGTCTATTCAACTATTTTTTTGACAGCTTTTTGCTTACATCTTGTATTCAAAATGATTTAGTTAAGAGATGCCTCTTTCTGGACAATATGACAGCTAATTCCCACTTATCCTACTGAAAAGACACAAATGAAATGGATGCAACAATAAAACTAATGGCTAATGTGATTGCTATTGATCATTTGCCAGTTTATCAAATGAATAGCCCACCAGCTAAATGGAGAAGGAAAATAGTGCTGTATATTGCTCATGTCTCGGTAACGAGCTAACTGGATAGCTCATTTTAAAATCTATGTAAAGCTGAACATCAGTACGTAGTTTATAACTGCAATGAATCCTGATACAACAGATGCACATTTTGTTCATTTTCACCTACCTTTTCGGCTGACTGGGCAGTGCCAAAAAATATTGGAATGAAGGCAAGCCATACTATACAGGTAGTGTACATAGTGAATCCAATGGGTTTAGCTTCATTAAAATTCTCTGGGACACCCCGAGTCTTGATGGCATACACAGTACATGTAACCATTAGAAGAATGCTATAACCCAAGGAACAAATGATTTGTAGATCTGTAATGTCACATTTGAGAACTCCTCTGGCTTGATCAGGGTTCATAGTTTTCTGCTCATCATAATCTATGATGATGTTGGGTGGGTCAACTGCAAACCAAATAAAGACACCTAGAAGCTGAACAGATATCAAACTCGACGTGATCGCCAGCTGCGACGTGGGGCTTATCAGCCTCGGTGCAGTCACTGACTTTTTGCCCTGTTCAAATATGCGATAGATGCGGTTTGTTTTAGTTAGCAGGGCTGCATAGCTGATGCACATCCCCAAGCCCAAGAAGATACGCCGGAAGGAGCACACGGCAACGTTTGGTTTGGCGATCATCAGAAACGTGATGATGTAGCACAGAAATATCCCTGTTAACAGGACGTAGCTGAGTTCCCTCCCAGAAGCCCGGACAATGGGAGTGTCATTATATCTGATGAACGTCGCCATGACAAAAATGGTGGCAATAATTCCCAGCATAGCCAAGAAGACGGGTATCACAGCCCAGGGTGAGTGCCACTCCAGCTTGACAATGGGTATTGAACGGCACCCCGTTCGGTTCTCGTTGGGCCGCTCGTTGTACGAGCAGAGCAGACAAGTCACCTCGTCGGCCTGGTACTGATAGCCATCACAGAGCTCGCAGTGCCAGCAGCACGGCATCCCCTTCACCATCTTCTTCCTCTCTCCTGGCTTGCAGGGCAGGCTGCAGACCGAGGGGGGGACTTCACGCACTCCTCTGCCCCACTGCATTCCATCGATCTGCAAGACAAGTGGAATAGAAAGAGGCTGATGATTTACATGTTGCTGTCAGACAGCTGGGGTGGGAATGGAAGAGGGGAGGACCAAGGGGGAACCTGCAGCAGGCAAAACTCAAATGGATAAGCTTTAGACGTGGTAGACTCCTGGAAAAGCACCATGAACCACACACGCTAGTGTCTTCGCATGGGACTCTAATGCACGACTGTATTCACTGCCGTAACTTTTCGGTTTTATTAGTAGCTAATGCTGGTGGAATGACACACAACATCACATAACACGGCAGAGTTTAAACCTCTTCCTTGTTTCATGAAGGTTAGTAAGAACACTGCGATGGCCTGAGGGAGGGCAGGAGCTACAGTCACACAACTGCTTCCCCTGCGCCTAGAGCCAAGGCTTCTTACCAAGACCAGAACAGGAGATACTACAAGATTCCAAGATACTTTTTGGAACTCTTACTGAGCAGGTTAATATTTTTAATGAGGTGGAAGTGTGTCTTCCATAGGGTGTGGGATCAGTGAGAACATGGCAAGAGCTGCAATGTGAGCCATGTAAGAAATATGAAGGACAAAGGAAATAGTTATCAATGAAAAATGCAATAATTAGATAATAATTCATTTCAAAGTCACATTCCGCTTTCGAAATACCATGCATGCTTCTGGGAATACAAATTATGAATGGTCATACTAAATAAACGGAAAGCCTCACTTGTTCTGCAGTCTCAAGAACGTTGAAGTCCAAAGTATGTTACAAGGGCTCCCAAGTACTGCAGAAAATTAAGACTCACAAATAATTTGAAAATATTCCAGACTAAAGCCACTAACCAGTTTCCAAGAATGAGGGAGGTTTAGCGTTGGAGCCCCCCTGAACTAATCCGGCCTGGAACCACTGGAAAGGTCTTGACATTCCCAGCGCCAATTCATTGCACCAATTACCAACTCAGCTGCCCAGCGACACTTCAGTGGCTCCAATAACTGTTCTGTGTGGGTACATAGCTTTTCCAAATATAAAGCCTGATCTCCTGGGATAGATGCGAGCAAGTTTTATTTAAAACAAAATTTTTGTGTTTTTCTTTTAGGTAACCTAAATGCTTACAAGTTCCACTATTTTCCCTACATGTAAAAAATTGTAAGATTAATTTTTTTTATCAGCTGCCTTGATTATTATTGTATACAGGAAGACTGGGGTTTGCAAGTCTTAAATTGAAGGATTAAGTGTCACTTTCCTAATGCAATTCGAAAGAGATCTTGTATCATCTTCATTTCATGTATTTGCAAAAAAGCCCACAACCCTTCAGTCACACACTGCTCAAATATTATACTACCAAGAGCCTCTGCTGTGATTGTTATAAAAATAATCCCTGAGAGGTCTGCCACCGCTTGAGAAACTTCATTAACCTTCAATATTCACAACTTATTCTGAAGAAAAGAAAAAAAGATCCATGAACTTTTCTTTCATACTGCGCTGAGCTGAAGGCATGTAGCTTACAGAAGCTGAAGGAATACTGATGGTACAGGAGAATAAGAAGACTCGTTTAATTGCAGCAGTAAATGGTAGTTTGGTCTTACTGGAAAAGTGTGCACCAGGAGCTAGGAAATCCATTCCTATACCCAGCTCCATCACTGCTCCAGCTGAAGGCTAGCAAGCCCTTTAGAAACCTGGAATTGAACTCCCAACTTGTGTGCATGCCTCACAAGAGAGCTGGAGTAAGCTGGCACGTGTCCACGTAACTTACTGCAGAGGCATGCCAAATAACATTAGCCAAAAAGGGAACCAAAGAGGTAGTGAGCAACGAGAACCAGGGCTTGGATTTTCTGACGCGTAAGAGAGATGTGAAAATTTCATGACAATTCCTTAAGAAACCAACTGACTGCAACTTGCCTCTTCTCCATCACCGATTTGTATCTCGTCCTTTTTAAAGGCAGACTGAGACAGGGTAACTATAACTTACCTGGGTTTGTACAGCTAGAAAGTAAGACCCATCAATCCAGTCAGGAGCCTTCATTTTCCATCGTAACTATTAAACACAGATGTTACTTGATGCCCTTTTTACAGCATGCATTGATAGGAAGTGAGAAAGGCATCCTACACTTCATGGATTTTGATCCAGTCTGCAGTGACAAAAGGATTTTCACCAATCTTCTGCATGCTAATATCTCACAGAACCACAGCATTATTAATGTGTTATCATATTCCACCCCTTATGCCTACATGAATTTCCATATTCTCGAACGTATTCTGTGGCATTGCTGGGTAGCTGGGGCAGCCTAAAGGTACTTTATTCTGTGCAGATACTGTGTGTAAAAAGATAAACAGAAGATCAGGTAAAATTATGGAAAGTCCTTTTTCTGGTCTCCTGAGACAACACCAGGATAACTCTGTATCACTGGCCTCATAAAGATTTGCAGCGTTCTGCTGCTTCTGGTGAGAAAATGAATGATGAAAACTGCCCGTCAGATAAGGCACCAGCACCAAAGCCTGGCGCTGGCAGGTTAGAACATGAGTCAAACTAGAGACGCTTTCCCCACTCAGAAAAGAGTATTTTTGAAAAAATAAATTGTCTTTGAAATAAATTATTGTTTCATAACTCCTTGCAGAAATGCAAACAAAAGCAATAAACTGTTTATCTGTGTATTTGGCTGCTTTATGACCGAGTAATTGTGCCTGATATATTTTTTTTCCTGTCCCCCTTTCCTCCTCCCATCTTTTACTGCAGTTTAGCTTTTGAAAACACGGATCTAAAAAAAAGATTCTATTGTGGCAAGCAATTGTTACGTTCAGCCATTTCTTGCATTTACTTAAACCTAAACCTGCTTATATTCAATGACTTTCCCCCAATATTTTTAGTCGCTATGAACTAGAAACTGCTTACTTAAAAAGATTTTTCTCAGTTCAGAGTTTCAGGATCAGGACCATAAAATCCTGATAAAACAGCAAGGATAACTTTTGCCCACAACTACTGTAAGAGGAACTTCAACAAAAACAACAGCAGAGCATGTCATGCAGGGGCAGGAATCACCACCCTGCTCTGGTGGCTTCTTGCTTGATGTGCCCATGGGCCACAGCCGCGGCGCAGCCCACTGTGCGTCCTGCCCAAGCTCTCACTTGTGACAGCGACCCAGCGATTTCACATCTTAAAATTAACGCTTGACCAAGTCAGTACGAGGGACACAACAAACTCTTCCATTGCAATTCTGCCAGGTTTGGGAAGCATGCCAAACCTAGACTGCACTAGATACTGTAGATACATGTCTGATGTCTTGAAAAATCACATATCTACCCATCATCCACTTACCATATTAAGTGGCACACCTTCAATAGTATTATGTTATAGTTCATGCACTGACAAATCGATCTGATAAATGGGGAAAAAAATCCCAAACCACAACAGGTTCATTGCAGGATTTTCAAAACAACTGATCAGTAAAGAACTTTAAAGTTGGCCCTGCTCCACAGCACTTGGATCTGCTAGAGCCACTACGTTACAGTGGTACACTTTGTTTTGCCCTGCCACCACAGTACAGAGGACAAACACCAAAAACTGAACAAACAAACACACCCCAAAAGAAAAGAGCGGAGAAAGCTCTCTCCCAGCTCCAGTGCCTTCCCCACAACCACAGGGCAGTGCAGCATCCCTCCTGGTGTAGGGCTCATTCTAATTCCTCCTATCCCCAAGCTCTCCTAACTCCCACGTATCTATCGCCCAGTTCACAAATGCCTCAAGCTAAAGGGATGGGATCCATTTCCAACATAAATTCTCATTATGTTCACTACAGAACAAACATTAACAAGAAATGCTTAGTCTGTCTCATACGGCCTAACATAATTGTTCATTTTAATGAATAAAGTAACTCAATATATGTGTATAATTTAAACATTGCTGCCTTTTTTCTCACCACCACAAACATGCCTGTAATAAGCTATTTGTTCTGAACAAAATTGTTTCACGTAAAGTTTGATTAAAATAGAAATCAGTACAAAAATAATTACATTAGTGATAATTAACCTACTCAGGGAAAAAATAGCCACATTCCCCGATACGACTTTCATAACAACTGTGCCATTAATTTCATGGACACATTAGAAAACAATTGCGGAGGATTGTGCTCAGATTTATTGCCACCTTACAGATTGCTTTTAGACTCCAGTTACTAAGTCAGCAGTTCAAACATTTTTTGTATATTCAACTTTACAGATAGCAATATTTGCATGACTTAGCTCTTAGGGCTTAGCTATTAATGTCTTGTAATTAGTTTCTAAATCCAGGGCTTTAACATGATAATGGTTTTAAGCTAAGAATATGTCAATAACAGATAGTCAACAGAGCTTCTGCAAAATATCAGCTAAAATCCCTTCAAAAGATAACGGCAACGATAAGCCAGACTATCAGAGAAGGATGCAAAGCTACTCCAATGATTTGCCCAGACACTGCAAATAAGGTGTTTCACCTCATACTGTAACTTATTTTAATTTCACTGCCTATAGGGGGTTGATGAAAAGCCTTAAGACAAGCGTGGAGCCTGCAAGGTGATGCAGGCAAAAAAACTCCGATAGTTTTTGCTTGTGATGAACAAATCACTGCATTCCATGCAGGCTCAATGCCTTTTCAGGATAGTGCAAAAAAATCCCCAGAAACTTCAAAAACTCTGTTTAAGCAGCATGATTGTTTTTGCCGCAGCAGCGTACCAGCTCTGCAAAGCCACTGCATCCTTCCCCCTTCCCGCGGGGACCGATGCTGATCCCAGCTCTGCTTGCCCTCGCTCCCCTGCCTTGGGAGCCGTCCTCTAAACCCGGGTGCCCTCCTCACAGGTTTGAGTCCAGTTACACCCCAGCACCCCAAAATGTGGTAAAGCCTGAGCTCACTCCTGCCTCTTCATTTTCCTACTGTTCCCTTGTTTCAAATCAAAGTAGAAATCCAGCTACTTCAAAGCAGCTTTTGAAACCTGTGCAGGGCAGAAGTAGGACATGTTAACCAGCAGCCCCCGAACCCGAGGGGTAATGGTGTCCAAACCCAACCCCCCACTGCAGTAAGAGCATCTCTACTGGGCCGGGGCTGCTGTGCACCCCTGCTCCCCCTGCATAGATCTGAAACCTGGTCCTGAGCTCTGCAGCTCGTCCCTGCCTCGTGACAGCTCTTTTTCCTCCCTACTTCCAGCGCTGTTCCACAGGAACACTTCACCAGCCAGATGGAGCATCAGCCCAGCGCTGCCCTCCTCCCAACGCCAGGGATGACATGGTTTGTGCTAGCGAGGGGGTTTAGGTGTCTTGGGACACTTCAAAAGAAACCTACTTCAGAGGAAAAGCAAAATCTTCTAGGTTTCCCTGCTCTGCTGCATTAATTATCTTAAATCCCTCCAAACTATCTTCTTCATAAACAGAAGTTACAAGTCCTTATACATTTTTTTGTGTAGTTTCTCCTGCTGCTGCCCTTCTTGTTTCTGCCGTAATGTAACTGCTGTGGGGACGGACAGCGTCCTGCCCATCAACGCGGACAGGACAAGCAAACCATAACTTTGTAATTGAAGGTGATGGAAACTCATCACTTCTCAAAGTCTTCCAGTCAAAAAACTTACAATTTTTTATTGTCAGCACAAATCAGAAACGTTGTCAAGCAATCATGACAACACTCCCATAATGCCAGGCCCTCAGCTTCACACCTGCTGATTCAGATACCTATTAATGAGCAAAATGCCCCCAGGATCACTTTTACCCAGGAACCACACAGCTCCAAATTTCTTCCTCTCATTAATGTTGTGACAGCTCCTGGAAAGCCCCAGTGTGGGCAGGGATCCCACGGTGCAAAGCGCTTTATGAATATGTGTGGAAAATAATTTTCCTGAAAGCTTTTGGAAGACGTGGGACCAGCTCCCACGTTTGCTCCCGCGTGAGGAAGGGGCTGCTGCACAGGGGAGATGCCTGGCACCCTGCACCGTGCCGGGAGATGGGGTCTGCACCCCCAGTGCCTGATGGGCTGGCGCACCAGTGTTTCACTGGGTGGAGGCTTACACTGCTATACCGGAGGCCAGTCACCTGTTTGCACCTTTCTCTGTTAACTTCACTTTAACACCTTTAATACCTGTGGGTGCCTTGGGGAAAGGGTCCCCCCTGCTCTGCTCTGCTCACACCGAACGCGGGGCTGTATCAGGAAAGAATCCCCCTGCTACTGGTTCTTGTCACCTAGAGTAAAGGAAAGCTGGTATTTGGGTACAGGTATAATAATCTGCATAGCATCTACATCACGTTTCACTCAACAGATTAAATGAATTGTGATTTAAACCTCAACTAAACTCATCGCTTCTGTTCCTGCACTGTAACTCCTTCTTGGTGATCTCATAATAAGCAGTTCTTAACCTACATAAAAACCTCATTTATTTTTCTCTTTCCTTTCCTAATCTAACTGTTTCTTTCATTTAATATTTGTCATCATTTTCTACCAATCTTACCTGCTTTAAGGACACCAGAAGCAAGTTGCACTGAGCACTTATAATAACATCTTTAATGAGATCCAAAGGCTATTTGTTCTACATTAAAGCAAGGGCATTTTTAGCACAACACTGATGTAGAGAAAAATGCTTAATCTACAATTTTTGAAAAAATGCTTATTATCATATATTTCTGTTGACACACAATAAAACTAAAATTTAATTATTTTAATACTTTTATATCCGACTACGGCTTCCTGTTGTCTTCTCACTAATGGAAGGGGATGGGCCATGCGTCTTTAGTATTCATCCTGCATCCTCTGTGTAATCTTTTTTAATTAATGAAGAGCATATACTTCCAAACGTGCATTTATAATACACATTTCTTATCTAAACTGATAAATTTGCTCTCACCTATCTTCTGAAAGCAGAGGTAATCTAAGACAATTCTTCATTCTGAAGTAAGTGGCTTAGAATGACAGTATCTATCATCAGTCCTGAGCCAAGGATGAGTGACAGGGTGTTTGGGGCTTTTTGCTGCTGCCCTTCGTCTTGCACCCAGTGGTTCATTGCCAGCACACCTCATTGTCAAACTGGTCAAAAGAGAATCCAGTCTACTGGTTGTCTTTTGTATTTCACAAAATAGGCTAAGCTTATGGTGCTCTTAATGTTTTACATGCAGAAAATAACATCTCCCACATAAGAAACAACATTGCCATTCTTGCACGCTAGGCTTAATTTCAGAGTATCATGTAATCATTTGAAAATTAATAAAACCAGCCCTTGTCTATCGCTGCTTATTCTGTTGCAGTTATTTCCCTCTCCCCCAACCAAACCCAGGTATTTTTAGAGGAACGTTTGGTTTCCAAGTGCTTTCCTTGAGTTCCTGCTACAACTAAGCACAGTACAAACCCGTGTAGCATAAGTTATCTGATTTTTTTTCTTTTTTTGAAAGGAGCTCTAAAGGCATCCATTGTTGAGGGGGCAGGGCTTAATCTGTTGCAAGGCGTTAACGGGATATTTACACATCAGGTTTCAGCTTCATACAGGGAAAACGACAGCTCACTGTGGTACCAGCCCAGGATGCCTTAATCAAGTGACATTCCCACTGATTTCAGCTGGAGCTTCCTTCAACACGGAAGGATGGACCAGTGTTTAATTAGAGTATAGATCACCTTGAAATCACCAGCAGGTTACTCAAGAGACACAGTTATGAAGGAGAAATTACCCTAAAAAGTGCTAAACTGTTAAAACTTTTTTTTTCTGGGGGAAGGTCTAACTCATGCAGTACAGAGATTAAGAAGAATAATAGCCTCTTTTTAGTTCAGCTAGTGATTCACACTGTATGGACAAGTAGTCTGCTAATGCCTAAGCCTGCCTGTGCCAGACGTCCTGCAAATCCATCTATCAGGTGCTTTACCCCTCTCCCAGGAAGCTTCAGCTCTTTCCTGTCTGAACTCCTGCATTTCTGGCACCGCCCGAACCAGGACCATGCTCACTAGTGACACTGGCCAAAGGAACTCCCTACTGAGCAGACGGAAGGTGTGATTCCTCAACGTCCTCTAGCTGGGCCTGAAGGCGATGGGTGGTAATGGCCATAACCAACGGCAGCTCCTTGCCATGAAGGCCTGTGCCCATCCCTGATTCAAACCAGCGCTGTTGCACGTGTAGAAAAACTGTAATTTTTTTTTTTTCCTAAATTGAATCTCAGGAACAGGTAGGTCTTTTTGACGTTTTATGCAAATGTTTCAAAAATATTCTTCCCAGACATCTGTAGAGAGGAAAGATCAATGATTTAAGATTGGCAGTGACAGACAGAACAGAAAGCACCTGAATTTTTACTAATAAGCAACACAATAGCCTTCACTCACAGCCATGTCTGAAAGCTGATTATACAAGTGAGATGATAAGCACTGTGCCTCAGCAGCAATAAAGCATAAAAGACATGCAGCGCTCAAAATAAGAGCTATGTAGAAACACCTTTTGCACGTACTGTTTGGGCTCACCTTTAGAGACAAATCTGCTAAGTCAAGACTTTCTTTGGTTCGATCTGCAGAGCTAAATATTCTAGGAGAGCATCACCTTCCGTCATCATTTGATATTTATATTAATTTAAATATATATATCACTTAACTAATGGGCCAAACAAGAATCCCTGAACAAAACCCAAAATGAGGTTAACCATTTTGTGCAGAAAACAAAGTATGTATGTTCTTTACTCAGGAGGACGCAGCAAACCGCAGCAAACCTCAGCAAAATCTCAAGGCTGAGAAAACTCCTGCCACTCTCCTCTTACGTGACATTTTATCCCAGGAATGTCCCTCAGTGCTAGATGCGCTGTCAGCCTCGGTACAGAGCCCCATCGAACTCCACACGCATCAGCCTCATTAGGCTGCTCATTTCATACAGCACTTACAGTACGAAGGAGACGCGAGCTATACCCACTGCACACTAATGGCCAGAGTTCGTTTTGCTTCTTTAACAGTCTCAAAAAATTTCTTAGATTTCTTAGAAAAATTAATTGTAGGATGTAGGTCAGAAATAATGAAGTCTTGACACAGATTCTGTTCCTGAAGAGACATGGGTATGTTTCCTCCTGATTAGTGACTGCACAAACTCCAAGCAGGAATTAGGATTTCAACTCGGAGGTATGCAGAGCAGATGTGCCTACATATATTCATAGGAATTTATGTAAAGCTGTCTGTTAAACAGTATTAAGCCCTTTTTACAAAGCTGTACGGTTTAGCAAATGGGACCAGGACGGTTGTGCCACTTGACAGAGCTCAGAGATGTCGTCACTGGCAGAACCCATAAGCTGCGATTTCGGTCTGAAAAAAAATCCACTCATCTCACTGCTCATAACCTCCTGCCAACTCCCAATGTTTCTCTTGTCATATATAAGGAGATAAAACTCTGCTTAATTAAAGGAGCAATTTACCACTTGCTGGCTACTAACCGGGGCAATGAAAGCAGACCTATGGAAAGAGTAGCCTTGACACCCCTCTCTTAAGCATTTAATGCTTTTTGGCATAAGCTAGCTTGTCCTTCAGTGTCACGACTTTCAGTGAAACACATCTGAAAATGCAGCCTGGCACTTCTGACGAACGAGAACAGCCCGCAGTGAGGAACCTGCTCCTTCTCACCAACAACAGGTCACCAAACGACCATGGCCCTTAACCTGCCTCTGGGTCTGCCTGACCCTCAGCATCTGCTATGAGATGAAGCACCAGACTCGCTGTGTCCCCAACCATCCCACACACACCCAACACCAGCATGTCAACAGGAGTGGGCTGATCGCAACATACAGACTGCAATGCAAAACAAAAAGGGAAAAGATGAAAGACCTCAAAGTGAGGTGGCGCAGTTACATACTTACAGAAAAAAAACTGTGTGATATTTTGCTATTCTGGTGGAAAGAGCATTAGCAAAGTTCCCTTCAATCAAAGGTATTTTAGGTCTTTACTTCCTTCTGCTTTTTACGTTGGTTGGATATGTTTGCATGAATCTCATTTCAAATATACCCACAGAATCATAGAATCGTTCAGGCTGGAAAAGACCTTTAAGATCATTGAGTCCGCAGCTAGAATTTAAATAAGAAACTGAAATGTCATGAGGTATACAGTAAATAATAGACACGGATACCTTTTATATGACTCCTAACAGAGAAGGCTAAAATGGTCTAGCTGACTCCCACGCTGTTCTCCATTTGAGGACTTCCGAGCAGGATGCGAACGCAGCAGTACACGATACACGGGGCGAAGGACATGGTCAGGTGTATCAAAGCCAGGGCACAGTGAGATGAGAGGCCATAGCCATCAGCACACACATTTTAGCATGTGCCCACTGACTCTGCCAGAATGTCCCACGTACCCGTAGCTCAGTACTTGCGCAGTGCCCACCCCACAGCGTCGGGACTGAAGGGTTTCGTGGTGCAGGATGGCAAGAAACCCACAATCCGAAGTACCAAAGAACATGAAAGAGAGCTCAACATTAGGGCAAAGCAATTGCTTACTATTTAAGCAGGCAAAATCAAATGTTCAAATGCTTTTTTCAAACATCCGCATAATGCTCAACAATGGGCGCGTTTAAGTCCTGAACAACAAGGCTGGATGACAATGGCATATCCCGAAGCAAATCCAGGAATTCTGATTTTTCTCCTGAAAACTCCTTTTCTGAGTTGAGTTATTTTTCATGGCATAGCCATGAGTTGACCTTAACCAAGTTTTGAGAAAAGGATTAGCCCTTTATGTTTGTTTATCTCTGCTTACGAGCTAATAACTTCTTTTTTTTTGCTGTTATTTCTGACTGTGAAAAAGGAACACTTCTGCCAAATCTGATATACTACTTTGAAAACGGAAAGGGTAATAACTAGAGATGTACCAAATGGTATGTGTGTAATTTGGACAGCATTTATCCTGAGGTGCCTGCCAACTCAAAATTCTTTAGTTTATTTATCCTACTAATTCCCAAGCTGATTCAAAGACCAGTATTTTCTAGTCAAATTATTTGCTCCCAGTTTTCCCTTTTTAAAGAATCTGCATCAATGGTACAGTAATTTTCTCATCATGTCTAGCGTGCATGGCAAATGACACACAGGCTGGGGAAGCAAGATGAAAGAAATACAAAATTCTGAGTGAAACTTAGTACCTAACTCATTTAGGCCCTAATTGGATTGCTGCAGCGTTGTTAATACTATTAGATTACCTTGCTCAGGTTATACTCAATCAGTTGGTCCCTAAAAGAACTGTAGATGGTACACAGAAAATTAGAGTTGGCTGATGGGACTTTAATTATACTGCACTTGGGGCCAGTCTTTCATTGGTGCTACAGTCACATCTTGCTGAAACTGAGCAGGGAGAGGAAGAGGAAAGTGACATGGCTGCGTGACGATGTGGCTGCGTGACGATGTGGCTGCGTGACGATGTGGCTGCGTGACGATGTGGCTGCGTGACGATGTGGCTGCGTGACGATGTGGCTGCGTGACGATGTGGCTGCGTGACGATGTGGCTGCGACGGGCAGCTGCTGCACAGGAAAGTGACCAAGGACCGACGCTGGCAGCTGCTTCTGCTCTGAAAGCTGCGTGGGACACTGGTGTTGTCTGTACAGAACCAGCACATCACAGCAGGCAGACAGACAAAATGGAAAAACCCAGCAGCATAGGCTGAAACTGAAGATCATTCCATGGATTTCGTATTTAAATTAATACTGGCCCTCCAATCACACCCTGCCTAAAACAATGATGGTATTGGTCTGGTTGAAATCCCACTAAAATTTTGCAAAGAAGAAAAAGCAACCCACCCAAACCCTGAGGTTTTTTGTTTGGTTTTTTTTGGTTTGGTTTTTTTTTTTTTTAATTAACCTTAGAAAGCTAAGGAATTTTGTGTCTCATCCCATTTTTGCATACTAAAGCAATAACAACCTAACACTTTGCCCCCACCTCCCCCCCCACCCCCTTCCATCTCTTTGAAAAGTAAAAGGACCAGAACTGGTATCTTATTCCCTCTAGCTGAGCTCCCTAAATATTTAGCTGTCTGACATACTCCCAGTTGTGCACCTTCCTTCCAGTGCAGTGAACCTTCCTCCCCACTCCTTCCCTCGCCTTGCTTCCCTGAGCAGCCTGGTCCAGTGGAAGGTGTCCCTGCCCACGGCAGGGGGTGGCACTGGGTGGTTGTTAAGATCCCTTCTGACCCAAAACGTTCTGTGATTCTATGAGATGGCATTCACCTCCTGCCCCATGACTGGGGGACCATATGTAAACTCCCTACATCCTGAGTGAACTGAAACCTCTTGCAAGAGTATCAAGGAGAAAAGCCTGCACTGCCTTTTCCAGCTGTATTTTTGAGAGGAAAAGGGACCCAAGATTTGCTTTTGCAACGAAAGGTTTAAGTTTGCACTACCCTTCACCAGCCAGTCTAAAGGACAGGCGTTGCAAGAATGGAATAAAACATCAATTCACAGTTACCACTGGGAGCCAGATGCTCGGATGCTACTTTTAATGGTCAAATACATATCCTCCACGCCATTAAAAGGTGCAATTAACAAGTAAACAAGATTGTTTCACGGGAATCATTTAACGCATCATTTTCATATAAAATGTACATTTTCAGATTAGTGGGAGAAGAAACAAATAAAAAAGGAAGACAAAGCAAATAAAGGCTTCCCCTCAAGTTTTAAGAGCTAGCTAAAGACCCTTTGCAGCTGTTTATTTGTGGCCATTATTGCCTATCATATGAACGATTAGCTTGAGACACATTAAAATGGATGCTATATATCCAGCATTATAGTTCTGCTGCAAACCACGTCAATTTTCTACAGAAATCAGTATTCAGGGACATTTAAAAAGTGATTATTTTTGACCCACTCAATACATGTTCTCTGTCAGGAACCTCTGTGCTTTGCTTAAATGCTAGAAACTGTAAGGGCTGTTCACATGGCCCTGATGTGTGCAGAGGTTTCTCAATACCCTTTAAGGGATTTCTTTCTCCCCTCTAAAGCAAACAGGCTCAATATTACACAATCATCACAATTTCTACTCTACTATCCTTGGCACTTTCATCTGTACGGTAGCAAAAATTAATTTTGCAAAACACAGCTGGGTTATGTTTTGGACCTACAAAAACAGCTTTAGGCCAATAGTTCCCATGTCTGTTAATACAATACATTAAAAAAATTACATGCAAATTGGATAAATGAAAAGAGACAAATGAGCAAGGCTTTGGCTGCTGTTGACAATCAAAGGATGACTGGCGTGACTGGAGGATGCTGGCCCACACCTGCTGAGGATACGCTGAACTAGAATCTCAGGCAGCTGAAGTGGAAAAGCCTATAGTCCTGCTCGCTACTCGGACTTTTAGGTTTTGCATACGGAAAGCACACCTCAATCCTCTAAACATAAGCATCTCAACAGAAACCACTGCATGCTTCATTCATCCCCTGCATACAAACATGAAAACATGCTGCATCCTGACCTCTGGAAAGGGAACGCCAGGCACTCATGACTCACAGATACGGGGATATTAAACAAACACCTTCTACCACACCAGAGAAACTGCAAGAGAAAATCTGAAGTGGATAAGGAGATGTCAAAGAAAGAAACGTGAGAAGTGTCTTGGTGGCTGCCCTGCTGGGCTCACTAGACACAAACCCCCATGCTGCTGCCCACTACCTCCAGGACAAAAGATTATACTTCCTCTGCAAAGGAAAAGACAAAAGTTAATGCATTCGATCTAGAAGCAGAAATGCAATTGCTATCCTGCTGATACTTCCTAAATTCTCCCTTTTCCTATGCACAGCCTTGGTTTGCCATTGCCTACCATGCTAAACACATGTCCCCATGTGCCTTTGTAGACTTTAACCAAGAAAGTCTTTTCCATCAAAATCTCTTCGCCAGGGCAAGGATGAGATGCAAACATAAAAGCTGGTACAATATCTCAATGCCACTGGAGATTACCCACAACAGAAAGCAGCCTTCCTTCGCCTGAGGGGGATGAAAGCAGCTGCAACACACAGAGCTGACCAAAGCTGCAGCTTTACAGCAGGAGTTACGGGGGGTCCCGCTGGATGGAAACAAAGGGGGAGAAGGATGGAAACGTTTGGCAAAACCGCAGCTAAAGACCACAGAGGATCTAACTAGAAACCTGAGTTTTCTACTGACAGGTATCTGCAAAATGCCAAGTGCTCATGTGCTGTTGGACAAGTTGTACCCTGCTTTCTACTCTCAGAGCAGTGGAAAAGTAGCTGCGTGGGGAGCAGAACAGCTTTGCTGCACACACCTAGTCTTTTTCTCTGCATAGTTGGGTGAACTTCTCCAAACACAACAAAGCATATCTGTCATTGAAAAGCATCTTTCCATTTTGAGGTATTAAAAAAAGAACTATTACACCCTCAGTAACACAAAAACTGACATTATTACTCCTGTGAAAAGCAACCAAACCTGTTAATTATCCATAAAATATCCCAGCAAAGTATTTGCTCTTGAATATATTTGCTGACAAAAACACATTGGCCTTGCAAAAGAGGATTTAAGAAGATGTGTGAAGAGCAATAACATCACCTATTTTAAAAACATAGCGATTTATGTTTTGACCTTCTATTTCTTATGTTACTCATTCTCAGAGAGTAAGTCTGCCTGCAGGCTCACGAACATTTAAGAGAACACCACAAGATGAAGCAAATTCTGAACTCACTAACTTTTCTGCTACGTAATTTTTTTCCATTATACCTTTCATGAGCTCCTTATGTTTCTGGTTTTGAAAAGATATCTTTGAAAAGATTTCTATCTTTGAAAAGATATATAATACGTCTCAGATATTTGCTCAGCCTGGTTTCTCTTAGCATTTATATCCTTACAAATGTTTTACCTTGTGACATTCTCAGACCTCGAGGAAAATTACACCGATGCTCAGAGTTGCCAAAAGCTGATAAAGCTTAATTCACTTTGCTTTGCCTACGGTAGTGCAGCTCACGCGGTACACATTTCCGCCAAGGCAAAATGGGTCAATAACAAATAGGAAATGACATTTCACATCTTTAATTCCAAATCTGAGCTAGTTTTCAGTGAGAGGTGTAAGATTTAACTATTGCCTTCCTATTTTTATATAGCAAAAATCTATACAGAAAGCTCAACTCACTGAATTATTTTTCTTTTTTAAAAAAAAACCCACAGTCTCCATGATTTTCAAGCATGGCAAAGAACAGAGAGGAAAGGGGTCCGCAACAGTCTGGCTCTTTGCGGATTGTTTTCTAATTCTGCAGATGGTGGTGACCAAGAGCTGCGGGTACTTGTTGTCAGGGATGGTTCTATTCACACCCAACCTTATCAAAGCCTCCTAATGCTTCCATTCTCTGCATTACTTTCCCCATACCAAAAAATGCCACCCTGGCAGGATTTCTGATTCACGTCATAGAAGACCTTGCTGCAGAATGATTGCACAGGACTCCCACCCAGGTACCAGCTGTCGCAGCACACATTCCAACTATTTGCCAATGTTACATACCCCTCAGCTTTCTCGTGCATAAATGTGGATGTTAATGCAGTCAACATCATGCTGCTCCCAAGATTTTCGGGTTTAATTTGGCATTACATGCTAAATGTTTGGCATGAGAGTATTGAAGGACACTTGGAGACATGCTCTGAGACTCTCTGGATGACAACATGCACTACCTAAGGCTCTTTTCAAGGAAAGCCCAAATACAGGCAGGATTATCTGCATTTATTGATGATTTGCAATGAGTTGTTTAGCTCTCTTCTGTGGTACAGAAGAAGTGCTGCTTGATTCACATGGTTACTATCATGTATTTTGAGGTTGTGCCCTTATCTGAATAAAAATTATTTACAGCAGCCGTTTCTAAACCTAATGCGTCAAAACCATCTGTGGTACTACAAACCTCATCGGTTTTATTCCAAGAGCACTTACCAAGTCAGGCTGTAATCACAGCTTGTGAGCAGGACCTACGTGATTTCAGTCCTGCTGCCTGTTAGCGCACAGTTTGGAGACCTGATGGAGGACTAAGGAATTAGCATATGGTCATTCAGCGGGCCAGTGGTTTGAAAAATTCCCTTCCAGTTGGCTGAAAGTTAATTCTGCAAGATAATTAAAGGTGTTCATACCGGTCATGGTTGACATGAGCAATGAAAGATTACAGAATCTAATGACAGAACAAAGTAAACAACATCTATTATTATAGTATACATTATACTATTGACATGTTGGGCATGGTAACTTGTTAGCTAAAACATGTAGTTGGGACGTATTTTAGTAACATGTTGATGTAATTATTCACCTTTAAATTTCTGACTGGGCTGCACACAATTTGGCTGACGGTGTAATGAAGACTGAGCTCAGCTATGGCAAATAGCTTTGCAAACAGGCTGCAGACCTTTCTGGAAGGACTGTGCATTCAACAGCTTTTATGCTGTGAAATAATTCCCGTAAAGCTGGGCACCCGTGGCCCCTCGGGCACAACTGTCGCTGCATGTCGCCCGGTGACTGATGCAACACTGCAAAGCGGGTGGAGGGATGGGACCAGGGTCAGGGGAGCAGAAGATGTGGGGTGCCAGTAACAGTGCCACAGGGGAGAGGGTCATTTAGGTAAGTTTAATTCATCTCAGTGGGTTGTAAATGCCTAAAGCAGCAGCACAGAACTTTTTTATGTACCATAAAACTAGTTATTTTGGGGCAGAATAACATTTCCAAAGACTGCCATGAGAAGATAAGGAATAGCACTGCATTTGGATGTGGCCCCCGTTGAGGACCAGGGTCGGCAGCAGTTCACCAGGAGCAGCACCAGCTGACCAGTATTTCCATTGAAAAGGACAGCCCAGATTATATTGCTTTCCAAAAATGTTGATGAGGCAATAGCAGCTAAAATAAATCATATTTTTTCAGCTATCAGAAACCCAGTTACTTCTGGACACAACCACATCTCCATGTATGTCAATATGCTGTGACGTACTACTAATTAAATCTAAGGGTTTAGCCAATTTCATTAAAAATGTAAATGCTGGTGATTTTCAACAAGTGGCTGCATCAGCTGAAACCTCAGGGTTTCTCACTGACACATGGAAACAAAAGATACTAATCATGCTTAATACTTAAAATCTTAATTTTAAATCACATCCTGAACTCATTTGCTGAATTTGTTTAATGAGACTGTCTAAAACCTGAACAATGCATACCTCCTGTCAACCCACCAGCTCACAAGATTTCAGGCTCCAAGTTGTAACAGAGATGTATTATCTTTGTACCAGCTACTCATTACATTCTGTAACAGGAATAAGAAATGACACTAGAAAGGCCAATTTATGTGACAATAACTGAAATGAGAAAGCAAACTGATACCCACTTTTATTTATCTTGACATAATCTTTGAACCATGACTTTGAGCTTACTCAGATGTTGCAAACAAACAGAAATCTTAAGGATTATATATTGCAAAGGTCTGTGCATGTATATACATCCATCCATTCATCCACATATAAAGGCACGTAAACACACATTTTATATATATATGTGCAAATAGGGGTTTTGTGATTATACATTCTACAGATACAGGAGCTAGAACTGATCTGTCAGTAATTGTGCTTTCAGTAACACAACCTAAGGCAAAATTGTTCGAGCTGAGATTTTCTGAGTTGGGAGATGGCAAATTTCTGTTTTTAAATTTCAGATAAATACTTCAAAATACATTCTTTTAAAAGCATCTTAAAATCCTCACAACAACCCTATGGTCACTGTGGTGAAGTTCTCTCATCCCTGCTATTTGAAGCAAAACCTTCGGACTGGCCATACAGGTGCCCTTTTGCTCTCTTTCCACCAGAAACTGGGGAAATCCCAGGCTTTCCATAAACTGAGATTTGCATATGGCTCCAGAAAGATTTACCTTTTGCTGCAAAATATTCGGGGAAGGGGGGGGGGGGGGGGCGGGGGGGGGGCAGGGATAATAAAAAAATACATCTGCTCTGAATATGTTCTACTCTAAAGAAAAAAAAAAACACAAAACCCAACCACAGAATCAAAAACCAACAAACAGAAATAGATTTGAACACATTATTTTAGAAAAATACCATCTGTTGGCAGAATATTCCTGAGCATCAAACTCCACTGAATAGTTGCTTGGATCTAATTGCCATTCTGAATATTTTACCAAAAAAAGTCAGGTAGATATAGGTCCCTTGCCAGAAGGTTAGACATCTAATTACTCTTTTCATTAGCTTGCTGTTCATAACATGTATTTCCAAATTCTGTAACAGAGATGTTTATGGCATGTAAACAGATGAGTCTGAGCCCAAACAGATTCAGTAGGTGTTGAAGTGGATCAGGATCTGCATAAATTGCACAGGCGATTACAGAGTTACTAACATATTCCTGTTTGTGGGAGAAGAACCACCGCAGCATGGGAGCTGCACAGTTCCCTTCTCCCTGCCTTGCTGGGAACCGTCCCTGGGTACCGTCAGGGCCAGCGGTGGCTCCCCAGCCCCTGGGGGCGAGGGCTGACCACTAGCGATAGGGACGCCCCGGGCGCTGCAAGAGCAGTGACTCTGAGGTATGGGGATGTCGCTTTCTTTAAAGAGAGACTTCCTCCCTGCCACCCATCCCCCCCCACCATTTTTCATGCTCCTCTAAAATACTGGCTTGAACCTACAGTGAAGAAAGCAACATCATACAGCTATTTCCCCAAGGAGGAGGGAGTTATTAATAACTACACAGCGATTTGCTTCGCACCATATAACATGAGCCAGTATTTATAAGGGGAGTTAGATCTATGTAACGTACGTGTTTATGGAACCACATTGATAATTATCAATACTATTAATCTTCTGAGCACTTGTTTAGAAAGATTGCGGCAATATATCACTTATTGCTGGAGGAAATTAATAAAAGCGTAAGGAACAGCTAAGCAGCCAGTCTTCCTGACACTGCATGCAAAAGGCTCCATTTAACCAGCAATCATGTTTCAAGCTGTACGCTGCTTCATGTGACCAAACAATTTACAATCCAAGGGCACATCTATAAAACAATACAGGCTTCTTTGTTTATCTCGTCACTTGGTTTGTTTAGGCATCTTTAATATGCATTTGTTTGTTTGCAAACAAATTAACAAGAGAAATGTTTTAATTTTATCTGGAGCTTACAGTTAACCCCGTCTGATGCTTTGGAAGTGAGACATGTTTCATGCAAGAGCTGCTTGAAATCTCTACAGTGTGATAATGGATAGGACATCATGTTTTCCATCCATAGTCAAGGATACACCTTCCTCAGCCATCCTGAAAATGTGCTGCAGCATCTGAGCAGAGCCCGAGTGCCCAGTGGCACCTTTATGAGCCATAACAGCGAGCTGGAAGAGCACACTTGACAAGCTGGAGATGCTGATGCAATTAAAACAACATGATGCACCTTATGCAGACACTAATAGGCTAGAAGTACAGCGTTAATTAGACAAACTAAAAAACAAAAATAATTTAAAAAATGTATTAGCTTGCTCTAAGAAGATATCTCTCTCTAATGGCAAATAAATATGTCTCTAACCATTTCACTACTCACCAAGATGAGGGTGAAGGTGAAACAGGGCATCACAACCACCACCGTGCTGCAAGCTGTGGAGGGACAGTATGGGATGAACACCAGATCTCAGCTGGGTGCACCACCACACCACGAAGGCGAGAGCTTCCTTCCCAGTACTGAGCCAAGACCTCTGGTCCATCATGCAGGACCTCAGTACCGCAAGAGCCCCTTAGTGGCCAGGCCACTGAGAGCAGCAGGTCCCCAGCCTGCTCACGGCTCAGCCCCGGCAGCGCCCGCACATCCCAGCCAGGACTGAGCTGCGCAAACTGACACTTGAACGAGCTTAACCTTCTAATGACCCCTAAAAGATTGTCAGCGTGAAATAGGAAAACAGGGCAGAGGTGGAAGAAAAGGCCAAAACTGTCTGTTCGGTCAAATGCAAGTCTGCCACTCACTTCAGCGATACAAGAGATCAAACGTGTGTGCCTGCCGGTTCCAATCCAGTAGCAGCTGGCTTACTGGGCAACACTTTGTGTAAATCACATTTCAAAATTAACAGCAAGACTAGCTTTACTATTTGTTCTGCACAGCTATTGGGAATTTCTAAATTTTGCTAACATTTCAGAAGAAAATACGAAAGAATCTGAACACATGCACGCTCTGTCTGCCCCTTCATCTGTCTGTACCAACTTTCTTCCTAATAACTTTTGAAAGTGCTGGCCAATTTGAAGCGTGTTCACTACAAGCAGAGATTTCTGAAGGATGTGTCTGCAGGATCAGTAAAACTCAGTGGCTAGCTAGAGGAAAGATCCCCCCAGCACTGACCATCTCTTTCACCCCTTTGTTGGGCCAGCCAGCCCGCATCCATGCCATTCACAGACAGCCACGATACGGGGGTGTGGGGGGGCATTCAGGCACTGCAGGGAAATTTGGAGACAACTATGGCAAGGAGTCACAGGGAACATGATGGAGAGCACTGCTGTGACAGGATATACAGAAGACAAATCCTTGGAAAAATAAGATTCAACAGTTTCACAGGGATTGTTTTATTTTTTTTATTATTATTTTTTTTTATTTTGACAGTTTGGGGATATTTGTAGAGGTTTGGATGCGGAAACATAAACCTGGGACCTGCTGAGTTAACTCTATATAGAGAAAGGGAAGCAATATCACCAAATTTCCCATGAGAACCTGCAGTTCCTCTAGGAGTGATCCATTTCTTTTTCCTTCGGGCACATCAGCTCCTCCAGGAGAGACGCATTTCTGTTTTTGCCAGGCACCTCAAAGCATTAGAAGCTGCATTCAGAGAAGCCAGCCAGGAGCTGGGCAGCCAGCTCATTCCTACAGGGCCTCCTACGGTGCAACCTCCAAGGGTTTCTCAGACACTAACAAATAAAGGTGCACGTGTCAAGAGGACATCTATTGTTACTGGATTTGTGGTGTACATGGGGCCAGACAGAACATGCAGAGTTAATTACCTTTCTCAAATTCAAAGTGAAAAATAAGGCACAAAAGCAGAACCTGTGTCTCCTGGCCACTCTGCCTTCATGCTTAAGCCACAGAGTCATCCTCACTACTTACTGCTTGAACACCACAAGCATTAGAGATTTAATTATTCCTAAAGTAAAAAACAAACAAACAAACAAAAAGTTGCACATTTCAAAAGCGCAGACCAGCTGGTACATGACACACCTCCTTTTACCCATGGAGATTTCCTCCTTTTCACCACTAGCACTATTGGCTTTTGAAACACATTAAAGCTTAATAAAGTCAAATCATTTCTCCTCATATTGATGCAACTGCCTTGGAATACACAAGTGCATTTTCAACACTAGCATAGTAAAATACAAGCCTGGTTTCAGATGGTAATACTACTGTGGTCAAGAGTTTTATTGTCTAATTGCATTAGCTGCATCTTTGCTATTAAAAAGGCTCTGGGGGTCACGGTACAGGATTTCAATAGGGATGCAGCTGGCCGAATTTCCGATCCTAAAATTCAGGGCAAAGCATTTCAAATTGCAAATGGATGCAAACTATGAATATTGCATACTAAATCTGCATGCAGGGGGCTGAAAAGGGGCTGACAGAGCTTGACATAAGCTTCATAAAGGAGACAGAGGCAGGAGGTGGTCTTCCATGACCTCTTTTGGGAGGTGGGTGGGCATCTTGTAATCACAACTTCACTGCAGGGAGAACGAAGCACTGCAACAGTTTTTCATGGAATACTGGCCAAGCCATTTAAAATTAGACATCTGCTCATTTTATCCTTGCGTAGATTTCTGTGAAATACAGCCAATTGTTACTAAATCATGCATTGGGTACCAGGCAAAGCTGTGCTTGACATCAGGCAAGCAAAAAAAAAAATGGTGATTATATTGTCCTTACGTAAATACTATACTATATCCCAAGTTTGCTGCAGCAAAATGCCATAAGATATTTAATTGGTTATCAACCAAATTCTGATCTCAGATACAGAAATGTAAATCCAGGTGAGTCAACTGCACTCAGAGGAGACACTTCATGTACAAACCTGCTACAGGGGGGCAGAGCTGGCTCCTGCGTGTGCAGGGAGCAGACACCTGCCTTTACTGAACACTTCTGCCAGACGTGAAAAAGCAAAGGTGGCACAAAGATGTGAAGCAGTCAGGATTGAGAGAACTCAAGACATTTTGTAAAACCAGGTTTATAAACTTATGACAACAAAAAGTAAACAAATTGATATAGCATATTTGAAGACTAACAAATACGTTGTTAAAGACCTCTTCAGTCTATCTACTGACTTTTGCAATAGAAAGTGTAAAAAAGTTATTCTGTAATTTTACATGAAAAACATCTCCTATCAAGATTAATCAGCCCTATTCTCTCCATTACTGCTGCCTCTCACTCCAAAACACTATGAGTAGGAAGGGGACATATACCATTGTGGATTAGATCGACAACAGACTGAGCAGTAGCACTACTTCTAAGGAAAGCAAATGGCAAAATATTTCTGCTCCTTCTCTGAAGGAGGACAATGATGAAGAAGAAACACCTATGATGGTCTTTAGCACTTATTTACCTGCTGCCCTTGAATCTGGAGTGTCCTTACCATTAAGACCTGCACAATAGAGCACAACAACTTTTCTCTTTTGCAGCTGAGGAAATTCAGACTCACAGAACTGAACAAGACTGCCCAAGATGACAAGTCTCTTGGAAAACAAAGCGTCACTTCAGCGCTTTCTAAACCCAAATTAGCACTCATCCTTTTGTTGCCCTTCCTGTATTAGTATTAAAGAAACAAGAACTGGGGAAACATTTCCTGAATTATTATCTCCACAATAACTACCGAAGACAAATTGTAGCCTTTGGTAGTTTTCCCTCAGATGTTTAATAGCAGCTATTATTTTGGTTAGTTATTTTAGGGAATCCCTGACTTCTCTAAACTCCACAATTTTCTTTATTATTGTAAGAAAATACAAACAAGGACTATCACAGCGATGCCAATCCTGTGTGAGAAACTAGGACCCGTAAGCAAATGGAAGGGAAGTTAGTGAGAGTCTGAACTACTGATACAAGCCTGTAGCTGTGAGGACATGAGGGTGAGGAAAGTGTGCTTTTTATGGAAACATTTAACACAACAACAGGAATACAAATCAAGCTCCACTAATTTAGCTTTAAATTTTAATGAATCAGGATGTGTCGTCTACATAAAGAAGGATTTACTTAATAAAATATTAATATTTTTGCTAAAAGAACCATAAATTGCAAGTTAATATAGTTTTCCTTAAATAGAACATCAAAAGTAAAAAAAAAAAAAAAACACTGAAAGAACACACAGCAAATCAAAACGAGCCAAAATTCAAGAAGGGCAAAATACTGCGGTCAGTCTCAAAGGCTGGACCCTTGGTAATCCACATTAAATACTTCATTTAACAAAAGACATGAAAACCTTACAAATAGAATGTGTCCTGCATTCAGTTACACTCCAAATGATGGTGTTTTGGTCTCCCTAGGAAGCCCATGACTTGCATCCCAGCTGGAGAGCTGCATAGCTGGCATGGCAGCCCAGAGCTGGACCATGCTCACACAGCCTTCCCCGTCACCCCGCACCTTGTCTTCAAGGGGATCCAGCAGCAGAGGCCGGGAAGGAGCCACAGCACACCACGGGTGGACGATGTTAGGAGGGGGAGCTGCGGTGACCTTGGGTGGGAACTTTGACTGACAAAGGAAACCCTTCTGTAGCAACTGGCATTTCGCTTCAGGAATACCTTTATTTTATTCAGGCTCTGTCGCTGAAGAGCAGTCAAACCGCAGTGAAAGCACTGCCTTTGGGCTTTAACCACAATCTACCCGGCGATGAACTACTGCAAGGTTAAACTGGCACCACTGAATCTGAGGCTCAAGCAACTCGCACAAAGTCAAGCAGGAAGCCTGAACCCACATCTCTAGGGACCTATCACAGAGCATCCTTGAGTGGATACACAAGAGTCTCCAGCTTCCTCAGCCACCACTCATGTTTTTTTCCATGTGGGAAACATCAAAGTATCTTTGATCACCTGCTCTTACGTGCTTGTTTTTCTTCAGGCATCATTACAAGATGGCCATCTCATTCATGTGGATATCTTTGCTACATGCTGCAAACTAACACCGGAAGAGTGAGTCACTCAAAACCCATTAAGTTTCAGCTTTCCTAAAACTGGAAGAACTGAAGAGTATAACCAGAAAAAAACACAAAGCATCTGCAAATGAAAGCCCATTGATTCCAAACTACAATGCATTATTGCTTCATTTTCCAGGCTGGCAACTAGGGACTTCAGACACACAAAAGTAATAAAATTTGCATGATCACCTGACACCTCCATCAGTCTGAGGAGCTTCGGTACTCAGGGTACAGAGAAAAGGCTGCAGGACAGTACAAGAAGGTAACACACAAAAATAAAACCAAAACCAAAACCCAAACATGGTGTAGCTGCAAAGAAATAGTAAAGATCCCTATTAATTTTTGGAGGATGAAAAAAACCATTTAGTGAGTATACCGGACAAAAAGGAGAAAGCAAAGAACAAGATAGACTCACGTTGAGCTGGAGATCATCTGTCCACTGGCCAACGAGGCGGTAGCCCGGGGTGCTGGTGTTTGTGGTGTGGTACTGGAAGATGTCGTAGCGCCCCGGGGCATCACCGTTTTTGTTGAACATCACTGGAGTGCCTGCACTGCCTGAGGGAAGGAAAGAAGACAAAATCCAACCAACCAATGCCAAATCTTTACAATATCTATTTTATTTAGTCATGGTTGAGAGCTTTCAGACTGGCAATGTGTTTCGGGTAAAGGTCATCTATCACCCCAGCCATCTAAAAGGCATACTTCAGGACACAGTGGCATCATCCCAGCCCTCTTACAGAGATTATCACTGCTCAAACCTACTGACTAAAAATAAAACAAAGCAAAACTAGATCAGCCTTACTTCACTCTAGCTTTGCACAAAGCAAGAAATATCAGAAGGCTTTTCTTCCTCCCCTTCAGTCTCCCTCCCCTCTCTCTTTCCTCGGGGAGTTCTTTAGTGAAAATCACTCCTGTGAATGGAGCCTCTAAATGATTTTTTCCCCCCCCAGAAAATGTTCCATCTGCTTCTGAGAGATACTGCTGTCAGAAGTCAGTCCAGGTCTAGTGAATCTTGACTAGCATCCAGAAATAGCTTCCTCCTCCACAATATGTTCTTATTCCCAGAATCAGCATGCAGTTGGGGTGGAAAAGAACAGACTAAGCTATAAGAAGACTCTTCCTTGTGTACTCGCTTATTTAGGCTCTATGATACTGACACAGGCTGAAAAGTATCTCAGTTCAGGATCAGACTCCTGAATTAACTTTATTTGTCATGTACTAAGGTGGCTACCACGGGTAAGGGAGTGCAGGGCAAGCAGCAAGGCCAGGATACCCTCAACAACCCCTCCTTTGAGCCTGTGCTGGGCAAAGCCAGCTGGCAGCCTCGAGGGGCACTGACAGCCGAGCGATGGGACAGGCCATTCCTGGTCCTCAGGTAGGTCCTCACCAGAACTTCTGCATTCTAATTCCCATGGCACTAGATGGGAACCCTTTCTTCCACGAGGATTCACAGCAGCATTGCATTTCCTCGATCTCTAGGTGAAAACTTCAAGGGTGACATTTATTTCAAGACATATTAAAACAGGTTTCAGTAGGGTAGAGTGATATTGTGTCAAGATTGAAGATTATGACAATACTCCAGCATATCTATATTCAAAGCTTCCTCCTCTTGCGTAACTTTTTTTTCCCTAAAGCAATGAAAAATCTCTCCTATTGTAGCATTGAACTTTAAGATTATGATTTTCTTCACGATTCCCATTCTTCATTGAATTCCAGTGAGTGAAAAAAGATTTGAAGGAGAGAATTAGCATAGTTTCCATTCTAGCCCTGGTAAATTGTTTCTTGGCTATCCTACAATCCTCCGAGATCAGATACAAATTCAGTTCAAAGGCTGGTACAGAAAATCTTCCACTAAGATCTCCCCTCACTGGTTCCTTACAAGCACCAGGCAGATATTTAATTGTCATTACAGATTAATGTAAGCAGAATACATTTACAGTGAAAACACTTAAAGTGAATAAGAAGAAATGGCTGTAATTCCTAGGCTCCTTCAGAACATCAGCACAAACGGTAAATGGGATTTAGCTAATCACGACTCTTAAAAGGGTGTATATTATTAGTTAAGCTTGGTTTTGTCAGAGCTGACAAAAACGTACAATTCAAAGGGTAGGAGCTGACGTGAGGCTCCCAAAATGCAACACAGACATTTGTGGATTCCCCGTATCCTGAAGGAACAGCAGCCTGGGCATGAAGAAGGGTCCATGTCTGCACATCAGGAGGCAGAGCAAGAGCGCACACCGCCGCTGTGGCCAGGCCAAAGTCACCAGTACCAAGACAAACTCTGCTGCCCCAAAGTCTTCTGTAGGCTGAGGGTAAGCAGTCAAGAACATCTCTACGGTCACCCTCATGGGCCATGGGGAGCATCACCCATAACCCTCCTGACTAAGCCGTAGCCACCATGCCACGGTGTGGGGGGTAGAGCCAAGCCTCTCCATCCCTGGGTGGCACCCAGGGCAGGTCACCTGCCTGCCTGCAGACAGTGCTGGCAGGGCCCCCCTTCCCTGGGGGCAACAGGTTGAGAAGCAGAAGGCCATTGTGAAGGACAGACGCTGTTACGGACCTAAGAGATCCTAAAGTGAGAATGTACCAGGAACCATCACTCCAAAATGCTATTTCTGTGTTTTGCAGGAAGAAGAAAACTTTTTGTAGGTTGCTGATAATTGTTGCTTTGTGTAGCTGCATGCAGACAGCTTTTAAACACTGACATTTAAAATGATCCTTAAGATCAGCAGACGCACTTGGATGCTACAGGGCTGCAGACTCCACAGCAATACGGCACGATACAGCACTGCCTGCCGGGTCGTCTCCAGAGGCCCCTAAGGCACAGTCCCTCGGGACACTGACCTCATATGTATGGATACTTGATAGTCAGTAGTAAACAGCTGTTGCTTTTTTCAGGTACATCACCATTTATGTGTTTAATATATACAGGAAAAAAAAAAGCTGTGAAGACTCTGGGATCTGTAGGGAAGATAAATATCTATAGAAATGCAAAAAAATGATAAATCTTGGGTCATAAGCCAAGCAGAAGCGTCCTGTTTCTGGACTTTGAAGTTGGAGTAACTGGAATCCCAGCCAAGGATCTGCTTAGTGAGTGCAAGGCTTCTTTAACCTCTGTGTGGGCTCGGGTGCATGCTTCGGTGCTCTCTTTGTACCACCTGTCAGTCCTATTTTAAATTGCTGCAGTATTTCAGTTTTCACTTGCAACTCAAGTTCTTTTGTGCACTTATGAAAATAATAAAAAGTAATGTATGAAAACCTCATTACAGAGAAGGAACGTTATTTTCAAAAATGATCCTTTTTGTAATTTGACTTTTTGATCTTCTAATTATTAATGCATAAATTTGTTTAGTTTTTTGATAATTCAGGATGTATTTTCCTTCTATTAAGGTTTACAATAATTTTGCTCAGCCCCAGCAAACGCTGCAGAAACTGAGTATTAGCCTCTGGACTGCAGCATCTCGGTCACTCCGAGGCTACAACAATTTACTTCAGTTCCTACCAAATAAGCTGCCTTCTCACTACACAGACAGAGAGAAGACAGGACACCCCTTCACCTGCAAAATGCATTCAAGACAGACGTGATCCAACTGAATTTGTAGGATTTCCATTTCCTAATCACCACAAGATGAGAAATGAATTAATGGGAGAAGGACAGGGTGCCATACGGGCACAACTAGCTAAGGTATTGCTGTGTTATTCGGCTCATGTTTACTGCAGTTCAAAGACCTGAAGGGCTCATACAAACAGAACCTTTAGCTTTTTCACTGGCAAAAGTACAACCACTTTGCACTTTGAGATTTTCAGGTTCTCACTGCATGAGCACTCAAGGTTTTCAGTTTTCCATATTTTAGGCCTTTTTGTTCTCAGGGTAGTGTGACGATATCAAAATTCATACTGAGCTCCTAGCACAAATCCAGTCTCTCTTCATTAAAGTGTTGCTTAAGCTCTTTCTGCATGAACGTAATTACCTTTGCAAGGAAGAAAAGACTCCAAAAGCAGCCACAGACAAGATGATTTCAATTGCACCGTGACAAGGAGACATATTACATGCAAAAAGGATCTCAAGCTCATGGGCTCAGGATGCTTTATTTTTTTTTTTTTTTTTTTTCTCTTTAGCATATGGCTTGGACAAAGCATTTCCACTGCTCCATTTTGTGGTTTAACTACAAATTTAGGTAGAAGACTGGGAGAACAGGATTTTAAGCATAGACTAAATATTGCTTTCCAAGTGCTAACCTTCACGAGATGGAGTTGCAGGGCTGCCCGGGGAAGGGCAGGTTAAGATCAAGGCTAACACCAAGACAGCTGACACGAGCCCAGCAGCGCACTCCTCCATCCCTGCCCTCCCAGCCACCACATGATGGCCAAGGAACATGGAGACACCAGACTTGTGTTGCAGGAGCTCCCAGGCTTTATCAACAGGAATACACCACCCAGACCACCTAAAGCATCTCTCATTGTTTCTTCCATCCCCCCATCCCTCTGCATTTTTCAGGCTGGCCTCGTCTGTTCCGTGAGTTACACGATGATTGTTTATCCTGTACCACTGGGAAGACTGAACCTATCCACATCAGTTCTGGGAATTTACTTTTATAGCACACCGAGAAGAAACTGGCTTTGGAGCATCTTCCACAGCCTGGTGAATGAGCCCCAGGAGGGCTGCAGCTGAACATGGAGCCTGGGTGTACAAACACATGTGAAGCTGTACACTATGAATACACAGAAGCAGCTAATCTCTGCCCCTGAACAATGAACCTTAAAGAAATTTGTTGTTTTGCCACAGAATACACTTACACCCACACAGCCATGAGAAATTGAAAAGGTTTACAGCTACTTCAGTTTTGCCACCATTCTCATGCCCATGTTAAAAAGCAAACCACTACTTCAGCCCCTGTGCTGGACATGAGTTACATGTACACAAGCAAAGAAAAAAACCCTATGGCCGTGTAAATCAATCACAAATGGAAGAAAAAAAGTTATCTTTTAAAACGCTGACCAAGAAAACACAAATAAGGAAACCAAAGTTGGTGCAAACCAGTTTTTGGAGCTGGACAGTATGCAACATTAGCTGAACATCCATTTTCTCATAAATTATTTCTCAGCTCTATTAAAATGATTAGATGACCATTCAGCATCTTTATATGCAAAAACTGCCTGGAGATGACCATGTATGACCTGCTTTTCAGTACTAAAATGGCCCAAGTGCAATACTGTTCACGAATGCCGTCCTTCTACGGGAGGTTTGTCCTTTGTAATTAACCTTCCAAAATGAGGAAAGTAGAACTCTCCAGACCTCCTCAGATCATTCATCTCAAAATTTGCTCCTGGCTGTAGTTAACACCACTTAATTCAAGGGAAGAAATTAAAATCTCCTCATATTCACCTTGCTCTTTATGAGATGATTTATATAGGAAGGAAAAATATCCTTGGGACAAATGACCAAACTTGACCACGAAATACCTGTGTTCCTATCTTTACATCTCTCAGGTCTTACTGGCTATGTGTAGGTCTTGTTAAGATTATTATTGAAAATGTTTATTAGTAGATCGCAGCAGGGAACACCTCACTGTGCTGTCCCAGGAGGATGTGAAGGTCATGCAAACACCTCTTCCAGGCAGTGATGGCCCCGGCCGCCTCGCGCATTTCAAAAGGATATTTTTTCAGTACTTTCCTAAATCTGTTTTAAATACGGATTTGGAGGTCTAGCTTCTGGCTCCAGGTTAAATCTCAGATTTCCATCTTACACAGAGCTAGGGCAAGAGCAGTAAGACCTCCTGGTAAGTACATTAGCAAGGTTTATGGAGGAGAAATAACATTTGGTTGCTGTAATGTTACTTGCTGTAAGCGATCTGCTCTGGTGCCTCTGGTTAGGTTGCAGGTTAATGTTTGTTAGTGAAACTAATAAAATTACAGTAAAACATATACAGGCAAGGAAATTGTGCTAATATTTAGGCCTGATTTATATACTGCAATGGAGGGAAAATACATGAAACCCCGTTGTACTGTCAAAACAGAGGGCTGGTATCGTATCCATCACTGCCATACCTGGTGGACAACTGGTAAGCAAAAAGATAAAGTTCCCCCATCCTTATTCCTACCATGTTTCATCTCCTCTGCAGTCTTGCTAGAGGAATGAAGGTTGGAGCAACTACTCTGTCTACATCACATAGTTCTGGTTCTGCCAGTGGACCTGGCCCATTAGCTGTCCTCTCCCTTCTCTTGAGCATGCAGCTAAGTTGGGTTCAGGGTACCAGAATTTCACCCAGTTAGTTTTCTCCAAGTGAAATAATATGAATAAACAGGAAGAAATGATGTGCGATGATAACAGAGTCCTAGGGTTTCAGCAGGCATATTTAGTCAGAGACAAGCTCAGGCTTTTACCCAGTTATTTCTCCCATAGGAAATCAGTCTTCTGGAAGGCATCCTAAAATAGCAGCATGTCTTTGGGCAGTAGTAGCCTATTTGCCTTGGCTAAAACATGATGTTTTCAAATAGATACTAAATAAACATGGTCTTCTGCCACAAACTCTAATGTAACAATAAAAGAAGTCTTGAACTGTAATGAATGAAAAAAATACATGAAGTGAAATTATATGGAAAAGAGCCACATAGGTCAATATGCTACCGAAGAAGCAGTCTCAGCTCACCATTGAAGTTTACACTGCGTATGTACTTGAGCAGCTTTTTGCCTCCTGCGTGCTCCATCTCAGGGCAGACCCCCGGGTAGTCGGCACAGAGGTCCTTGTTCATGTGGTGCAGCGCATGTGCCATGGCGTACACAGCGTCGATCACAAACTGGACCTTCCCCTCCTGCTCATAGTGGGAGTCTTTGCCAATTCTCTCCTGCCCTGCATGTTAAAAACACACACACACAGACACACACAGAAGGTCAGTAAGGAACAGTATTTTCTTGATACCGAATACAAATTACTCCTCTTGGAGCACATTTAAAGAACTTCATGCTCCTGGTGATGCAATAAAACATTCTGAGTTATAGTTTTGTAATTAAAACAAAACCAAAACATCCTTCTTGATAACAGAATCATCAACACTTTTTGCAACTTTTTCTACCATGATCCAGCGAAACAAATCCTACCATAATCACAAACTTGCAACTCTAACCTACAGAGACCATCTTCGAGAGAGAAAACACCAGACCCCGTATACTCCCCAAGTATGTCTTTGAAAGAAGAAAGCATTTAAAATAAAGCACAGCTGGTATTTTAAAGTCTGGTGTTTCATTCTGCTGCAAATCCCTCTAACTGAAAGACAGAGCCAGATTGAGGGAAGAAAGAACCACTTCAGAGATGCAACCAAAGGGGTGCTCCAGAGAGCTGAGCGAACATGCCTGCTATTAATGCCACCTGGGGAAGCTCAGTCTGTTTGCATTAACTCGCACCCCCTTTCTCCCCAACTGCAGAGAATGAAATGTCCTTCAGAATCCACTGATTGCTTTTAAAATATTTTAGCAGGCAAGAACTGAAGGCATCCGAACGCTTAATGTCATGCCAACTGCAACGGGGGGAAAGCAGTGCTTTGAAAGCCATTCCTTGATCACCACAGCACCCAGCACATTAGAAACAACAAACCTTCTGCCTCAGAGATCTTCCCGTCTGACTGGCCAAGGCATAAAAAAAGTCTGAGAGAAGGGAGGCATTTGGAGATAGAAAGTCAGAACACAGAATTTAAACGACAAAGAGCCAAAGGAGCTCAAGTGCAGCAACAAAAAACCAGGTGAATCTAAATATTTTGAATGGTAGTCTTCTGCCTTAACTCAGACTTGAGATGGATACATAACCTGGGAACGTGACCATAAAACCAGGCAATAACGTGGCCTTCCTGCTCTTCTGGCTGCGTGAGCAGATAACTGGTCCCTCCACAATTAAGTAGCAAACTGAACAGTATTTTGAGAGCTTGAAGCTCTCTCAAAAAAAAGAACAGGTCGAGAATCGTGAATCTTTGATTTTTTTACTTTTTCCCCTGAAATTGTCCACTACTCATTTTACTTTGTCCAAGTAACACCTGCACGATTCAATCTGTCCAGCTGCAAAATGTGTGATTATACCTGCCTACCTCACCAGGGTTTTGAGAAATGTAATTACTGCTTGTGAAGTGTTCTGAGCTGCATCGACAGAAGCAACAGAAGTGCAATCTATTCTTTTCCAAGGGTGGCAAAAGCACATCCCACTTGTTCGACCTGCAGCACTGTGCTTCTTTCTAACCTCCATTGGTCCTGCTCACCTCCCTGCGTTACCTGCAGCCTGGGTACTGCCACAAGCCCCAAGGAGCCAGCCCTCAGGGTCATCTTTTGCAAATATTTTAGAGACATTCAATCAAAGCAAATGCTGGGTTGGAGGATACGAGTGGGGGAAATTCCTTTGTTAACATCCTTAATTAGAAATAGGGATGAGTGAATTTAAATTAACTGATTGACACTAATGAGGAAAGGAAATCTAGTTGTTAATGACTGTGAGAACTGATGATTTTAACAGAGGCAAGAAGTCCATTTTCCCATGGCTGCTCAGCTGACATGTTTCTACCTTCCTTTTGCGCCAATGAACAGCGGCTTTAGGGGCACCAGACCCTGTCGCCCAGAGCCAGCCCAAGCCACCTCCCCCGCAGCAGCTCTGGTTTGTGGGAAGCCATCGTCAGGGAGCAGCCTTGGTCTTCTCCAACGTGATTTCCCTTGGGGCACCATCTTGATTCAACTATCAGGTTGAATCATTTTGCAGGCAGGCTATGAGCAACATGCTTTGATCAGTTTTTTTCTCAGCTCATGAGAAAAAGGCAGTCCCAAACAATCCTTTTTTTTTTCCTCTTTGAGTGGAGAGGTGGTAGACAAGACTTACAAATAAGCACAGAAAGATCACCACCTTTAAACATAAATTCTACAAGCACAAAGAATGTCTACATACGTCCACAAAAGTGATTTGCTTGAAAGTAAGCAAAGATATAGTAATCCCCCTAGATGAACATCTTTAATTACCTACACTTTTCCTCCTCCTGTTTCCCTCTGTAATTGCCAAATTGCACCATTGACATTGATCCATTCAAGCTGCCTCAACTTTAAATCTGAACTACACTAGAAACATTGAAATCCTGCAAATAATTCAGCAGGGTGAGAGATTCCAGACTGTGAAGATCCACGTACTGTCCTCTTCATTATGTCACTCCCCTCCCATTGCTTACAGAACTCATCCCAGTTCCAGGCCCTGGCAAAGAAAAGGCTTTTAAGTGGTTTCAGCTCAGCTACTTAACCAGATTAGCAATGCAACAGAAACGCATGCCAGGGGAAGTGAACCTGGGGTTGAAAAGGCTGTACACAAACAATATTGATCCAGCGTGTATTAGGTTCCAGAGGCCCAGTTAGCCAAATGCACAGCAGAAAGAAAACCTTTAGCAGTGAACACATCTGTGAAAGAATCTCAACGAAATCCACTTGAAAAAAACCAAGAGCAATGTTAACAGTGTCCAAGTGTGAAAATATTAAAGATGTTAAAAACTTAATAGAATTTCCAGTAACAAGAATGCTTTTCTATACAGCTTTTTAGTTTTCAACAGCCATTTAGTTGAGTATTAAACATCAAGAATTTGTGCAAAATAAATTCAGATATGGAGTCAAATGGAACTGTCTGCCCAGAATCCATGCATTAACTTATACAACTAGAACAAGAGTGTGCTATCCTCCATATAAACATCAGTTGAGTTGCCTTTTAAAGAGGATTTATTGCGATTAGAAGTTTAGCCCAAATTTGAACCAGCGAAGGACCTGCAAAGCAATTGCCATATTTTACATACATCAAATAGACTTCATACTTCAAGACAAAAAAAAAATAAATACATATTTAAAGTATCCAAATCAATGGGTCTGGCTGAACAGAGACTTCCCTCTAGTTTATACCAAACTGCCATCACAGTAACCCAGCAAGCAGCAGATAGTCCCATTTTCAGACAGGGATAAACCCAGGCAATGGGCACAATTTTAATTCCAACTTCAACACTAGTGTGTCAAGTTTTTCCCCTTCCTAGGTTTAGCTGAAAAAGCCAAGCAGAAAGTTTAATCACATGCTTCAGGAATAGCTCCTGTACATACAGGTGTATAGTAATTCAAGTAGGAATTACTCCTGGAAGAGCAGCAAACTCACAGCAGTCATTAGCTTCTTACCGACAGAAGCCGGTGCTGTGTATGCCTCTTGGCAAAGGGCAGGCTTGAACCCCCAGCCCAGTCACGTCCGGATCGGGGGCGTCTCAGGGGAGCGATCCCTGGTGTAAGAGAAAGAACCAGCACAGGAACTCAGGTGCAGCACCCACGCAACCCTCCGTGCTGTCAGAAGACACCAGAAGCACAGGTGAACACAAACCCCATTTGCACTGATGTGCGAATCTTCTGTCCTTCTTATGTGCCCTGTTCTTTAAAGGCTCCTTTTCTTTTTTTTTCTTTCCTTTTTAACTTGCCGATCTTCAGGAGCCATGCAATAACATTATTTTCTTCAGGAATGAAGTAGCTGACACCCGAGACACATGCACAGAAAGTGATTTCAAGAGAATGCACTTTTGTTCCATGGATTTTAAATGGAGTACCTTGGGATGTCAGGAGAGGGATGAAACACAAAAGAAATTTATTGACATGAGCATTTTTTGCTTCCAAAAGATCTATTTGAAGGTGATGACAAATAATTTAACCTCGCTTCCTACTAGAGTCTCAAGTGCTCATCATCATGATTCCTAAGAGAGTGAGCAGTTAGGTCTCTTGCTTCAGGCAAATCTTCACAAGAGAAAAATACTGCAACAAAGAGAGGAAAAAAAAGCCCCAAACCCAGAGTAGTGAAAACGCAGAGAGTAAGAAGTCCTCTTATACCATCTCCTTCAGCTGACAGAAATGAAATGCAAATTTAAGAATTCCTGGTCACACTTTCTGCATCTCCACACCGGCAACGCTCAACACCTTGTACGGAAAAGGAGCTGACAACATCATTTTTCACGTTACACTTTCTCAATATCTCTCCTTCAGCCGATTTTTTCTGGACTCATCTTTGATCGACACATAATATAGGGGGTATGTTATGATGTATAAATAGTATTGCAAGGACAATTTTTGTGGCATATAATTCAGACAGACAGACATCAAAATCCCACTTCATTGGTGCTTATGTTACATGAATTCAGACAGTGGTTCAGTTTCTGAAGGATTAAACGCATTTTCAAAGGAACTTACATAATAGTACTGCTGAGAACCTGGTGATACAGATTTAATTTAAAGATTGCAGAATGCTCACAGTATCAAACAAGCAGCTATTATTTGTACCAGCTAGAATTCAGTAGCTGGTTAAGTGCTGACAGAAAAATATATGCTCTTAACCCACCTCCATCATATTTAGCATCATTAGAAACCTGATGCCTGTGAGCTGAGACATCCATGATGCACCAGCTACAATTACGAGTCTGTAAGCGTGCTAGTCCCCATATATGCTATTTCATATGACACTGAAGCTTCCTCCAGCTACACACAGAGCAGAGAGCTCAGCCTGTGCAGCTGCAACAGCTGTGCTCATGGCACTCCAGAAACATCCACAATAACACAAAACTAAATGGATCCTTCCCTAATAGACAAGTACCTACGTCCAGGGCTCTCCAAAACAAGATCAGAGCTATTACCCGTCAGATATTCACTCATGCTATAGACACTGCCATGCACACAGGAGGTGTAACATCTGAAGGCTTCTCCAAATAAGCTCTTTATTTGAAAGTAGCTGAGTACTAGAGCTTGAGAAAAACCAACAATATGCTAGAGTAAATATTGTAATTTAAACAAGCAGAGTAAGACAATCAGCCTCTTTGCCATATAATCCATGTATTGTCATTTTGCAAGACATACAAGATCGAATAATACAGCTACATAGTTACAGTCATCTATCTGGCCCATCCTAATTCAGAAGATCTCATTATAGACAAAAGCCTTTATCTCAAGACCATCAATCCAATCCCCATGGATTTTCATGGGGAAAACAGATGAACCTTCACGGTTCTACTGCTAACCACAGAAGAACATCTTTTCTTAGTGGTGAGCTGGCAGTACTGGGTTGGACTCTGTGACCTTAAAGGTCTTTTCCAACCTCAGTGATTTGATGATTTTGTGCTAGGACAAAATTTCAGCCTGAATATCATCTCCTTCAGGCTACGGTGAGCTGGCAGAGTCAGGGCAGCAGCACAGCCCAGGAAGGCCAGAGCACCCACCTCCCTAACGCTGACGTGTGCCGTCTCTGTCTTATTTCTAGTGGCTAAAGAAAGCTCGCCCAAATCTGCTCTGCAGCCTTCAGCATCGGCACAGCTCCACAGCCCCCTGCAGCCTGATGAAGAGAAATAACTACATATCGCACAATAAATTTGAAAGTCAGACCAACTGTTCTATTCCAATAACCAGCAGGAAAGCCTTTTTTAACTAGAAAGGTGTTTTTTCTTAAATTGGTACACCTTGACCCACAGCCAGAGATTTGCAATAGTAGATAGAGATGTACAAGCAGAGATACAGACTCCAGTAACACCACCAAAACCCACAGACAGCAGATGTAGCCATCTTTAACTATGCCTAATCAACTAACGCCCTCCAACCAAACTTTGGAAACCAGGCTCTCACAATGCCTTACAACGTATTCCTCACCCAGGAGGATCAAAAAAAAAAAAAAATTTCTGTACTGTAACTGGTCTTCACTCACAAGTATTAAAGTAAAAACCAAAAGTACCATAGTGCAGCAGAAAGTCCTATGGAACATTTGTTATTTCAATCCTAGAAATAACAATATTACATAATAAGGATCATAATAGTAGTAATAATCCAGCAGTTTACAGAAAGCTTTGATGCAATGAGTTTTGTGAAGCTACATCCACTTCCATTTGTCAGACAATGATTATTTTCCTCAATTACACTGATTCAACCCACCGTAAGAGTTTCTTTTCTCATGTGTGTCTGTGCATCTAAAAGAATAGATTTTAGATTAAAAAACTGACCTCATTTTCTTACCTGAGATGTTTTCTGTGCATGCAACACTCCTACTAAAACACACGCAATAGGTCTCATTCATATTCCAATGCTGAAGTGCTACAGTCATAAAAAAATCAGCACCAGGCTGGTTGATACCGATGTAAATCAGGTACTTTACAGCTTCACACTGCTAAGGCACAAATGAAGAATGTTTCCTGTAGCAATAATTGCCAGTGAGGCCAGTGATCAAGCAAATGTATAGAAGCAGCACTTTTCAAAGATCAGAAGGCCTAAACTGGAGCTGTCTTTGTATTTGAGCACCTGGGTAAAAATGCAGTTTGCAAATAGAGGAATATGTATGGAAATAGCAAGACAACAGTCATTTGAATCATGGGGCTTTGTTGGCAAATCACCTTGGCAGTCTAGAAACATAAGCAATTCTAAGAAATGTATTTCTGAAAGATAATTGAGTTTAGACATCCACAAAACTGGTTTACCTTAAAGATTAAACTCTTCAAGGCTGTTTTAATGTTGGTTGCACCAACCACTGCAGGGTCCTTTCAGGAATTTTAGATATCTATATTTTGAAGTACTACAATGCTAAATAAGATTAGCTTTCTGAAATGAAAGCACAGAGATCATTAAGCTATAATGCATACTGGGAAAATTTAATATTACATGGAAAATATTCTGTTTATCAAGAGTTGCATGTAGCTAGTCAACTTGCAAGCTAGTGCATAACATGGGTCATTTGCTCCTAATTTGTGCACATTCCATTTTTCAGAAAAAATATATTGACTTTTCTTTCTCATGGGTGTTAGCATTGGTATGTTTAGGCAGTCTGAAGACCATTGAAGTATTTACAAAACAAGATGCAATGCAATCTTGTAAAAGAACAGAGAACTGCAATCCTGGGTTTCAAACTGAAGTCAAACATCGGCTCAGTACGCATCCTCACACACGTCCTCATGTCTCTGAGCTATGGCTATAGCTGTACTGGCCCAGAGAAGTTAGAGGCATCACCTAAAGATGACCTGCACTTGGTAAAAAGCAGTTTACTGGAGAGCACATTGCTTCATTTGTGAGATGCATCTTGCTTTTGTCCACCCCCTTTGAACACTGCAATTTGAGAGGGAGCTTATTAGCAACATCACAGGCATCTTAGAAGACAGTCACCATCAGAAAGGAAAGAAAAAGCAGAAGCTGTCAATGGAAACACATTAGAAAAATACAGATCAGCCAAACACTTGCAAGGAAACATGGTATCGGTGTCCTGAGGCATGGGGGAAAGAGGCAGGCCCTACGAGCAAAGCAGGAAAACAACTACTTACATTGGTTATTTACCTGCATCAGAGCACGGGATACAGTTGAGAAGATAAATTTCCTATGCCTGTCTGCCCTTTAACCTTATCTGTATCTTGCAGGGCAAGCAGGAGAAGATATATTTTAAGTCTTCACCCTTTCTGCGCTGAAATATTATATACCTTCACACACATGCATTAACACACACCATACCTCGAAGCCCGGAGGAGAAAATGCACACAGCAATCCCGGTAACAAGAGCTAACCAAAAGCTTTTTTGCTCATGCCTGTGCCATCAATCACACACCACAAAACCCTGGGCAAAAATCCATCCAGGCATGTAAATCCTGCCACGTTCAGGGGCAGCTGGGGAAGGGTATGCAAGTATTTGTCCTAAAGCAAATTATTTTACAGTTTGTATAGAGGATTCACGACAACCAGCCTTACTTTAAGTATTTTTGTATTTCAGCACATTGACTGCGTAGGACTAGACTACAGTTTAGGACTACTGTCTAGGCAGGACTACTTACAGATGATGACAGTGGGCGTTAAATAAAGACTTGGTCAGGTAGAAAGATCAAGTATCATTGGCCAAGATTTGGAAATAAAACCCAACCGAATAAAACAAAAAGCACAAACCCAAAAAAGACCCCTGAAGATTTGCTTTTAACCTTGTTCTGAAAAAAAAAAATAAAAAAATAAAATTAAGAGGGATAGCAACAAAGCCTGGACCTCCACAGTCTTAGCTGCTCAACCACAGAGCTTACAATTTGTCCTTGCGTTACACACAGAGATGACAAGGTTCCCCCACCTTTACAAAGCACAGCTACAGAAAAAATTCATCTTGATGTACAGAAAATTGACTGCTAACTAAATGGAGCTAACTGAACTGCTGAGCTCCAGTGTAGCCTTGGAAAGGCATTTTGAGGTACGCTCACATTAAGCACACTCACAACCAGAGACAGAACGTTTTTCAAGCTGCAGATTCTTGGACAAGAGGAAAACATACTGTGGGTGGTTTGGATCCTCCTAAACCTGCTTTCTTTCTGAAATTCTGAGGAATGCTTGATATTCATTGTAGGACCCAGACCCAGTGATATCAACAAGCCTTATCACAAATAGAAAGAGGGTGCTAAGAGGAGCCGGGAGCAGCCTGCAGAGACGGGGCAGCTTTCTGGCGCAGCTTTGCTTTCGACCCTGCATCCCAGCGGCAGCCAACGCTCGTTTGTATAAACCTGCCATCCCGAACCTGGAGCGGCACTGGAGATGGAGCCCTTTCTACGGTCACAGCCCTCAACACTGTCAAGTAGGAATCAGTCTAAATTTAGCCCCTCTTCCTGACATGATTTCTACGGTACTGTGAACAGTTAAGGTCTTCATACACCCTCAAGTCCAACAGATATTCATCCCAATGAATACCATAAAGCTGTTCTCATAAGAAGTGAATCATGCACACCATGACTGCTGGCATCCATTTAAAAAAAAATGCTTTAGATATTGGCCATCTGCCATTAAGTTGCTTGAGATGTCTCAGAATATTTTTTCCCGAGATATGGATTTTGATAGCATTCTGAAAACTATTTTTCTTACCATAGTAAATTGCACTTTGTTAATTCATTAATGCACTAGATCACTTTTTGTAGTCAAATTATAAGTAATATTCTGATATCCTCAGGCTCTGCTATTTGCTACATCTTCTGTTTCTCATTATTTTTCTTTCCCTAACATATGGCTTCATAGTACAAGCCATCTTGACTGCTGGTGAAAATAATACCGGATATTGCTATTAGTTTCCTTACCCTCCAAAAAAAAAATCCCAGTTATTGGTACCATTTTAATCCAAACCAGTGATAATCAAGTGGTTTGCCAAGATTATCTGGGCTTTTTCCGCAACCCCTCGTTTTCCATGGTCAGGAAACACAGTGCGGTGCCACATCTGGGGTGATATGCCCAATTCTGACTTGAGCTTCCAGCATTTTGGATACATGACGTATTTCTCAGACACAGAAAACCCAGACCAAGTGTAGCTCTCAGCCCTCTGTATTGCTTCCTCCCCTTCAAAGGGTAAATCCTCTCATACAAAAAAGCAGTTAGAGGAAATTCTGACAGGTGCATGACACATGCTGCACAACTTTATTGTAGAGTATAAACATACAGGATAGCAATTCCTTTGCTACTTTAACCTTTTCCTTTACTAAATGGAAATCTGACCTTTTCTCCCCTCCCTAAACAACCGCGGTACCCAAAGCACACTGAGAAGCCAGGCAGAGCATCCACTGAGCTTATACCAAGCCCCTGATGCACACCAGAGCATTAGGTATTCTCGCCCCAGCTTTAGAAGCGAGTGTGTGTGCGTACACATACGCACACTCAAATTACTGCCTTTTTAATTATTTTTACCTCAGACACCTCTGTCCTTTGCCAACTTTTAATCCTACCTTGTAACATTTTCAGATGAGAGAAACTCAGTCCTTAGAACAGCCTTTCCCGACTGATGCTTCTTCCATTTTAAAAGGGATTTGGCCTCTCTAAGCCACTGAACCTTTGCCCAGTAAAATGCTGCTGATGGGGCAGCCTCCTCACAGCATCATCCCTCCACGTGCCCCCTCCTCTTCCTCCAGCCTTCCACAGTGACCCAATGAAGGCCAGGGCTCAGAGATGCCCCAGGACAGGTGGGTTTAGGAATTCACTCCTGGCATAGCATGGCACGTGAATTTGCTCCCACAAGGAGCCGGAGATGCTCCTCATTGCACCATGCACCGGCAAGATTCAGAGTCCTGAGACTGCTCCTGCCTGCCCACTGCCTGGGAGGGTGAATCTGGGTCCCTTTGAAGCATTTTCTCTTGCTCCAATTTAAATTCTAAACACATCCATCCCTCTTTTATGAGCCCTTCTGCTGAATTTCTGTCACTTCATCTTGCAGAGACCTTTCTCCCAGCATTTTCTTTAGAGCAAGTCATTGTCTGAGCCATCATGTGGGCTGTATATTCAGACTGATTACACTTGCAGATAATTAGAAAAGCTCTCCGAGTAATCTACATTCTGATAAATGACATCCAAGGTGACATCACCCTTATATCACTTCATTAAGTCTCCTTGAGTGTAAAGCTCTCTGAATTAAAAGCTATGTTTAATAAGTGAAAACAGTCAAGTGTTGCAATTTCCTTCCCAAGTAAGGCCAAGGGGCTGGGGGGTAAGAATGCAGGTGCTCTCCATGCAGCGAATGCCTCGGTATTCCCAGTGCTTGCATCTCTCTTTGGCATGCACCTCTTGCTGCCACAGGTGAGTGCAGGTGCTTCTGACGGAGCAGAGAATATTCCATACCCGCACGTGGAGATGCTACTGTTGGAAACAGGAGCAGCCACAGGGCGAACACCCCGATGGGTGCTGTTAGCAAAGCAACCTGCAGCACACTGCGTCTCTCCGCACCGGTGGGGCAGGGCAATACCACTGAATGCTCAGCGCTGTGGATTTGATTCAATAACCGCTTTAAAAACCATGAGCAACTTGGTTCACGACAATATGTACACAAAAAACTTGTTTTATCATCTGTTATTGCTAACTCCCTGTATCTCAGGGCACTGGCAGTGTTAGTCCGATGGGGTTTTATAAGGAAAATACCTTCAGCCGGGACAACCAGACCCGGAGCCCACCTGCACACGGCGTGGGCAGCTCACTCAGCATGGCTCCTTTGCAGAGTCACGGCTGTCAACCACAGCACTAGTCTCTTCTGCAAAGACAATTGTTGTCCTCCCTTAATCCTTCCCTATAAAAGGACATTTTTACCATAATGCATGGTACGGCAAACTACTTTTTTCCCCAAATGTTCCTGCATTAACCTGACACGGCCTGTTATGACTGAAGTGAATCTCTCTAATGTTCTCGAATGCAAGTAGCAAGGAGCAGAACAACAAACTGCCTAAAACCAATGCTTGTTACCGCCAAGCTGTTTCAGTGATTACATTAGATTCCCCAAGCAGCCTGATGAAGTGTCCTTAAAAGCAAACTGCAGCATCCCTCAAGAGCAGAGGCAGCAACTCCAGGGCCTGGCGGAGCACAGAAGGCAGCACCCGCTGCTTGCAGAAGGCACCAGCCCCTCCGCCCTGGGGACAAGCAAGGGGCTCGGCTGCTCCTGCCAGATGGGCACTGCCGCTCCAACACGGCCCGCATCCCAGCACAAGTTATCTGCACCACAATATAGGTGTCCTTGGCAGCGGCAAAACTTAGCGGCACGGGATGATGGCCTGAACCACGCCAAAATAAATCAGTCGCTAGAAACAGCAGAATTAATTCCAGCAACGTGTGTATTTAATCTTATCTAGAAGGTGGGCTAAACAGATTTTCATTTTCTCATACTACATCTTACTCATCCCAACTGGGGGAAAATTTTCATGCTTAAATAAATATAAATGGCATTAATGCAGAAGTTCTGCATACAGAAATATTGCAGAAAGTTGCGATATGAAAAGGTAATTTGCCATGGGGTGTCTTCCTGGAGAAGCTTTTCTTCTTGGTCACAGGCTGTGACCACGAGCACTGAGCTTCTCCCTGCTACGTGCAAGTATTTCCATTTGGAGCACGAGACCTCACGCCAGTGCTCAGGAGCCCTATTGCTCTCAGAAACCGATGGCCTGTGGCCTAGTACCTTGCTGCATTACAAATTACCAATCAAATTTTAAAATAATGATGATGATCATTCATAATATTATTACATCAGTGGGACATTACAACTCTCATACTAGCAATATAATTCAAAGGTAATGCTTTTCCTGATGCACAATTTACTTCAGTTTGGAGAAGAGGGAAGGAAGATGTCAGGGCATGTCATTTGGTACAGTATCAAGCTATAACGTGGCTTTTCAGTTCGATAGGGTAAGTTAGCCATCAAAAACAAATGTTTCTGCTGAATCTATGCCGAGGGAAGGCAGAGCACCATTTTTATGTTCACATTGGAAAGCACAGGCTGCCAGCAATTGTAATAAAATAATGGCATAAACAATAAGGGTGATAAGACACTCTTTGAAATTATCCTAAAGATCTTTTAGCGATTTTTAGTCAAATTCCTCCCTCTGGGGGAGATTCCAAATTCCAAATTTAACAGCAGTGTATTCCCAGCGGTAACTGCACTGTTTCTAAGCACAACACTCCTACTCCCATCCGTGAATTGAAACCCAAAACAGATGATATGAAATATGGAAAGTTTTCATCAATTTTCAATCAAAGTAAAGCATATCCTCCTATGAAATAAATTTCCTTTGATCGAAATTCAAGGCATTTATTCAACATAACACATTTAAACTGCTGCTGTGAAAAATTAAAAGGAGAGGGAAGGAAAGGCAAAGGGAGGTGAGGGCAGGGTGGACATCAGATGGCATTATTGGCTTTACCATCTTTACCGCAGGTTCTGGCCAAAGCCCACCCACCGCATTTTAAGCCCTGAGCAAATGCCCCAACCCCACAGTACCAACATTCATGCCACACTTACAGGCTCAATGGGACGTTCAGTTTGAGGGCAGACACCCTACATCTGTGAATTTTAGAAATACATTTCTAGACGATCTAACACCTTAATTCACACAAGATTATTGAATTGGCAGTGCTGTTATTGTCCCTGTGGATCATTTGGCAGCACTTGGGTCAGCTCTGAATAACCCCAAGAACATGCACGACTCCTGTTGTTCCCTTTCAAAACAAACACTTCCAAGTTCAAAGAACCATATCACCCCATGTCGTTAAGATGGATGTGCTGAGAACTGCACAACTCATTTAAAAATGAAATGGCCCCAACTGTTAGTTGGGCACCTCTGTAATTAAAAATAATTCCTTAAATCTCCATGTGATCAGGAACAGAAATCCCTGGAAAATATGATACTTCAAATGGTGAGCAGTACCTCACAAAAAGAAAAGAGGAGTGAATCTGTAAGCCACCAGAAAATAACACAGGTCAAACAAGACGCTACCAAAAGTCACAAACCTCAGTCACAAACACAGAAAGTGCATTTGCTGTGTTACTGAGCTAAGGCTGCAAAAAATTATTTAACCCAAATTTCCTAAATAACATTAGTGAAACCAAAAATTGATCAACTTTATGCTACCTAAAATGAAAATATCTCACTCCGTGCTAATACCTTCCTACAGGTGCATCACCTCCAAAAGTTAAATCGAAACGCACGTGGTCAGTATACGGGCACGAGCAGACGGGGCTTTGAACACAGTAGGTGGACGGTTTGTGATTTGCAGATGGGTGACAAAGCATAAGCTGTGGAAATACTCCCCATCTAAAACAAACTTACACAAACAAACCCTCAAGCCACCCTGCACTCAGACATAATTCTGGGACCCATGGGAAATAATGATTTTCTTGCTGGATGAACAGCCAGAAAAAGGAAGAAATAGAAGAATTTACTCTTTCCATCTACTTCTCTTGTCCTGCAAGACTGATGCTGCTGTTCCTTTTTCTCTACAACCTACAAAAAGTCAATTTATTTTTTCAATCTGTCTCCAGCCAAGCTTCCTTACATCAGCTGTGCAGCTACTCCACTGCAGCCGCACGAAGAGGGGGAAGCCAATCAAGTTACCTGTGCATTTACGGTCCGTGTCTTCCTTCTTCGACCCGCTGATGGTTAACTTGCAATTGAAGTTCTCCTCCCAGTACTCTGCAAACCACACATTCCTTCTGTTGTTCTCCAGGGTCCGGGAGGTGAAATAGGCATCGAACCCTGGAGAAGGAGACAGACAGAAAGCTGAAGCCTAGGTCGGACTGCACGGGAAACACTGCAGCCTGAAAAAAAAATACTCTGCTTATATCCTCAATATCCAGCATGCGTTTGCATCTCCAGCCACACGAGATGCCTGCGGGAAGGAAGGAAGTCTGTTGCACACTTTGCCTCATCAGCTGCATCTTGCAAGTAAATTACTCTCCTACTAAACTGTGAGGTATAAGGCTAGGTAGGATAAATGTAAAACAGAGATAAATACAAAAAAAAAGTTAAGTGAAAAGCATGGATTAGACATATACTAATAATGAATGAAAATAAATGATACAGTGCAGCTGATAATAGATTGAGCTCAATACAACTAATTTTGTAATTAACCTCTCCAGACCTCCAGAGAAGGCAGTTTCATCCGAACTGGCCATAACCAGGACGCTTACTGTTTTTCTGGCATGTCTTTCCCCCTTAATTTCCTTTCACAAAGGTACAGATAAAGAGCAAAACTCCAAAGTGGTAACTGTGAATCACTGCTATTTCCCAGGCGCTGGGACTAGACATCCTGAAGTTTGTGTGTGTGTAAATAAAAAAGGTTTCCTTCCTTAAACCTGTGAGACTTTTTGTTACTGAAGCCAAATAGCCAGAAACAGCTTGCAAGAGTAAAAATGACATATAACTCCAGTATCAAAATAATGGGGAAAAAACTTGCAATTTTTAACAGCCGAGTAGAAGGGCAGTAAAAATATCTGAAGCCCCCCGCCGCCGAGTCTTCTTTTTCTGAAAATACATAGCCCTCTATTCACTGAAAGAAACCACGTAACAGCTATTGAATAGCTGTGTAGCAGCCGCTAGTTCAGAGGGTTTTTTCATGTGGCTCCCAACCAATATTCCATCTCTCTGTAACCTCACCAACTCGCCAGAAAAACAGCTTTTTTGGGATTTTTCTGCCCCCCCCCCCCCCCCCCCCCCCAACTTGTATCACTGTATATACATACACATATATGTACAAACACATACTTGTGTATAGCAATTACAGAAAAGGTATATCTAAAGGCTTACGAACCAGGAGGGCAAACAAGAATAATTAAAACTCTACTACAAAAGTATAGTTTGTTAAATTCCGATCACAAACTAGACCTGCCATACTGTAAGAATTTTCTCTATCAAGTGTTCAAAATCTGTAGTTTAAAACCAAACCAAATATCCTTTACTGGTTCAGACAATACTCATTCAAAGACCGTGGTCATTTTAATGGATTTTTCTCACAATACAATACAGAACTCTGAAAAAAACCCTTACTTTTCCAGTAAGCAACGGCAACTTTAGACCAAAGGGAACATCACGTTTCTAAGTACTGTGGGTACTACTGCTTCACTTCGCCGTGCTTAAGCACCTTCCTATCCATTAGTCTCTTTCAAAGCTGAGCCTAAAGAAACCTCTGTGCATACAAATAATTGCAAATCAATAGACAGATATCCTCAGTACTGGCACGATGGCAGAAATCCCACTACTGCAGTGACCAAGGCTCCAAGACACCATGGTGTGCCAGCAGGCTCCAGCAGAGCACCCTGCTGGGGTGACGCTGCTCCTGACAGGCACCGGAGGGTTCTCAGGGCAGTGACCAGCGGAGATCCCCACCCTCCCACCACAACATTTTTGCTGTTTTGCCATTCCAGCATACTTTCAGTTTTGCTTGGCAAACGAAAGATTTGCACGAGGGCAAGTTGCAGCACGGTGGGGGCTGGGCGGGAGCCCCGCCGATGGCGCAGCCCAGCCCGTGCCGGAGCAGGCTCTCCCAGGCAGGCTGCGCAGCGCTGGCTTCGGGATGTCTCCAGAGACTCCAGCACCTCTGGGCAGCCCGTGCCGGCGCTCTGCCCCCCTCAAGGGAAAGCAGTTCTTCCTCTTATTCAGAAGCAACTTCTTGTGCTGCAGTTTGTGCCATTGCCCCGTGCCCTGTCGCTGGGCACCGCTGAAAAGAGCCTGGCCCTGTCCTCTTGGCGCTCGCCCTTAAGTGTTTGCGTGTACCGACAAGGTCTGCCCTCAGCCTTCCCTTCTCCAGCTGAAAGACCCAAACATACTAGTGCATGTCTATGTGCTCATACAAGAAGGCTTTTGTCTCTTTTTCTTGTCTTTTTTTCTTTTTGTAGCCAACAGAAGCTGTATTCTCTCATCCGTTCAGAAGGAAGAGTATATGGAGTGACACAGCCAAGTATTCTTGGCATAGAACACGGAAAAAGGTTTATCACCTCTGCACCAGAGGTGCCAGGGAAACATGCAATCGTCGTTCCATCCCTTTAGCCAGGTCACAGGCTCCAGACAAGCTGAAATCCCTGGTTAATTTTACAGGCATTCCCAAACCTGACACCTTCAGAAGTAAGGATGCTGTGCCTGTTCTTTTCAGAGACTTGTATCGGTCTTATAATAAGCGTATTCAAATAGCAGCATATTCACCACTATTAGCAGTGCCAAGTAGTTCTAAATCCTTCTCAGCAATCTGTCTTTAGCCTGCAATGAGCAACATCCCAGCTTTTGCTCATGGAGACAGTTAAATTCAGTATTCTTCACGTAACCTTCCAGAGTTGCAATCTTAGTTCAAGTTCAGTTAGAAGAAAAAGAGTTTTTTTCCTTTTACTAAGAGGGTTGTTGAGGTATTTAAACTATGCAAATCTGAAACGTGGATAAAGCAGATCAAATCGCAAAGAGGACTTGAAAGTGCTGGTTGCACCCTGAGAAGCTCAGAGGTAAATTATCTATCATCCTGAATGTGCAAATCCATTGAAGACATGAGTCTCAGAATATCTATTTTGTCCATGTACTCGCCTTCACGGGCTGTACTAGCACTGCAGAAGAGGGCAGGAACACAGGAGCAGCAGGCTCTTACAGAGGTACTAAACTCTCTCTATAGATTGCATGATCACATGTTTCCTTTGGATTTGTGGTTAAAAAATGACAGTAAACACATGTTCCATTGAAAGAGAGAAAAAATTTCCTTGCACCATAGCCAACAATTTCTTTCCCTGAAATAGGTGGGTAAATTGACTCAATCTGGCACTCCACACAATGAAATTGAGTCAAAGGAAAAACATATGGCATCATTAAATTAGCATAGCAATCCATCCACTATGGGATAAAAATAGACAGCATGTAAACAGATGTTTTCAAATAAGAAAGAAGATTAGGAGAGGGGTCAATCTGTCTCCTTGTATCAGCTTTGCGTACTGTTGACCCAACTATAATACACATTTTCCTAATTGAGTCTACTGTTCATGACACATACACAAACCCCACTGCTCATGAGCCAGAATGCATGTCATCTCCAAAAATCAAACCAGAAAAATATTGGGGTCTTCCAGAAACAGGCTGAAACCAAAATTTTACCTGCAGCCTCACTAGAAAATATGCGTAGGTCTCTCTTGCAACGACAGCATCAGGGTGCTTCAGAATGATGGCAAACCCTAAGCAACGAGCCATACCAACTTACTGCCACACTGCCTAGTCAGTAGCCAGCGCCTGAAGGACTGCAATCAAATCAGGGAAACCTGCAAGCAAAACACCAACATGGGACAGGAGGAAACCCCGGGGGTGAGTTTAAGTACTTCTGAGTATTTGAGTCAGATCCATATACTCAGTATGGCTCGCCCAGCCCTTAACGTGTGTTTTGCAGCTTGAAATGAAAATGTTAGAGAATAAAACCGCAAGAAATTGCAGGAAGAGAGCCAACCTGTGACAGCAGAGACCCCCCCGATTGCCACCTCCTTATGCTGAGGCAGGGACTTCACCTGGGTTTCCCACGTTTTAGGGATATTGTTCAGTAAGACTCTCCTGCCACAGCCGTTCTACTTAATAACAAATCAGCAACTCAAACATTTCTGTGCATGGTCTCCAGAAGGGACAGCACTTTTTCTGCACTTCCAGGATGAAACTTCCTAAGGAAAATATCCATATGGATGGGTCAGAAGAAAATTCAGAAAATACTCTTAGATTTTTTTGTACATACAAGCCAAACCTGTTTTCTTGTAAACCTATGTGCGTTAGTTTTACTCATAATTAAAAGAGCATTTCAAAGGGATATTCAGTCATAAGATCTGCAATATATATATATATAGCCAGAAACAGTAAACTTTACCCACATGCCAAACTAACTGACCTCTGGGAAAAGCGCTCTATAACTTAATAAGATAAAATCAATAAGTCTTGATAAAACTGTAATAGAATTCCGTAAGAATTTCTCTAAACCTTTACAGATTTAATAACAAATAATAACATTCTCATTGATTTCTTTAATGATCCCTCTGCATTCTCAAGAAGGAATAAAGGTCCCTATTAAAGAGTGTACATTTTTTATCATTATTTTCTATTGATCAAGACAAGCAGGCCAGTGACTGACAGAGGGATGGAGCTAAGCAGCCGGCTAAATACCTATTAATCCCTTACTGAGTGGAAGTATTGGGCACCCGCTCGCTGCCTCTGGCCGCATTGCAGACCAGGGCACTCCTGCTCCCACAGAGCCAAAAGGCAGGAGAACACCTCCAAAAGGCATCACCGTGGGGAGCTGCCCTCCTCCCCAACATCCCTAGGACCAAGGAAGGTCCCCCTGGCCACGGCCAAGTGGAAGGAGTCCTGCACGGCTCCGCAGGGCCGAGGCCAGCAACATGCTCACAGGCACCAACTGTTATTTGAGAAATATTTACAATTTTTACTCAAAGTGCTAGCACACACACACGACCAGTGTGTGATACACCACAGAATAAGACCTAGAATGTTTCATACCATCTGGTGCAAACCCATGCACCTCCACTGAATGAACTGTGCCGGTTCACAGGGGATGAGATTTTCATCCAGTGTAAAAGTTAGTATGAATGCTCTGTGGAATCTCACCACTCCTAGGATGGTTTTTTTTTTTCCTTATATCATTCTCAAGAATACTGTCAGGGAAGTTATTACGACTTCTGAAATACACCGGTTGAACTGAATACACACCATGCTTGGTGCTCTGATTTAAACCAACTAATCAATACCATTTCATTTTTTACCCTCACCATTATTTGCAGAAGGGTAAATGTTATTGATGCACTTTACAGCAAATTAAAAAAAAAAAGAAAAAAAAAGAAACCTAGAGGAAAAATATTTGAATATTCAAATTAGAGAAACAGATGCATGGATAATAAGCAAAGCAACCCCCAAACATTCAATTCTCAGCAAATGCTGACCTTTTGCAAGTGTTGCTGCTATCACGCAACCAACTTTGACAGTGAACTTTAATCAAACATTAGGAGTCCCATGATGAGTTTCAGGATTTAAATTCCTATCAAAGAACAGTTTGTAAAGTAATTACTTATCTATATTACCGTATTTTGAACACTAATCATAAGGCTATGATGGAGCCATGCAAAGATTAGAGCCGTGCAAATACTGTGAGTTAATGCGTAAGGATTTATGTCACATGAATTTATTTAATAGCCATGACTACAGGAGTTCTCTGACTCTCCTGAGCAAAACTGAGACAAGCACAAGCACCTGCTAGGAGGAAGGTGGTGCAAAATGCCACAAAGTACCGAGCCAGGGAAGAGGGGTAAAAGCCCCTGGGCAGCGGTGGCAGGTAGCTGCTTTTCTGAAGGGGCAAAAGAAAAATGGTCCATGAATAGGAGCCGCTGCAGCACTTGTTCTGCTGCTGATCACACGTGACAATATGACACCGTTGCGTGCTGCAAAATGCTGTGGCAGCACCTTTGCAGGTTGGTGCAGAGGGAAGGAACTCCTGAAGTCACGGGAGGAATAACATCAGCAGTGTTAGGTGACTCTTCATCAGATTCAGTCTGTAATTTGTTAATTCGTAAAAAGCTAATGCTTGCCACTGTCTCATAAATGTACATTCTTAAACCTCTTCTCAGTCAGGATTATTTCTGCTCTTCCCCCGTACCACAAAGCTGTCCTGCAAACACAAGCAGTCCTATCCATGTCAGTGGGTTGGCGTCACAGCGACATCTTAAATGCACATCTAATTTTAGGTACCTTTTTGTATTAATACGATTCACAAACATTAAAGCTGAAATACAGGCAAACGTGCTCCTTATAATAATGACAGACTTAAGCCTGTGCTTAACCTTAATCTTTTTGAACTGAAGACATTAAGACAACTTACACGCGTACTGCTAAACATAAGAGTTTGGTGTTCAGGGGCTCAGGGAATTAGATGACCCAACCCAAAAAGCTGGATGCTTAAACGTAGGAGTAGGAATAATCGCTTCTTACCCTTGTATGTGGCCAAGTACTACACTTGTGTGACAAGATTTAGCGATTTCCCAGTGTTCCCCATATATCATACTTAAGAAAATTACTTTTTTCAGCAAATAGCTCTAAGAGATATAGATAGTTATTTTATGAGATTTTAAAAATTAAAATAAATCTTTTATCACTTTAAAACACTGTGATTTGATTAAATCATTATTCTTACACATGGAGAGATGATACTACCTAATAGGTCAATTTATTTTTCACCCCAGGATTAATATATAAATTCACTACGTAGTGATTAAACAGACTTAGGAAAAAAAAATAATCTAAAAGGGAGGGGTGGGGGGTGTAGGAGAAAAGGGACCCAATCCCAAGCTCTGCAGAGGGCTGAAGTCCAAGTGATTGACAAATGTCACTTGGCTGCAATGCAACCAGAACATGAGCACTTTTGGTTGTTTCCCTGCTTCCCTCAGTGGGATACTCACAGTGCCATCCACAGCACCCCTTTGATCAGGGAAGGAGTTACCAGCAGTGCTTCTGTGTCTGAGATTAGAAATCACCAAGGGAAAATGGGAGTGCCTCAGCCCCAGCTGGCTGGAGTCAGGCTCTGCATGTCAATTTTTATCTGGGTGTTTTATTGTGCGCCGATTACAGTCGGTCATCTGGGGGGAGAGTGCCAGCACAGCACCCAGCCCTTCCCCAGGAAACCCTGCCAGCCCTCCAGCCCCCCGTCCACTCTCAGAAACCCCTCCTGGCTGCTCCTGGACCAGGGCATCACTAAACAAGGATGCCACAGCACTGTGGAGACAGGAACCCTTCGAGAAATGGCTCGATTCTCAATTGGAGAACCAGGCTGGCTGACCTGTCGTTGCTTTTTACACCCAACCCCCCCCAAATAAAATAATAATAATAAAAAAACCAAACAGCGAAATGATTTATTTCTATCATTAATATTGCATCTCTCTTTCCATTTGATGTTACATGTTGCCCATTTTCTGCCTGAAAGCATAATGCTCAGCCTCCCTGCCAGAGATGGCTGAGGGAATTATACGTGCTTTGGAGAATAAACCAGACTCCCAGACTAACGATGTGGTTTGCCATGGTCAGCTGCGTTACGGGGGGGCAGGGGGACGGCAGGTTCACAGAGGAGGCATTTATCATGGGGAAGGTGTCAGGCACGCATTGACAGGGAAAAGAAGGCTGCAGCCAAGGCAGACAGCTGTGCAGGAGGGCAGGGAGGTGCCCGAAGAGGAGCAATCCCCTAGGAAAAGAAAGAGATTAAACCAGGGGATCCAGCACCAGCTAAGCCAGGTTCCCTATCCCTGGAGGCGATCTGCGGGCGGGGTGGGGGGAATCCTGAGGACCCGGGATGATAACTGCTATTGGCATGAGCAAACCAGAGATTATCATCTTTTTTTAAAGAGACTTCTGTCACTTTGTGTTTACCAAATCACTAGTACGCGCTAGGAAGCATCTACTTTGTGTGTCAGCAGTGACTTCGAGGGCTCTGAGGTTATTTAAAAATGAAAATAATTATGCCTAATTACAACACAAAGTTGTTGACCTCCTGTGTTTCTCATGTGCCTAAAGTGTTTTCATTCTCAGCCTGTGTGGCTTGTCAGCAAATAGAACATATTGACCCAGTTTCACTACAGTAGTGATTTTATCATCTAAGATATTTTATATTTTTCTCTTCTTTGTCCAAAGTATGTCCACATATAATTAGTTATACAAATTTTGTTTACCCAAGTAGTAAAACATCACTTACTATTATTACTAATGTCAAGTGAATGCAAAGCAGCTACTAATTTTTCTGATTTTCCTAGCATGCAAGCCAAAATAGTTTAATTTGCTGACATTAAATTTGGGGTAAAAGCATTAGGTGTGGAATGATAAGATCAATTTTAAGACAGCTAGTCTTTTTTCAGATTTTATTATGTTGCCCAAGCCACACACTACACAACATTATGGAGCTATTAAGATAGTCTACAGATACTTCCTTGACCTTCTTACTCCATAAAAAGGCCATAATATTAAATGATTTTATTAACTCCCTTCACATCATAAAAATGCTTCGCAGTTGTTTTGTTTTTTAATAGTTGCCGGTAATAACAGTAAAAAAAGGTATTTTAGTTGATGTCACATTTGACTTTTTATATATGATGACATAAATCCTGCACAAAGGAAATTCGACTTGCCATACTCAGGGCAAACCTGGGATTTTATGCTACAAAGCATGTATTACGGAAATAGATATATATTGGCCAAGTATAATTTTATAGAAGTGATAGTGATGACACAGCTGCCACAGCAATGAGATCATGACCTAGGTGGTGTCTAGCCAGTGCTGTAACAGAAAGGTTAATATAGAAGTACGTTATTACTCATTATCTACATTTTACTGCCCTCAGGCACTTGTTGCTTTCACAGAGCTCCCATCTATATCCATATGAACAGGGGAAACCCTATATTTATTTCTGCTATTCGTTATTTTCATCACCATACCAGCCAGAGGCCCCATCCGAGGATGAGATTTCCCTGTTGCAGCAGGCACTGGACACACAGCCAGGAGCTCATCCCCATCCCTGGCTCCTCTTGCTGCCACGGTCTTCTGGACGGCACCAGGATCATTCTCTTTCCCAGGCAGGAGGCTGACGTTTGAACCTAGAAGGACCTACTGTTTATGAGTGGCAAAAAGACCAAATCCATGCTACAGGCATAAGATGAAGAAGGCTTGTGTTCCTCTTCCCCCAAACTGCAGACTTCATAATGCATAAGGGTTTTGCATTTTCAGCCGCAGAGGGACTTTCTCGGCTGACACCAGCATAAGTCACCCCGGTTGCCTAACGTGCACGGTGCTCTCAGCTGAATACTTCACTTCTTATTCAAACGACTCCTGCTGCGGGAATGAATAATTTTTTTATGAATTGCAATACGCAGAGTGCCAGACAAGGGAGAAGCACTGCTCAGATAAGCCTACTCTTGCGAGTGAGGATCTGTATCTGCTGTAAAGATTATCACCAGAATCAGGTCAAACAGAACAGATCTAAAAATACATCCAGAAGTAGAATATCTCTCCCAGCAATCAATGCTTTCCTGCTGCCCAGTTACTGAAAATGGGCTATTTGTCTTGCCAGGACCTTAGCCATGAAGTACTTTTCCATTCTTCCCCCCCCGCCCCCCAACCTGAAGATGAGTAAACCCCCCCCTCGCTGCTTTTTTTTTTTTAATGCTTATCACCAGGCAACTCAGTTAATAGCTTGCTTTCCCTCTCACCTGCCTACCCAGTCTTCTTGAAATTATATTTTCCAGTAAAGCAGAAAGCAACAGATACCAGCTTTTGCATTAATCTCATCTGGCAGCAGTAGAACTCGAGCGGAGTTACACAGCGTCACCCAGGGACACGGAGCCAAGCAGTGGCAAGTCAGGCCCGCGGGTCAGGATGCTGATCACTCCTTCCTATCAATAATGCTTACCCCCAGATTCTGAGCTGTTATTTCAGTTTTTCCTTTGCAATTAACTATTTAACTGAATCCCTTCGTATGCACTGAAGTCTTCCTCCCATCGGTTTCCCAAGTTCATCCTTCCCACCCTTTTTGACTAAACAGGAGAAGCTGCTCCACAGATAGCCTGTTTCATTTTAATAACATAGAGCAGTAAAACCAGAGAGGTACAGAAGGTCTAAATGAAGAACATGAGAGTGGTTTTCTCCCCTTTGATAGCAGCAGCAGCCGACAAAATGCAGACTGCATATCCTTAAAAGCATTTAAGCTCAAGTCATCTGCTTGCATAATTTAAAATGAGGATAAAAATACAGAAATCCCTCTATGTGGTAATGCAGCAGCTGGAGTAATCCCTAAAAGATGTTCAACAGGTTGAAATTAGTAATAAAAAATAACAAAAATCAATCAGTATGCATAACAAACATGCCAAAATGAAGTAAATGGGACATCAGAGCCGGAGCGGCTGCAGTCACTGCCCGGCGCCGCGGCAGGGACGGTGGGGGTTCGGCAGCGCAGCACCCAGAGCACCCTGGCTGCTGGGTGGGTCGCCCCCCATGCCCCCGCTGCACACATCCTCTACTTCAGCAGACAAGCCAAGAACAGGACCAACAGTGATGCCACAAAAAAGGTAATTTTCCATCATTCTGTGACACACGACCTAAATTCTGAGCTGTAAAGCCATAAATAACCCTGACGGTGGTCAATGCCCACCCCCAGCTGTGCCGTTCTGGCACACGTCCTTAAAGCCAACTTGCAAACCCCAAATCAATGCTCAGTTGCATTGTTATACCTTCGCAGCAAACAAAACATGAAAGGAAATCAAAGCCTGTCCTCCTCCTGCCTGCAGTGGGAGAATAAGGCGAGACACACACTGACGGTGGCTGCGACGTACCTGGCTAGTGCCGCGGGGAGGGCAGCGCCGGGGGCAGCTCCGCCGCGCACGAGGCAGCCCCAGGCTGTGGAATTTGCTGGGTTTCAAATATTATTTCCTTATGCTGCATTCAATTCTTTCAATATGCAGAGTTAATTTGCTTTCTTTCTCTGTATATATTTGCATGTGCCTCGCTGAAGTGTTACCATGTCAACAAGAATAATTACGGTATGTGTAAATATATTTGTGTATCCTAAAATTTATATGCACACTCACAGACCCATACTTATACACACACAGCACCCCCCAAATCAGACATCGAAAGTTGCCTTTTTTTTTTTTTTTTTTGCTGTTGACATGGTAACACCGGCTAGATGAAAGTAACAGCGCTCTTTCAAAATGCTATTTAACATGATGCCTCTTCTCTGCAGAGCCATCATTTCAACAGTACACATGGCAGACACTTGCAAGCCTGAGCTGTGAGCTGCAGTCAGGTGGAGCCAATACATAAACTGGCACAACAGAGACCATCCATGCATTGCGCCGGGAGAGTTGATATAATTGGCTGTGCACAGCAAAGTCACGTCTCAGTAGTTTAAACTACCATAACATCCCTAAGAAATTACCCAAAAACTCTATTGCATTCTTCCCTCCAAGCTTAGTCTGTAAAAAAAAAAATAAATAAAAAAAAAATCACTTCCTCGAGTCTTGACAACTGACTTCTTCATTATAAGGCAGTTTTAATAATGCCATCCAGCCAGAGTGTGCTAGGGCATGAGATGGAGTGATATAATGACTGCTCTCTCCTTCCCTCTCTACAGCCGTCTTGCCTGAGGCTGCTAACCCAAAGTTTCAGCTTCTATGCCAACCGTGTGCATTAATCACACCAAACCACACGGCACAATCCAGAAGAGTACTCAGACTTGCATGCGAACAGATAACAAGGGTGATTTCTGAGGCTGGGGGACACGGTAACGTCACTGGGGCTGGCCTCAAGGCCATGGAGTCCCGCACAGGAATGCCCACATCGCCCCAAGGACTTGCTGTTGGGATACCCTGCACCTTTTAGGGAAAGCAAAAGCGTTTTCCAATTTGGTTTAAACTTTTTGGGAGCAGAATACCCTCCAAGCACTCATTCCTCATCACCTCCATTTGGCAGGGCTACCCCACCATTAGCTAAGCATCCCTTGGGATCCTGGCCAGCCTTAAGGACCATCGGGCAAGCACCCTTGGCCAGTTCCTGCCTTGGATCCTCTCATTTTTCTTACAGGCTGCAAGCACAGTACTCAGCACAGAAACTCAAGCCTCATCCCCAAGGAGTGGCACGCAGATCTTCTGAGAAGGTAACTACCCAGCAGCATCTCCCCCGGGTGCTGCGGTGAAAGTGAGTCCCTGGTGTCGCGCTGCCCGAGCACCGGGCACCAGCCAGGGCTGGGCTGCTAGCACAGGGCAGCAGGAGCTCAGCCAGAGCTGGCACCTCGCAGGGCACTTCCAGACCTGGAGGGTTCAGGAGACCTCCCTCGTCAGAGATGCGTTAGCAGAGATGAATAAGGCAGTCTAAGCATAAGGAAACTTTTAAATGGCTCTCAAGTTGCAAGATAATTTGTATTCCCCTCTCTTCATACCAACACATTAACCAAATACATTATTTCCATAATGAGGAGATGAACATCTGTGTGGCTTCCCAAAATTTCAAGTGGCAATACTCGAGACAAGTATTCTCTCTTTGGGGACTGACACATCAGCATTTTAAATAACTGCCAAAGCTAAAAACATAAGTTAAATTCTAAGGAGACGTTAAAAGAGAAAGTTCAGGTACATATATTTTTTGTTTTTTAAATAAAGCACACCAATTTAACTCCACAAAAGTTGCTGCAGTACTGTATTAAACTTCTTTCTTGGCCCTGTTTAAGTGAACTGCTTAATGCAAATTTTAATAGAGTACAAGACAAACATCTGAAGCAGCGTTACATAATTGAAAATTACTGTAAGACAGAGCCGGGTCTCCGAAGCAGTGCTCGGGCTCCCAAACCCCGTGGTGTGGTGGAGCGGCCCATAGCCCCTGCGGGCGAGATGCCATCTCCCTAGGCTGAAAGCCCACGCCACCAGCCAGGCGCAGGGACGTGCTCCCAGCTAACCTGCGTCCTTCTAGCCTTTGTCCAATAAATCCAGCAGATCCCCAGGAAAAAAAAGAAATCCAGAACCCCAACTTTGCGAAGAGGCTGTCCCACTGCTTAGTTTCTGATTTAAGCCATTGCTTACGGCAGCTGGAAAGCCTCAGAAGCCATTTCCAGCCCCAAACAGGGCACACTGACAAGTGCCCATCACCAGCCACCCCTGCGTGGGACGGGGCCAGCAGCCACTCAAACCTCCCACTCAGAAGCGGCCACCCCGCAGATTTTGTTTCATCCCAACCCAATGCCTCAGCTGGGCATGACTACCAACACACAAGAAATCCATCTTCAGCATCTTTTCTTCCACACGACTCTGATACTTTTCCTGTTGTCCTTGACTCCTGCACGCAGCAGTAGGCTGTAGCCGTCGTAAACCCACAAAATCCACAAGCCAAGGGATAAAGGCAGAGAACAACAGGCTCTTTCCATGCAAGTGCCTTTAGCAGCAAAGCCTATGTGGCAGCTCAGCACACCTCTGCTGAGGAACAGAAGGGATGTCAATAACATCCAGATGTCATTAGCAACTCCTTCCATTAGATCCTAAAATATTTTTCTTTGGAAATTCACGCTATGTGAAGTGGTAATCAAACTGAGAAACACAAAGAATAAACTTGAAAACAAAGATTCAAAGTATGTCCTCATTACAAGGCTACTTTCAACCAGTTAACCACCATGAGTATCCCAGAACAGAAATTGGAGAGAGAAATAGAAATAAAAGGTTAGTTTCACTTCAGAAATACCTGTGGGAGCTTACTGCGCCACAGGTGCTCAGGAACACGCCACACTGCAGAAAGCCAAGAACTGCACCTACTGTCCTCAGCACAGGGAAGTAAAAACGTGGGCACCATACCTGCTCGTGGAGAATATATGGAAGCCTAGGCACTACAGGTGGCTGTTATCAGTGTAATAGCAAAACAGTGACTCTAATTAGGCTTAATCATCATTCACAAGCAATTAGACCATTCTCTTTTCAGTAGTAATAATCAAATTGATGCCACTCACGTGCTTCATACTTACTTCCACAAATTGTAACACAATTACTTTTTGGAAGGTGAGATACACCAGGACCATGAGCCATTGCTGAACCACCAGCAGAGCTGAGAGAGCAGTACGAGAGGTTTTTTCTTCCCCCACTGCCTGTGTTTTTCTATAAGTGGAAACCTTCCATTTGCCTGGCCCTTTATTAAATAGCTTCCATGATTAATCACATTTTTAATTGTGTCATAACTTAGTTAAGAGGGAGGAAAGACTCCAAGTGCAATAAGCTTTGGTTGACTGCAGCTCAATGCCAGGTGTGTATGGGAGCTCTTGGTGCACTCCCCCATGCACACGCATGCGCCGTACACCCAGAGCTGTGGCTCCTGCCTGTTTTGCAGGGGAGGAGCAGCACAGGGGCAGCTCAGCCAGCAGCAGGACAGACACACAGCACCTGGGCTCGGGCTGCACCAATAGCCTCTGCTCCCCAAAACCCCCGTCACCCAAAGCCAATGGAATTTTTCTAGCAGAGAAATCGCCAATTAATTTGCCCCATCTCCCAGCAGACGTGGTGCTCAGCATTCCTGGCAAGCCCTCCTCCCCGCGGGCAGCAATGCTGCGCCATGCTTCTGGGGACGGATGCTCCCAAATGTGCTGCAAGCCGCTCAGCAACGGTACCCGAGGGGCTGGCCGAGCTGCTCCTTTCTGGAGGCAACATCAGACAGCAGGCTGGCAGGGAGCAGCAGACACAGAGGGCAAAGAGAAATCAGCTGAAGGCTCCTTCAAGGGGATTAGTAATCACTGGATTCTCAGACACAGAGCCTGTGCTTTCTCTCTAGCTCTTTTTCTTTCTTTCCCCTAATTTTAACAGTAGTTTGAGAGTGGGCAGAGGCAGTGTGACAACTTAACCAGAGGCTCTCCATCTTACAGCACCCCAAAGTAAGCGGGCGTTGCCCATGACCACATCCTTCACCCCCTTCCAGCCCCAGGCTCCGAGGTGGAGCAGCAGGCTGAGGCACACCACCGCATGCTGGTCGCATTACAGCTCTGCTAACGTGAACAAGTGAATCAATTTCCAGATGGACCATATCACATAATTGAAACAAAGACTGAACTACACTTTGAAGACGTATTACCATAAACTGCACAGAGGGGTATCTTGACTTGCAAACACATAGTTCTTCACCATCCTACAATTATATTTTAACTATGAGGCAAAAGGTTTGTGTTTATCTATTGTTACCAGGAGATCAAGATCATTGGTCTATTGACTCCTGCTTCATTTCTCTAAAGAGCTAGCATATGTGATTACATGGAGGATTTTTTTTTTCCTATATTATTTTCCATTTCCTTTGCTGTCACGTAGTCAGTCAACAAAATGAAAACACATTCCCCAAGCAGATCTGCAAACCCAGCATGAGCAAAGTGGGCACTTTAGCATTCATTGTATCATCTTTAAGGAAATTATGTGTATTATTATGTGTATTATTTCCTAAACTATTACTTTCAAAAGTCTATAACCATTCAAGCATTAACAATGCAAACTAAAAGGAAAAAAAAACCAAACCACTCCAATCAAATAAACAAGTAAACTCCTTCAGATCTCTGCCCACTTACTAAAATTAGCACATTTATTTTTGTGTCTGAACCTGTCTTACCCAGTGGGGCTCAGCCTGTTTCAGAAACACACAATTCATGTGTGTGCACGCACGTGGAGCCCCAGCAATGGAGAAGCTGGAGCCCACAGAGATCCCCCCTGGGATGTTCCAGATCCCCGTGGTGAGAACTAGGACAGTAATCAATAGCTACTCATGCAGGAAAACACCAACACTAATAAACACATAATGCTCACAGTGAATTCATTCTAAATGTGTATTGCAGCCATATTAATTTGTGGCTTGCAAGCAGGGATGCCATGCTTGCATTTTACTTTAATAAAAGCCTCAACCTTTTTTATTTTCACTTTGCTTGAGAGATTATGAACTAGTATTTCTTTTCTGGCTTTCCAATAAAGAGAAAGAATAGGTAAGTCACAGAGGATTTCAGAGACTAATTTTAAGTGGCCTGGAGAGAGAATCTTTTTAGGTTGTGGTTACCGAGTCAGAAATACCATATGAAAAAAAAAATAATTCTTCTGAGAATTTAGGAACTCCTGCTTTCAATTTCTTTCAAAGACAGACAAAAAATAACCCCAAAGAGGAAGAGTAATATTAAACAAGTTAATACTTACCAGCATTTGTAAAGAGTAATGCAAGAGCTGATAAGATAAAGAAATGTATGAGATGTATGAATTCAAGCAGAGTGGAAATAAAGTTACTGTAAATATATTAGACTGAAAGTTATCTTGGTAGAGGATTTAATATACATGAATGAATTACATATGTGATTTAATAGACATTTCTGATAAAATACATGCAGTCTCTTGGAGAAGCAGAAGCGCTGAGCACTGAATGCACATACCTGCCCCCTCATCCTCCCGACAGCTGGGTGGGGAAGGGCAGGAACAGCACAGAAAGGGAAGGAGACCCCACAGATACCACAGCAAGCCCCCCAGGTGCCGTGAGCTCCAGCTGCCAGCGCAGGTTCAATGCAGCTCAGCTCTGCTTCGCTACCACACAGGAACCTGCCTCACCCCATGCCCCACACAAACCCCGTTGGAAGGTGTCAGCAGGGCAGTTGCTGATGGCATGGTGCTACAGGAGATGCTCCCAGCAGTGGGATCCATCTCGGCTTCTGCCTCTCCCTGAAAAAGCCACTTCTCCAGTGGGCTACACTGGTATTTAGTTAGCAGATGGCAGGTATATTAATGTTATTTTATTTTCTTGTTGAAAAAAAAACACCAAAACCCAAACTTGTAGAAAAGACAGAGGACCAAACCTTTTATTTCTTCCATCACCTTATGGCACAAGCAGATTGTATTTGTATTCTGTGTTTCACTGCCCCCAATTTCAGTGTCTGAAGCTTCCCAAAATAAAACACTGTAATAATTATAAAGGAAAACGGTCACTTAGTATCCATGGACCTAATCCCAAAGTCCTTACTCAGAGCTCTTTCTTGAGCCCAAATTCACCACAGACATGAACAAACATTGAGACCATTGGTTCTGCTCAAAGAAGCATCATTCCTCATTGCCTGTTTTGCAGCATCTATGGGCAGTCCACCAGGCACTGGACTGGAAATGCTACGTACTATATTAAACTCTTTCTGCTTTGCCAAAGCCGTATACCAGAGAGGAAAAATTATCTGTTTCATTAGGAACAATCTGTGGCTCTCAGCCCTCCTGCAGAACGGCATTTTTAAAAGGAGGTATTTGGGACCATTCATGACTATTTTTACCTAACCCAGGAACAGTTTACATCAGAAAGCTCCTGCAATTTCTGTTTGACATGAAAAAATACATGAAATATACATGGTAAAACAAACACTTCCAAGATACTTCCTGTGCATTAGACAAATGTCTTAACCTCTTAAACTATAATGTCAGAAATATCTGTAAAGATGCAACCTCATGCCAAGAGGAGAGGGGAGCTCCTCCCTCTCCCTCCCCATTCCCACAGAAGCAGCTCCAGCCACGCTGGCAGATGTAGGGTATGATGCTTCAGATGGGCTGCAGGAACACCTCACCACCACCCCTCCCTAATGCCCTTCTCCTGCACCTTTGTTTCATCAACAAAACCACCCGCACTCCCAGCTCAGTACTGGAACACCCTCCCAGCTCTCTGCATCGGCCGGGGTGAGTTAAGGAGGCAAACGTAATGCCAGTGCTGTGCTTGGCACAGTATCAGTGCCAGCACTGCTCTAAGGGAGTGGGAGAAGGTGGTAAAATCTTTTCTTGACTTCTGTTTCTACGTTGAAACAGAATTCCAAACTAAAACATTTATACATATATATATAATTCTGCATGAGCCAGCTCTGGTTCAGTGGCTCAGAGGGGCTCACTCACACTGGGTCTGGTGAGGTCCCCTGAGCTCCAGCCCTTCCCAGATTCTGTTTTACTAACAAATGGAAAATTAATTCCTATGAACAAATGAGGCTTAAAAGTCTGCACAGAAGCAAAGACTAACAGCACTAGAAAACACTAGGATTTCCTAGTGTGTGTGTCTGTGTGTGCGTGGGAAACCATCACTTGCCTTCTTCATGTGCTTGCTGTGTGCTAGCCATGTGCTGCTGAGCTCCGCTCGCAAGGATGGGAAGTTTGGTTGCTGCCCTTGGCTCTGCTGCCTCGCAAAAACGCTGGAAAGCAGCATATGGCTGTCTGCTGTGTGGAGGAAGAAATGCTCCCCTGTGAAGCCTCTCTAATCACGGGTACCCGTCACCGCCTTCTGCGCAGAGCAAACCTGCAGAGGAAGGCTTGGAGGTTCCTACCAGATCACATGCAGATCAGGAGCTGGCACACCAAGATAGCAGGCTTTCTAAAAATAAAATTCTTCCTTTCTGGAGGGAAATACTGTGCCCAAATGTGTCCAACAGACAGCTCAGACAACTTCAGCATTAGATCACTGAGAGGAAAATTGTTCTTCAGAAGATTTAATTCAGGTTATCCCAAAACAAAGACCACTGATGATATATCCAGTGATCAATAGCTAAATATTACTCTGTGAATTCTTAGAGCACCAACCAATTTGTGTGTATATATGTGCGTATGCATCTCCTTCTCTCAAAACAACCACCCACACAGTCTCCAGTGTCCTGAAATAACAGTTGAATATGAACATCAAAGAGAAGATGCCAACATAAGCCCTGGGAGCAATATGCAAAGCACAGAAATACAGAGACACAGACATGTACTCACCGAATGAGTAACAGCTGGCTCGCGTCAGAGAAGCACCTCCAACCTGAGGAAGCTGAGTCTGTTGTGGGTTGGGCAAGCAGTTCATTTAATGTCAAGGGGGCAAAGAGAAAGCTCCCTGTATCTTTATTTTACAATGGTTCTTTATGGTCCAATTAGAGCTTTCTACCTAATTTCTTTGCTACGAAGCAGCAATGCCATTTGAAAAGGTACTGGTTCAAACCCCATCTGAAATAAAATTTCTTGCTAATGCCATTGTGGTTATGAGCTGTGTCTTGTACTGAGCAGTGGCAGATAACTCTCTTTAATACTCCAAAAAGATCACATCTTCAAAGTGTCTAAGAAACCCCAAAAGAACTCCCATAACTGAACACCACAAAACAGCCAGAAGTGTAACTTCAGCAAAATACTATGCTGCAGAGAAGGAGAAGTTTACATTTTGACTTGCAGTGGTATGTGTTTTTTCAAAACGTGCTGCCTCATGGGAGCTCAGGTCTGGAGTGCTATGGGGCACTGCCTTTGAGTCGGTGGCAGCACAGAGATTGCAGCCGAGCCTGTACTTCTCAGTGACTAACACTTACAGGCAATCTTGAACAAAAGGAACAAACCCAGAGGCCTCAATGCCTTCATTTAAAAGGAAAGTACAAAAACAACATTAATCTGAAACTTTACAAACATTGTGTTTCTTAGCTTCTCTATATCTGCATATTAAAAAATAATGCTACCCTTAAGCCACTCTCTCTTTGAACTTACTAAACCTCTCCCCAAAGCTTTCGCTTCAACCCTGGAATGCGAAGCACTGTGCTCCTACTGCAGTGCCACAGTGAACGTACAGTGTCTGCCTGCAGCCCGGCACAGCCCCGCCTGCCTGGACCCCCAGCACCACCATGTCCCCCTGAGCCCGGGTGTCACCGCGCGGCGGTATCTGAGCCAGCATTTCATTGCTCCGTGCTCTTCGTCGTGAAGCTTCAAACTGGCAGCCCACAGGAGAGCGCGGGGCAAGCAAGGCACGGAGCCCGGCTCGCCACGCAGCCCAGCTGACGCACGCTGGCTTTGGCAGCGCTCAGCCCAGCGCACCTGCTGCCCTCCTCGCACTGCCCTCCCGCAGCATGAGTCCCAACGGACACAGGCAAGAAGCGATGAGACTCAGCACTAACCCAGGAGGACTCAAAGCTAATCTTAACTCCCGGAGTGACTTTTTCAACGGGCTGGAATTGATATGCAACAAACTTTTCAAGGTTGCTAGTGTGCCTTGGATTCCCAGTAATCACGATATTAATTTAAATTCAATTCACAGCTTCGTTAGCCTTGGGAAAGAAACATTCCCAACAAGTTTGTGGGTAGAATGACTTGAAACACTGTGTGATTGGTACAGAAAAACAAAAAGGCAAGCTCTTCCTTCACGGCGCCTGGCCAGCCAACGGGTTCTCTATAAGGAATGTGCACTTTTTGACAAAACATACCAAAATAACAAACCTATCTTAACAGATGATACATTCCTGTATTTACTTAATAATATGAGCACACAACACCCTAGTATTTTAATTCCAAAGCTGGTAAAGACAATTTACTCATGGGGGGGAAAAACTGCAAACAAACCTTTACATATATTGCCCTTCGTGCAAACTTTACTTGTAAGAGCGTCCAAACCAGAGTTGCTCTGCCAAGTTACTGACCCAAACGTGTATTTCCTGATTGGCGTCGCTTGCAATTACACTATTTAAAACCCCAGAAACCAGGGCATGCCCCCCAGCTGCTGGGGCTGCTGGCAGTGCGGGGAAAGGAGGGCGACGGAGCTGGCCCCACTGCTCTCAGCCAGCCAGCCCGGAGGTGCCAAGCACCCACAGCCCCACCGATACCGGAGCCTTCCAGCAGTGCCGAAAGCAAAACAGGTCAGATGGGTGGTGGCAAGGAGAGGAGAGGAACAGTCAGGGGAGGTGATGGGAGGAATGAGTAAATCCGGGAGTGGCAGCCCATGATACTTCTGTCTTTTCCCTTAATGATGGGCATCCCCTCTGGCTTTTGATGTCTGTGGGCTCTGCTACAGTGAGGCTGCAGCGACCCCCCGGTCCTGACAGCCCCACAGCCCAGGATGAACCAACCCAACCCCCCAGCCACATCTTTCCATCTCACTCACTCTACCTAAAGGCACTCGCACTCCAAGGTCAGAGAAAAAGCTTGAGAACAACAGAGCGCAGTTAAAGTCTCTGAAAACGGCTGTGAACAAACAAACAAACAAATCCAAACTCGACTATTTTACAAATCATCTTATGACAGGTAAGACACCCTTCCGTTCTGTTCAGGGAGGAGGTGGGTAAGTTCCACACAAAGCACATCTCTCCCAGTGAAACATCCTGGGGTAAATGCAGCCACAGCTGGATGCAGAACAGCTTGCCCATATTTATTAATGTTGGATAAAACTCAATACTGTCTCTAACAGAGGAAAATGAACTCCAAGCTCCTTTGCTTTGCTAGACTGGGGATGTGAAGGTAAAATATTTGAGAGTCACTAAACAGTGAGAGAGAATTGAATTTTATTATTTTCTTAAATAACCACTCTCACTGTTTTTTTCCTGGGTTTAACACTGCCCAAACAAATAAGAAGCAAATCAGCTGTTGTTGGATTTAAAACCAAAACATTAAAAACATGATTTACCATCTCTCTGGAAGACAAACAACTGAAAAATTTAAGGACAGTTATGTTGGTTTAGAGCACTTGCGATGCTTCTGGTGGTATTTTTTTGGAATTTTGTATTTTTTTTTAATAGCTAAGCACTTCCTTGTGCTGAATTTGAGCCATCCTTCAACCTCTTAGCTGAGAGCTTCATGAGATTACAAACCTCAGCCACATCCACAGCTTGCTGGAATTAAATCATTAATCTTAAATCCAGTTGAAACCCTGTTGGTTAGTCATCAAATTCTGAACTCAGACCATAAAGAATATATTCTTTTTTTCATTATCAGCAAAGCATTTTGCAACACCTTCAAAAATAATCAACATCATATATATGTATATATTAGCCTCTGTATTTCTCTTACAGCTGTTCCTCTCCTTGGTTTCATTTCACTGTGAGCTGGTGTCCGTGAAAACAGATCACATACAAGTAAGAAAGATAAGGAAGACTATTTTAGAAGGAAAAAAGTTGGAGGAAAAACTGGATATCTGAAATTGTTAAGTCAGTAGCATGGAAGCAAACAACGTGAACCACAGTGTAACAGCCCAATTCCAATATTTTTGTGCAGAAAAGAGACACAGAACAACAGAAAGCAAGATGTAAGTAGAGAATTGTTTATCTTTACAGCTGAGGTTAAGAGGAAAACAATTTCTAACACATCCCTGAATAGAGAGACATTTTCAATCCATGGAAATGATATATATTTAATTCTGAAACTTTGTAAGAGCTACTGGAGGCATTTGGACTCCTTAAAGATACGGCTGTGATTTTCAGTAATTACCAATCTCTGTTCTAGTTCTATCTCTAGGACTTTATGATCCATATTCCCCAAAAAGAAAGTGTTCAATATCTTCCACAGATCTCGTGAACCTCAGTGGTTAGGCTGACTGGGCAGATTACAAATTTACTACTACCTCTTGAAAATACTAGTTTTCACTACTTCATATGGGGGACTTAACAGACACTAACAGGTATTAGCAAGGGCTTACCAGGTATTAGTTCTTCCTGTGCCAAGCCTTGAGCGAGAGGTTGGAGCTTGGAGAGGATGCCCAGGGATGCCGCCCCAACTGTGATGCCTGGACACACTCTGGGCACCTCACCCAGCTCTGCATGGCACCAATGGCAAAAGCCTAAATCTTGGAGTGGCATAATAGGAATGTTTTTGCAGGAATAAAGCTGCTTATTTCCTCATTTCAGCTGTAACACTGCATTGGATAAAAATACATTGCTGGCCTGCCATGCAGCGAGCTGTAGCCACCTTGCAAAGGTCTAACCAACATCCTGACTGCTGCTGTTCTACCTGCCACGCCTGCTCTCTACTGCCACACTCCTGAAGGAGTTTAATGAGCCATTTTTAAATCAGAATAGACACTAGACACTGCTATAAGCAATTTTTAAATGTGCAGTGTGGATGTGGCTTAGACTAGAAGAAAAAAATTGGGGAAAAAAAAATGTGTGTGTGTGGGGAAGACTATCATTCTGAAACCCAAGACCATCTACCTGGCTCCATTCCCCAGACCTGAGTATCTTCTGGACATGGATTGTCTAACAGCTTTCCATATTGGATTCAGCAAGTACTGCACAAACCTGCTCCTAAAGGATCAGGCTTTTCCATCCCTCATGCCACAGATATTTTGTTATCACTAGCAGAAAGATCTGCTCTTCCTCCAGGGAAAGAATTTAGGAACTCCTGACTTTGAATCTGCCTGCTAGGGAGAACTTCAATTGATATTTGGACTAGTCATAATATCATCTTTAATCAGAGGGTCATCCAGCTAACATATATACATCTATATGGTGTAATAAAGACAGCTACCGCAGGCAGTTAAAACATGTAATTAGATTTGGGTAGAGTAGTGATAACAAGAGGAGGAAATACTCTCAAGTTTATTCAATCTACTGAAACATGAAGAAGTAAAGTGGCAGTGGAATATTTAAAAGTCAGTTTGTGATTAAAAAGATTGGTGCAGAAGAAGTTCAGTTCCATCTACAAAGAAATAGGGTTGTGGCCCACCACCTGGGCTCCCCGGCCATCACCTGGGGAAGTCCGCAGCTGGAATGATAGACCAACCCACAAGAACCCAGGGAGTGTTTCCATATTTTGCTTCTTGCTGGTTTGGATGGTCTACAAAGCTTCTGGGACTTCAAATGAAAAACACGACAAATGAACAACTTCCTCTTAGACTGTCACTGCCTAAGGAAAAGACAACCACGTATGGTAATTCGCTAGTCTGAAGGCAAGTAGCTCAGTTGAACTGCAAGAAAAAAAACCCCACTGCTTTTATGAAGTCTCAACCTTTCTTTTCCTTTTTCCACTGCGCTTCCATTTTCCCTCTGGCACTTGAAATTTTGAGGACTTGTTAGGCTTGTCTCCACATCTCCCGTTTTTACCATGATCCTGCTAGCATCATTACTCTACAGCAGCCTGCTTTTGCTTGCCTGAAACCCTCCTGTAGCTCACACTTGCATCTCTTTGCAGCATTTCACCCTGCCCATGATCAGTGGGTCACTCCTGTTCTTCAACACCAAACTGATGTGGGAATCTCCCCCATATGCAACATTTATCTTTCTATTCAGGCGAATAAAGAACAACAAGGGTGTCTGGGGAATGAAAGCAGCAGTAGGTAAAATCCCACCAAGTGCATTTTGGAGAAGAAAGGGTTTTTTTGCAGGTTTTTTTCTACTGTGGTGTTGTTTTAACGAATGTCAAATCCATGCAGTCACAGATGTTCATCATTGCTATAGTATTATTGTAAAATGAATAAATAGTAATATAGCAATAATACATCCCATTCAAACTTTAATTAGAAAACACAGGTTCTGCCTGTTGTCTACACTGTCTAGTTTTTCCCATCCTCCAGCACTAACACTTGCTCGATGGTTACATTACACCTCTTCACAAAAACGTTACAAGGATGTACTGCGAGTAAAAGGCTATTCAAACTAAGGCATACGACCACAAACTCTTACACACATAAGCACAGGTCCTTGCAGTTCTGCAATGCAACACAGTGTGCTTGTTCCTCTGAGCATACGCTGAGTCTCAGGACTGGGCTCATGTTTTAATAATCCTCTCTAAGCATGTGGACACGCCATCACCTGTTTTTGGAAGAGTTGCAAGCAACAATAACCAGAATACAATATTCTGCTGCCCTAGTTACTCTAAACCCACCCATCCCTCCCCCCCCCCAAAAAAAAACCCAAAACCCACAACAAAACATACATTCTGCCTTTTTTTTTTTTTTTTTTTCCACTGAAAAGCTCACAAAGCCTTTCAACTTAGGTGATACTTGGTTAAGTTGGCTATGGAGCATGTTCCAAACACAACTTTTCATGAAGCGATTACTATTTAAGCGTGCACTTCCTCTGGCTCACAGTCTATTGCAATTATGCAAATAAGATGCAACTTTATCCTTTCAGCATAATTACATCAAACACAATTGGGCTATATTAAGACTGACTTAAGATGAATTAATTCAGTTCATGTAATGATTTCCTAAATCACCCCATGGGACTATGGCAAAGAAAATTCTGTCCCAAGAGTGACATCAAGTATTGAGACAAATAACTGCGTATCTGGGGGCTGATTCTCCAAGAAACCGAGCGCTTAGGACTCTCTCTGGAGTAGGAGGCTGCTGGGATATTCCCCCTGTTACCAAAAATAGGAACTTCGAATGGTACGTATGTAGACAGGCATAAACACACCAGCACATCTGCACTTCACATCTGTATGTTGAATTGAGGAGTCGTGGCTGGGGGAGAAAAGCTCTCTGAAAAATGCCGTTTTCTACATAATGACCCTTCCAGTTTATGATCTACGTGACCAACAGCTTTACAGACATAAAAAAAATCTGATAATCCAGAGTGTACCATATACACTTGAACATGCAGGCACATTCATTTTCAATGTAATATAACATTTTGTGGCTTATTAGCCTAACATTTTTCCCCGAAGCATGAGAAGAGGCTAGCAGTACCACGTACTTCAGGTTAAGGTATAGGGCTGCAGTGCTCTCTTTCCTCTGAAGTTTTTTAGGAATCTTCTAATGGATTATAAATGCTATTTAACACAGTGATCAAAGGAAAAGGAATAATAATTTAAAAAAAGCCCAAACCCAACCAAGATGCTCTTGAGGAGTAAAAATAAGGGTAACCCCCTCATTCATGACTAATTAAGAAGCTTGCAGCAGTCCAGCAGGAATTAAGCTGGTGCGTAACTGCTGCCTTGACCTGGCCCCCGTAAGCCGCAGGGCAGGGGCTGCAGGGCTGCAGCCCACCACACAGAAAGGAGACTGCTAGGCTGGGGTGCTGCTCAAGACATGGTCCTTCAGGGCAAACTGCGCTCCATTCTGTTAATTTAGTTTGTTTCCATCAATTTACAGGGGGAAATCAAGGCTTCTCATGTCATTTATTTTATGTCTTCATCTAAAGAAATGCATTACTAAATTTTAGGAAGCAGATGTTCCTTGCTGGATGATGAAAGAATGACATTAAAATGCTTATTTCCAGTTCTCTTGGATTCATAGCCAAATGAAATTACTACAACAACAGAAAGAAAAACAAAACAACATACAGCAGTCCAAATGCAAGACAGGCAGACGATCCATATGGATAACAGCCTCGCTAAGGAAAGAAATGCTAATACCTAAGGATTACTTAGCTCTGTAAGTAACAGATTTCAGTGGATGTTTCTTAGTGGATGAAACAGAAATGGAATCAGTCTGAAAGGGGAAATGTTGAGTTCTGGAAAACTGCTTCAGGAGAATGGGAATTGGCTCTGCACTCTTAACCATCCCTTTACTCTTCTTCCTAACAGGACTAAGCAGATGGCAGATACAGATGGCAATTAGGGATGGATGAACAGGATCAAAAAAGGTAAGAACCAGCGTGAACCTTTCTGAGCGGTCACAGAGCAGCCAGGAAACATTTGCTATTGACAGTGCAACTGCTATTCTGGGACGCTTTGCTCTGCCTCCCCTTTTCACACCAAGTACAGTACCCACTTCTGGCTGAGTGTTTTTCCCTTTCTGGAAAGCAACCTGGAACTCATGGACCTCAAAATATCTGTCTGCTGTATGGCAGCCATTCCTGAAGGAGGAACACAATTATATATACAGGCAAAATGAAATTTAAGCATCACGAACAAGTAGTCATGCAATCTGCATGACTACAAGTGCAAAATGCAACCAGCCAACTTTTAGACATTAGTCTAATGTGTTCACTGAACGAGGAGGTATTTGTGGGCTCAGCGGACAGGGTTTTTTTCAGATACACTAAATACACTGATATTTGTAACCGTTATTTAACTGACTGTCTGTACCTGAACCCTTCCACTCTGTTATCATCACTTATTCTGTCCAAAAGCAAACCTCATGTTTCCCATTATGTGCAATGTGCCTAATGTGTAATATAGAAGGAAAATATATTTAAACAAACAAATTCGGAAAGTTTTTGTTTCTGGATACTGTTGGCAGACTTTTTGTTTCTGCGTCAGAAACCCTCAGGGATCAAAACAGACAGTATGGAAAGATGACTAAAATACCCTGGTTTTCAGAAACAAAACACTCCACTGTCTATCAACTTCACGTATTTATGGAGAAATAACATGTGAAAATGCCTCCAGGGTTTAAAAAATGTAAAAGGATGAGGCATATCATATACCTGAGAAGAATAACTAATGCAGCGGTAGTGCAGACAGTTGCAATGAACACAAATGTTGGTTTTGCAGTGAGTGAAGCTAGCAGGACTTATTTTAATGTGGGCAACACGTTCAGGGACTCTTTGGAGACCCTGCCTGACACAATGCCATGAGCCAGCCAAGGAGTTTGTGTTCTTTACTCAGTGCCTTCCTTATAAAGAACTTTTTGTATTAAAGAGAACATGGACTCTAACTGACAAATTTGGTTTGCCCAGAGGAAGCCACATAGATAGTTAGAATCTATAGAGACAAAGGGGATAACAAATTGAGGAGAGATCAGACAACAAACACTTCAGAACACAAAGACATGTTGAGAAACAAAGAAATTATGTAAAAAAAGTTTCCCATAATCTTTATATACACATTCGTATGTACAAGCACGTATATTTGCGAAGCACACAAGCAATACATATAAACAAATATCATGCTTGATCCGAATGAAACAAAAGTTAAGCTAAGTTTAAATGGAAAGTGCTGATCTAAAAAATATTTTTTCCTTCTTCAGTAGAAAAGTTATCCACTGCTTCAGGGAGGATACATAAAATGCAAAAGATTTTCTCTTCCTATGTATATACATAATATGTTAAAATCATTTTGGTTTACTTTCTTTTAAGTGATAAAGGCCCTGTCATACCACTACAGCTTAATATAAGCTCTGAAATCATGCTTTAAATAAATAACTGCTGGTAGTTTCTCAGCTGTGGAAATAATGTATAGTTTTCAGATGAGGAACACAGACATTTAGGAAAATTTCCAGAGATGAAGACTTAATGTACTTTATAGTCTTTTAATCATACCACGTCTGTACGCATTTATCCACAAAACACACAGGAGGAAAGTTTTTTTGGTACCACCAGTGTTCCAGGAAGCAGGAGGGAGACCTTACCCTCTATGGTGGCTCGCTTGGGCAGGATGGTGATGGCTCCCTCTGCGACGTCCTCCTGCTGCAGGAGCGGGCTCACCTTGGAGCCCCATGTGTCCGAGCCCACCCATAGGAAATGGCCAACCTGGTCTGCCCTCTTAGCGGCTGCAAGGATTTGCCTGCAGAAAAGATAGTTTTGTTCACAAATTAATATCACTTGAACATATAACTGCTTGGGGAAAATGGCGTACTGCAACTGCAGAATGAGCAGAAATTACTGTAACCAGCATGGCTCAGGAATTTCACAACACACTGTGTCACAATCCATGCAGCACAGGGGACTCTCTCTTAGTTCACCGCATGTCCTAAGACTGACATACTGATTCCACTCAAATGTGTATCTTTGCCATTGACTTTACTGCAACTTTATCCTAACTTCCTTGTGTCTTGTTTTGTAGAACTGAGCCTCTCAGCCACTGACAGTGCCATCACAATGTTAAGCTAATTTAAAATTCTGGAAAAAGAATATAGAAGACAGGCAACTGAGAAATGAAGGTCACACTTCTAAAATATTCTTTATATTATTTTATGAGCGAGGTGTATGTGGTTAAACCTTGAGCACCTTATGTGGTTTAACCTTGAGCATCCGAGTGATTTGATGACCAGCAACCATCATTTGCCATAAAACAGACTCTGACTTAGTGAATAATACATAGTAGTACAAGCTTGGAGAGAGGGGCACCTTCTGAATGCCTCTTTCAGTGGTAAGATCAGACTTGTCATCCATTGCGTGAGTGACACTATGCCAGGAAAAGCTTCCAGACCTTCATCAACAACATTCCTGTCTGTCCATCCCCCCCCCCTTCCCCCCGCGATGTATGGTCTGGGGCACCATGTCAGCCAGGGCAGCAACAGCAGCACCTCCCTGCCTGGTGCCACCCTCCACAGTGCTCTTACCAACAGACATTTCCACTTCATTATTCATATTCTTATTTGCTTTCTCTTTTCTGCACAGCTATCAAGCACAAATGAATCAATTCCCTCAGTCATCCTTACTTTATGTCCTCATCATTGGCAAAAATAACGATGGCCCTGGCATTGGGAGTTTCTAGGAGCTGCTTGATAATTTTATCAAAGTCGATGGTCTTGTCTTTGCGATCCTGGGGGATTTTCAGGGACTGAGCAATGCAGAGCCCACCTGTTTAAGAAAGAAGAAAGAAGAAAAGGACTATGTCAGAGGAGAGCACAAAAAAGTCACTGGGAAATACACGTGGCTGGAAGGGGAGCCTGGCAGGAAGAGAAACTCTCCAACCGCATCACTGCCCTTATGGAGCATTTAATCTTCACGTCATCCTTCCTGAGGGATTCGTACCATTTTGGGTTCTGCAGAGAGCACTCGCTGCGCTACACACAGCCTGCATGACTGGGTAGGTTCACAGATTAAACAGATGGGCAAAACCAATATCATAGAAAAGTGAAATAAACAATTAAACCAGTCAGTAGAGGGATTAAAAAAACCCCACAAACCCAACAAACAGACAACAACCTGAACAAGCTTAAACTAATTGTGAAAAAACAGCAGGCTAAAAGGCATGTGACGTTGACAATGTATTAAGCAAACTTTATCTTGGTGAAGAGCTGAGATACTTTTTAATTTTACAAGTTGAAGGATATTGATGGAAAAGGCTTTCTCTGAAACAACCTATCTGGAACAGGAACAGCAAAGAAGTTGAGATACTGGCAAAGCAAAGATTGTTCAAGAAAATCCATACTTGTTCAAATGCCCATCACCAAATGGGATGGAGTGGCCCAAGCAACTGAAACCTCAAGATAAAGTACATGTCTGTGAACGGGACTTCTCATAAATACACAGGTAACACTGCAAAAATAGTATCAACACCATAACAGTGATAAATACATCCATACCGAAGAAATACTCACTTTTAGCACAGTTCACAGAATAGTTACATAGCTTCTTCTAGGCAAAAACCCCAACCAACCCAAAACCCCAAACCAAACCAAACAAAAAAAAAAATCAATCACATTTGCAGTAAAAAAAAAACCACAAACATTTCCAGTGACCTTCTGCTTGTTATTGGCAGATGAAAACACAACTTTTGCCTTCGTTATTTTATTTCTTTGTGATAAACAGCATCTTTTATGGCATCTTAGATACCAACTTCCTCAATATACTGCACAGTGTGTTAATTAAGAAAGTATCAGAGATGCACAATAAGAAACAGCAGTGGGGATGAGTTGATTGAAAGACAGCAGGACAAAGGAGATAGTCACAGATATGCTTTAAAACACAGATCTAAAAGTACCATTATATGAAGTAACAGAGGAGGTGTTCTCAGGAAACGAACCCAGAGGCAGCAGCTTATCCACCACCCGAACAGGCTGCCTGCCCTCTGCCAGCGGACAAGGTAACCATCCCAAACCGCGTACATCCCAACGCAGGCGTACAAGCACCTGGAGGGAAACCACCCAGCATCCTCAAAGACCTGGTGTATTGTTTTAGAATTGCAAAATGCAGCTCTTCTGCAGATCTCAGAGCACTTTGCAAAGTAGGTCAGGATCATTTTTCCCTGATGGGATGTTTGGATGTTGAGAAGCTGAGACACGAAGGTTGCTTGAAGTCAAGCCAGGTTTGTTGGCACTAGCTGATCCAAAAACTCCGGGGAAAAAAAAGATTGGTTCCGGTGGGAAGAAATAAAATGGTGAAAAGGAAGGCTGAGAAAGAATAACACAGAATAACAATCCCCAAGTCTTTCTCTGATTCACACAGAATGCTTCATTTTGTTTTAGAGTTATTACAACCTCAAATTATTGCAACCTGATTTTCTTCTTTAAAGTAAAGCAATATTGATTTTTAAAAGTAAATTTAATTTTTAAATGGGGAAAGAAAGTCTCGTTGCACTAAGTTCAAGAAGTTTAAACATTTTCAAATGCTCTTTTTATTTATTCCGGTCAAAATTTGACAGAATCAACTCCAATCCATGAGCGGAGTTATTCGGCTTTCCTGAAATGCCCCACATGGCATGGATTACATGCTGGTTAAAAGCACAACCCCCCCCAGCCAGCGCTGGGTTTGAGCCTGAGACTCCTGCTCCATGAGGAGTCTCCCAAGGCATCTCCCAAGCACAGGCAGCTGGAAATCGAGGGGAAGCCATCCATGTTCCTCTGTTGAGGAAAAATGTCTCTGTCCTGGCATCACGCCTAAGGAGAATTTAAAGTTATTAGCTGCTCCTGGAAAGTACCCGTGCCTTCCCTGGCACTCCATCATGCCAAGCCAAGCTACTTCCAGTCTCCCATGACTGATTTCTCTTGTTAAACATGGGCATGGCACCTTTGGAGAATTCATTGAAAGAAAAGAAACAGAACAAATTAAAAAAAAAAAAAAATCCAAACCAAACCAGCCCACAGACTGTTACAAAGCTCCAAGATCTGTCACTTGAAAATTTATGCATTCCCTCCACAGTGCCCTTCAAGAGGCTCCCACTTAGACACAGCAGAACGGAGAGGATATATTTTATAGAGTCAAGACCAAAGGGCTTTCGCATGCTGGATAGAGCCATTATTTAGACACATCTGAAGCTGCTGCAAAGATTCTTCTCAATCCTTCACAGCCCTCCACTGCTTCCATTCAGTAAAAGCGAGCTTTTTCACAAGAGGATTGGAAATACCACCCCAGAGAACAGACACCAGCAGACAGGCTCACGCAGCAATATTCCCCAACAACTGAGTTCTAATTACTGCACCCGTAAGTAACTTTCAGGGCCTTTTGAGAAGAATGCCTGCAGGTGCTCGTCCCCAGGTACCACGGCTCCATCACAGAGAAACGACCACCCCACCAGGCGTGCAGAGAAGCAAGACCAGCAGCAAAAGGGTTTCAGACCCCGCACCCATGACAGTAATATTTCTGTAGTTAAAAGTCTATTGATGTTAAAGGATCCTTGTTTCCAGGGGAAAAAAAAAGAACCCACGCCCTGCCCTCAGATGTGATACATTGTTGTTGTAAAACTATTATTAAAAAAATCAGTATTTAATATTAAGTAATTGCAACCCACATGACTTAAGTGCTTGAAAAACAAGCAAAAAATTGTTGAGAGGGCTGCTAGCTCAGCAACCCACCCTGACAATAATTACACCTATTGTGTGGGTCATGCAATCTCTATTGCCTGGATGGAGAAGCCAAAAATCTTATTATAGTCGATAATGATTACAGCTGAACTGAGCATCTTTGGACAGAGAGACAGCTGTGGCCAGGCTCTCAATAGCAGGGGAAAGAAGCCTCTAATGCAATGTACAGCTTCAAAGTATATAATTTCCATGTTTTTTTTAAAGAAAGGAGGACCCAGCGTGGACAAAGAAAACAGCTTGGAATTTGGGGGTAGATTTCAGGTCCTTTTTTTGATACAGAGATTTCTACTACCTTTGGGAGGTCAGCTCTTGGTTTCTCTGCTGTCCACTGGTGAAGGGAAATAACAGCACTCCTTTTCTACCTGCCGGTTACGGTAAGTGTGCCGCAGTCAGCACCGAGCATTGAGCCCGAGCTGGGCAGAGAGCTGCTCTGGCAGCCAGGACAGTGGAAGAGCTTTCCCAAATGGAGCAGGTGATGTGGTGGCCTGCTAACCTTTCTGTCACCTCCGGCACAAAGGAAGTATGGATAAATGGCAAAATATAAATTAATAAACCCAAAATACTTTATCAACAGTATGGTAGCTACAATACTTTCAATGTAACAGCTGCAGGAGACACCAGCATTAGAAAGCACTCGCTGAAGCAACGTTAGGAACAGAAATGGCTGCAGCCAAGCAAGGCAGATCAAGGGAAAATAAAAAAAGGCAAAGAAGTAAGATGCAAGAGGACCAAGACCCAGATAATACTACTTAGACATGTTGATAGATATTTGGATTTTAAACTGTTAGTGCCTCTTCCAGGAAAGCAACACTATGACAAATTGACTAATAAGTGCTCCCAGTCACAAAATGGGTCACCGTGTATTATTTTCTTATTTACTTTGTTTTGCTCAAGTCCACATTGGGTAGCATTTGACATCAGAGTACAAACTTGAACTGTAGCAGCAGGGTGATCCATCCCAGCTGCCCGACAGTCACGTCAGCTTCTGTATACATCCAAGATTATGAGCTTGAATAAGACTGTTTTGATCACTGCGGAGGACCTCACAGCAGGCAGAGGCACACAACCTTTTCCATTCCTTTAGCAATAACAGATGCCCAAGGAATCAGGTGTATATTGTTCAAATGTCACTTTAAAGTAAGTTTAACTTTCATATTCTCATCCTGCATTCTTATTACAATAGGAAACGTGCACAGTTATTTACACTGTCAGGTTAATTCACAATGCTCCTGAGGTATAAACCTCCAAGGGAATTACGTGGCAAAAATGTGAAAGTTGCAAATTAAGGATTTTGTCATAGGATTTCTGCAATAATACATTAACCTTGATGGACAGGAGAAGTGCCACATGCTCTAATTAGCTACAAAGTGCTACGGCAATCACTGGCAGCCTGGGAGTTGAACCCACTCCGCACCCAGCACCCGAGATGGGGCTGCTCTGTGCAGCTCCAGCATCCGCAGCCTGCGGCACCAGGAGCTTCCAGCCCCCTGCAGCTGGTCCCACCAGCACTGCCACGCTTTAACCAGTCGGCTACAGAGGGTCCCCCCTCTGTATATATTTATATATACATATCAATATATACTTATATATATTTATAATGCAAAGGCCATTATAAAAAGAATGGATATTAGAGATGAAAAAAAGAGATGTGAACTGTGGTATATGTAAGTTACATCATTCAGACAATTCTGCAAGCAAATGTTTAACTCCTTTCATGGTGGAATCCTAGAAATCCACAGGAATCAGAATATGAATGGTCCTCAAAGCAACAACGATGAAGCAGTCGGTACCATAGCACTCTACCATTGAAACAATCTCCTTTCTCTTCCAGGCTATGTATGGAAGGCTAACATTGGCATCTTTCTTCCTTCCCTGCTGCCAGCAAATGTTTCTGTAATACCATCAAATTTGGCACGGGAGCATCAGGAGCAGACTTGGTAGGTTCAGCCTTTGCAGATGCGCCTTTGTCCAACCAGTAAGCCGGGGAAACGCACAATAATCTATGAAAAGGATAAGACAACAAGGCAAACCATTTCCTCAAACAATAACTTGGAAATTATTTGGTTTTACAGCTTCTAGTTTTCCCAGTGGTTTGTGCCACTTTGGCAAACTGACCCGATTGTTTGGAATTGTTCCTGGAATTAAAATTCCCTGCACTACAACCCCTGGCAGCGCTCAGAAAACACAGAAACACTAACATTTCAACCAAAACTACCAGCACCTCCAGATTTTTTTTTTTTTTTTTGGGGGGGGGAGGGGCAAACAAACAAAATGCAAAGTGAACTTGGGTCCTTTCTCCCTGGCTGATGAAAATCAGTTTTTCCCTCAAATTTTATTTCCAGTAGAAGGGTATTCTGAACTTCATTAAGTCCCTGACAAGACTCATTTTAGCAGAGTTTCTGTCTCAAGAAACACCATTCCTAGTTAATCTTTGCACAACAGAACCTACTTCAGTTTCACTTTGATCCTTATAATGGCCCCTACTTTCTCACATGCTTCTGGAGAACTTTTAATTAAGTGGTGCTGGAGACAGAGAAAATTTATCTTAAGGTATTGCACAGGATGTTGGCAATTACAGATGTACAAAACCCTGATTTTTTTTGGCCTGGCTGCCAGACTGAAAAAGAAAATTTAGAGATCAACATTTTTTTTTGTTGCTAGATCTTCATTTTTTCTCATTAAAATAAAAAGCCATACAATTACTTTTACCTAAACCAAAAAATTTCCGTTTAATCTGAATTGGGAACAGTCATTACTAGGGACCTGTAGGAAGAAACAAATGAGGTGCTATGCAGGAGATTCTGCTGTCTCCCTCCTACCCCACGATTAAAACAGTCATCCAAAAAGGTGAGTTTCCTCCTTCCTAGAGAGCTGTTGAACTCCTACCTCAGACTTCCCAGTGTTCTGACCGTGCCATCGCCTACTGATACCTGGGGCATGGTCCCTTGCACTCACCCGCAGAGCTGCACCATCCCCAACGGGAACAGAAGAAGATGCTGATGTTCATTCAAAGAGCAGTATCAAAAAGGAGATAAAAGCCACCATGCACAGAAGGCAAATTACTCTCTGGTAGGACAGGGGACCCCAGCTCTCCCACCCGAGCACGTCCCCAAGCTCTGAGAGCAGCGGGACGAACGTGATGTACAGCCCTCCTCATGTTCCTCCCGCATGCTCTCCAACCAAAGCTGCAGACTGCATTTACTCTCAAGTTTACAAACGGATTTAGAGATCATGAAATCACATTTCTCCCCAAAATTAGTATTCACCACAGGTTGCTTTTGTCCTTTTTTTCAGACAATTACTACTCAGGAATAGAAACAAACCAAACCCCAGCACCAAAGCTCAGTGAAGGAAGGAGCTGTAAGGGTGATCAGAAAAAAAGAGGAGCAGGTTAGCAAAGGTAGGCTGAAAAGGACCAGCTGTGCAACAAGTGGGATGACATGACACCTGTTTCTTGGCTTCCTGCTTTTACTTTTAGCAAAATAGCTTATAGGAAGGATTCAGTTTGTTCAGTTACTGTCAGGAACAATGGATTAAGCCCATGCTTTCCCTGCCTACATAGGATGCCAGCTTTCTCCTTCTTTCCCTTTCAAACAGAATACATATGTAAGATTCTGCCTTACAAGTATCCTCAAAAAAAGTGTTTTGCTATGAAAACTTGTATTGAGACATTCCAGGAAGTCGGTTTTGAACTCTGATAATATAAAAGTCATTTTGTGAGTACAAAAAAGCAGAAAAAAAAGAAAATGAAATAACAAATCCAGCTATCTTTACAAAAGATGAATAAATGAGAAGTTTCTGCTCACATTTTCCCTATCTTCAACATCTTGATTCATATGCATTTGCACATCACAGAAGCACCCAGTGTCACATGGATGGCCAAGTGCAGGCACCAAGCCTGGCCCTACCACACTGCAGCAGCAGCAGATGACAATGAAATACCCACTCTGTGCTGCCTGCTCAGATGCCCCCTGAGAAGGTGCTGGAGCCACTGCTATAAAATCGTGTTTAAATACATGCTTCCAAGCCTCTTTAGCATTGCGATTTTTAAATGCCCATTTTACTTTTTCCATTTTGCATTTTATTTTCTCACTGTCAACGCTAGGACAGAGGACTGGATCCTTTCACCCAATGGAAAGGAAGGAGCCAGGCTGGTGGCAGGGGACCCTGCTCAGACCACACAGGTAAGAGCTCCCCGTGTCCTGGGCTGCTCTCAGGACCCACAACAGCTTCTGTGCAGAGGCGGCTTCTTTCCAGGGTTCCCATTCCTGCTCTGCAAAACAATTGAAGAAGTCAAAGCTCTGGTGGAGGAATTGTGGCTTCAGCCTCACGCTGGAATCTACACCATGAAATAACCACCGTGCTCATTGTGCCGTGATAAAAGGTCTGATGCTGTAGAGACACAACACCCATCCATTTGCTGCAAAGCGAGTCCCAACAGCACAAGCGCTGTAAAAGATTATCATACGATTTTTTTTCACAGGAATCCCACTCATATGTCACAGACGTGGGATAGAGATCGGGACACATCACATAATGCTCCAGTTCACAGGCAGCTCAAGGACAGGCAGGCGAATTGAGCCATCTGGGTTGCAGCAGTTGCAAAGCACACAGGAACTTGGAAGAAGAGAGAGCCTTCCCCTTTGCCTGCTGACAGATTCTGTGCTGTGCCTCTGACAGGCAAAACCTCAGGAGAATTCTCTGTGCAAGTTCAAGCAGTCATGCATTAAATTGTTCAGGGCATTAAACACCTAACTCTGGTATTTAAGGGTAATGGATGTATCTAGTAATCAAAGTGTTGCTTCAGTATCCATGGATACCCATGATTATGTGGTATTTTGATTCTGGTACAACACTAAGTACATTATTCTGCTTCCCTGAAACTCTCCAAGAGCTATTTTTCTTATCACCACTTAATTGGATTATCAGGTAGAGAAAGAGACAATTTAACACTTTTGCAGATGATTTATCTACAGAGATACTCTTTTGGGGGGCATCACTTTTAGCAACACTGAAAACATCACTTCAGAAAGTTATGTTTGCTGTTGCTAATTACTAAAAGCAACTCTCAATTAATTTGATTAATACATTACTTTAAAATTAGCAGCTGCCGAAAGCTGCCTCCTGGATGTTTATTACAATTATGGGAACAAGACACAAAGCATTAGGCTTGCATGGCTTCCTTCAGAAAGCAAGCAGATGATGGCTTTTAAAGGCTTTTCTCTTCCCCCTCCCCATGGATTTTTCACACCCCCAAGTCTGCTTTTAGGGTAACTGCAAGGTCTGACATTTGCTTGGGTTTGTATCGAAGCAAAGCGGAGCCTGCAGCTACTGTGACCCCCCCCTTTCCTTGGTTTGGCTGGGGGAGGCTCAGGGATTCTCTTCCCAGCCCACTGCAGGATAATCTGTCCCTGATGCCCTACAGCAGAGAGGCAGCACAGCACGGCTGGGCACGGCTGCTCATAGAATCATTTATGCTGGAAAAGACCTTTAGGATCATCAAGTCCAATGGTTAACGCAGCACTGCCAAGGCCACCACTAACCCGTGTCCCTAAGCGCCACATCTCCATGTCTTCTAAATACCTCCAGGGATGGCAATGTCAAGGATGCTCCTCCACTGGCAGGGATCTGAAGACCTTTTCTCACTGCACACCAGCACAGAAAACACCATAAAACTGGGATTTTAAGGAAGGTTTATTGGGGAGGGTAAGAAAAGTCAGGTTAAGAACAGATGATACCTAGATTTTTTTTAATCTAAACAACAAATGTAACAGCTCCTCAAGTGCCGATAAGTCCTGATTGTCCCTGAAAGAAGCCCACCGGGGAGCCGATGCAGTCCCATGGTGCCCCTGCTAAGGGACATGGGATGCTCAGCACAGCCCTGCACTGAAAGCTCTGTGAAATGAATCCAGCGACCAGGAACCCCCACTTTTCACAGGGAGAAATAAATCAAACAGTTTGACCTAAGTCTGGAATAGCCCAAAGGAGAGGAATTAATTGGGGAAGAAACTAAATAAATATCAAAGGCACATAGTATTTTTTTCATTTTGTTGTACATTTTATGTGTCACTGCAGGGTTTTGGCATATACTTATATATCCTGCATATAGAATTTATTAGCTGCAATGAATTTTACTTCTAAACCTCATATATTCTGCAGAAGAAAGAGAAAGCAGTGGCTGTAACACTGAAGACTGAGTTTAAAGAAGTCAATATTCTCCCCATGTGAAAACTTGACAGCACAATTGAGGATATTTCCCTGATAAAGCAGAATTACATCCTAAAGGAACCGGAATGATAAAGATTATTTCATATTCTTGAAATTCAGCCAGGCCTGCCAGCTTGCTTGTCGTCAAACTACTCACCAGCAGAAGAGAGTTATTCAAACAACTGACACAAAAGCCACAAAATCTTCAAAGAACAATCACTGGAAAGTCAATACAAGACTCACATGTTTGCTTTAGAGAAGACTGAACATTAGGCAGCAGGAGCCTGTGTGTCAGGTATGGGTTTTAAGGTGACTCTTTGCTATATGTGGGAATTCACATTTATTGTTTTAAATAAAAAACAGACTAAACCCCACAATGTCCAATTTACAGAACTCATCATCAGCCTCATGCAAGAAATAATGAGGTTGTCAGCAAGTTATTCTAGTGTAGGAAAATTTACAGTCTCATACCCGAACCTGTAAATCCACAGTAAAAATAAAAGCTAGCAAAATAAATCCTGCCCATATTACTGAGCCTCTAATATTCCTCATCCCATCAAGGGACAAGGTGCCGCAAGCGTGAAAGTTTGCCAGGAGCTGGTCTGAGGCCATCAGTGCACTGCACACAGCAGTTCTCCAGCAGCCATCCCACAGCACGGGCTGGACCCCTGTGCCCACCCGCCTCCTCTTTAAAGCCGTGACCAGCAGCCCAAAGGAGATGCCCTGGGCAGTTTGTTCCAGCACCAGCTCTGGCAGATGACATACAAAGAAACTATAATCTATGGAAATCAGCTCACCATCAGAAAAGTTCCTGTCAGTCCATCCAGCCAGAAATGGAAAGAAATTAATTTATTCTAACTCCAAAAATTAAAATAGACCCAGGCACATTCAAACTGTTTGGACTTCATTCTGCCTGCATTTGCTGGGCTAACGCAGTCACAGCTCCACGCAGAACAAATACAGGTCTAGAAAATGGGAAACTCATGCCTGTGGAGTTATCACATTTCATGGGGAAAAAAAAAAGGGGCTCTGTGTGTGTGTGTGTGTGTAGACAACAGAGGCTAAAACAGTATAGACTATGCAGAATGCTCCAGAAAAAAAGAACTTTGGGTAAAAAAAATTACTTACAGAGAGATCCAGAAATGACAGTTAGGTCCTTATGTCCAAAATCAAAGTTCTAATGAGGCTTTGGATCGCACTAGATCTTTACTAGAAATAGTTAATATCCTACTTACCACAAGTTATGAAGATCTTGCGTATGCCAGTAAGTTTATAACTGTGCTGGTGTGCAGATGGGCTAGAATTTAAATTATGTCTCCATAGTATCATAATTCAATTGTAAAAATAAAATGTGTACCAATAATAAAATTACATTAAAACATGAAACTGCAAGAATTTATCCAAGAGAAAGCATCCTTGTGGATATGCAACAGCTTTAACTCAGAAACATCCTATACATTAAGATTCTACTGAGTCATTTTAAAATTTGATTTTTGCTAAGCTTGTTTATGGTCTCATTTTTTCATGTTAGACTTCATCATAACCAAAACCAGAAGACTAATATTTCTAGTATGTTATTCATTAATGCTTAATTCCATTGTGTCATAGCTTTGCTGCATATTTAATGACATTCCTAGTGCATTTTATCACATCAAAAATTGTCCTTTATTATGGCAGTTAAACTCCAGCAATACACAAAAAAATTAAGACTCTCTCCAGAACCCTAAATTAAATTAGAAGAATGGTATAAGATCATCTTTTTCAAAGATTTAGAAAAGCTCTGTTTGCTAGACAGAAAATAAAGAAAATGAGGATACCCAGTTAGACCAATGGCCACGCACGCTCAAGAACTCACGTTAGCTCACACTGCAACGCTCCAAAGTGTTTCAGAACAGAGTCAGACAAGTTATTTGCAGTAGAAGGCGCTTCAGATTTATTGGCTTCCTAAAATCTGTACTACAAAAAGCCCATTTGAGCCATACAGTGTAACCATGTAGAGAAAAAAAAGCAATATGAAATACAACTTCCACTTCTGCTTCAAACATTTAAAGAATTTTTGTTGTTATAACTTCATGCCAGGAGTGCTTAAATGACCTGGTCCTGATGAGGACTGCCCTGTAAAGGCTCTCACAGGCGATAACTGCCCTGAAGATCTCCCAGGTGAAGGCAGCCCAGGGCTGGAGCCTGAACAAGCAGATTCTCAGGTACATAATGTTATTTATGTTTTGAATTTTGCCATATGCCTATTTCTAACAAGAAGTGCCTGCTATCAGATAGAAATGAGAGACTCCGAATGCAGACACCAGAATGAAGCTGAAAGGAATACAAGGTGAGGTCTGCGAGACAGCCTGGCACATCTGCTGGTCTGGGGGATGAACCGCCACAGGGGTGCAAAACGCTCTGGATGATCTCGTGCGGTGCAAACCCAAAAGTAACGCAATCCTCCCTCTGTCTTTTAAGAGTCTGATTTAGCCAGACTAAGACCGGCTCTTCTGCGCTGTGCATAAAAACAGTAAAGGCAAGGTTCTTGGAAATAGTGTCAGCACACTTTATAAAACACAGTTTCTTTAGGAACAACTGTAGGCGGTAAAATCTCTGGCTGTGGGTACAGATGGAAACAAAGCACCAAAAATACCATGTTTAAAGCATAACGTACAGCCAAGCAACGATACAATTTAGAACTATGCTCAACACAAAACATCAGCTAAGTATCTTAGTCTTGCAGCTGGTTCATAAATCCTCAAACCTCGCAAATTCAAAGTCCTAAACTGACATTTGGAAGGAGAACCAAACGAAGCAGCCCTGCCGACAGCCTTTCTAACACTGCAGAGCAGTCCCTGGCTCCGCGGAGCACCACAGTGGTGCAAAGATTTCCTTGAGCATCGCCAGTGGTACGTGTTGCTGTAGCCCCAAGAGAGGGTAAGCTAGCAAGGCTACCTCCTGAAAACAAAGAGAGACCCATTTGACAGGAGATTGGATTCCAGGGAATCAGGAAAGAAACAAACTGATAAAACATCCCGTCTTCCTATAAATAAGGGCTAGATTAAGATACATATAGTCAAACCTGAATTTCTCCAGCTGAGGCTCTGAGCCATTAAGGTGATCGACAAACAGACCTGTTACCTGCCATGGAAACTTCCCGGCTGGCTGCGTCTCACCTCCCAGCACAGTCAGTGTGGGCAGTGGGCAGCTAGGCTCACCCCCTTCTAATCTCCAGCTATTTGTTTGCTTCCCAAGATGCCTGAATGCAAGACTGCTCACAAACAATACCTTCTGAGGCTGGCTTGGCTCCCTTGCAAAAAGCAATTTCCTGCAACCTTCGCGCGCACTAAAGAATCCTGTGCTCTATGACGTGGTTTTATTTGTCTGAACTGCCTCTTGGAGCTCCACACTGTAATTTAGGAGACTGCTTAGTGCTGCGCTGTTCTTGCAGGGATATTTCCCCCCTAGTAATAATGATGCCACCTCTGGATAGTGAATCATTATACACTGCAAGCACAAAATGATCTCTAACGATGAAGCTTTTCTAGCTACAATTTGGAGTGTTCCCATGTTCCTAATTCCTTTTTTTTCTTGGAGAGGTAACGTAGTATTTTAGCCTTCTCTCAGTTAATGGTATTTTCTTGGTTGTTATATATCTAGATAGGGCAAGGAAAGACTTGTCAGTTCTTCAAAGAATGAGAAATACAGAGAACAGCAATGACACAATGACAAATCTCAGTGGGAAGGGAGGGAGGATTAGAAATCTTTTAAGTTCACTTCTGGAAGGAAACCTCTTCCCTAGTTTTTCCACCTAAGAAGAGACCAGCATTTACAACATGAAAAAATTCTCCCATGAACCCTGTGTCAGGCTTGCAAAGGCTCCGCAATAGATAAGGTACATGAAAAGAGACTGATGGGAGCTCCTGGGGTTTGCGTTGGTGAGAACAAGAAGCGAGACATGGGGCCAGTGCGCAGCCCTACTAAGGTAAGCACCCAACAGCAAACAGGACTGCACATTCACTTATTGTAGCTATTAACTAATGTTTCCATGGGAAAACAAGAGAAAACAGGGTATCAGGCTGGAGGACACAGAGGGTTAGAGGAAAAGAAGGTGACTTCTTTAACATTTTGTTTCATCTCTAGTTCCTTGTGTCTCACCTAAAGGAAAGCAGGAGAGATCTGCTTATTGCTCCTGTATCCCTCTAGCAGGATGGAGGTCTTCCCTCTGCATGCTTCAGCAACCATCCCCAGCCCTCTTCTGGGGAACCGCTCTCTAATTTGCACACACAATTCCGCTTGCTGCTTCCCAAGTTTAATTGAAGCTCTAAGTGATGCTTCTCACAGAGTACCAACCCTCAGCTCTGCAGAATCCCAGGTCCCTTTTGTATGGAGATCATAACAGAGGCGAACTACAGGTGGTCTAATTTTACCGAGAGAAAACTTCATTAAGTGTCATTAGCAAGCTGGCATTATCTTATGTATGTTCATATCTCATAGCATTTTGGTGAACGCTGCATAAAGCTCTGGTTCACATACACGTTTGTTAGAAGCATATATAAGCGCAGCTTTCTGCAGGGTCTCAAAAGCAAATCATCTCTAGGTCACATCTGCAGATGACAGCCAGGATGACCGAAATATCAAAAGACTGTTTTTCTGTTAGGTCCTACTAGCTGGGTTTCTGATTAGTCCTCAGTCTTGCTGCAGCATATTTTCTCTCAAAAGTTTTACACACAAGGTCATTACTGCAAGCTTGTACACTGACCGCTGCCTTCTGGGACTGAAAATGTGTAAACTCAGCAAAGCTAAGAATTATATAAATAGGTTATGTTTCCAGCCCCTGGATGGGGAAATAAAAAATAGAAACAGAGCACTTTAAACTCTTCAGACCTTTCTTGTCTTTCTCATAATCCTCGTCTCCTTCACACTGGAGTAATGTTCTTAATGTACAATACTGTGCTTTAATAACCCTTTCTCAAATGAGTACTAAAAATGCAATATAGTTCAATAAAATCACTATTGCAGCATTGCAAAAACCACCCCCCATACACTGCCTGTGGATAATCGGTTCAATTTAATGGAGTTCTGCAACAAGATGTTGTAAAAGGCACAGAAGTTAGGAGCAAGCTCTTGGAAGGCAGTCCTGGTTTCATTCCAGTGGCACCTTCTCCTGTGTAAAACAACCACTGGTGTATCACAGCTCCAGACCCAAACTCAGGCAGGTGCTGCGGGGACTCGGGCCGAGGGGACCTCACCCAGGGAAGGGGGGTGGAAGGCAGCCCTACCGTCAGGAATGCTCCGGGCGATGCACGCTGCCTGCAGCCTGGAACAGGTACCTAGCAGCAAAACATCCAGGACAGGAGGTACCCAGGGAAGGAGGCTGTTGGCAGCAGGGTGGTCCTGGTCCCCAGGAGCAGCCCCGCCTGGAAATGAGATGGCTGAAGAGACAAGGAGGTGACAGCTGGTTGTAGGTCATGGCTGGCATGCCCCGGTGAGTGGGGAAGGCTCATGCACTTTCTTTCTAAAACAGAAAATTGAGTAACTTAGACTCCAAAAGCAGCTACACTGAGTAATTCAGGGTAAGGGCTGGGATGCTGCACAAGTACGTCCTTGCACCTTGACACTCCGTTTGGGCTGTCTTTACTGGCCCTGCCCGGTGGGGTGTTGGGCACTGGGCTCTGACCTGCTGCAGCAGCTCCTATGGACACCGTAAAATGAAGGGGTGGGGGTGCTGTTGAGAAATAAACATAAAGGACATGGGGCAAAGCTCACCCCTCTCAGAAAGCAAAGCTTTGCTCCGCAGGCTTTGACAGTCACAGCCTAGTTCCTGAAATGTCTTAACACACTCACGCTCAGATGAGTCTGCCCTATCTCAAATAGCGACCTTAATGCAGTTTGTGGCAGACTCAAGACCTGGTCTCCACCCAACAAGTGCATTTCAACTCTGCAGTCCGCCTGTAATCCCATCTAGGCAAGCCACAAATACCAGTGTGCAAGTTTAAGAGCATGAAAAACTTAACAAGCAAAAAACGTGCTTGACCCAGCAACTGGGAACCACCACCACTCTGCAGCCATCTGCATTCGCTGCACATGGGGGCCTCGGAAGAGGGATTGAATATGGTTATACCTGAGCTATTTCAGCACAAAGCTCTTCATTGACTGTTTTCTAAAGAGACTTTTCAATGAACAGCCCATTAAAGACAATGTGATTCTCTTAATTTGATGCTGAATTCAAGAGTTGTATGAAATATTTGTCAATATTTGGATTACCTAATGTGTTTAACTGAAAGAAAAGTGATTGCTGCAGAAATCGTTCCTCCAGCAAAGCCCATACTGCCCTACAAGGCATCCAAAAACTTTATGAATCTGTAAACTCTTCCTTTTCCTGTCAACAAATGGAGTTATGGCAATAGCATCTCTGTACCTTGGCAAGCCAATCTTTAAGAAAATATCCTTTTCCTTCACAGAAGGAAGAATAAAGGAAAAACAGACTTTTGTTTTCCCTTTTGCTGCATACAATAAAAAGCCCAAACCCAAGTGTTAGGACTTATGGGAACCAAACACAGAAAACAAAATCTTTCAGGCGGTGGTGGAGGGATGCAGAGAGATGCTGAAACTACGTAGCTGAAAGGGTCACCGGGGAGAAGGGCAGAGAGAACTTTACAGTGCATGTTCTTATAACTTGTTACTTGCTGACTCAAAAATGTGACTTATTGAGATAAGTGGAACCGAATGAAAATGTAAACACAAAAAAGCAGCAAACAACTAAGACAAAATTCTCAGTGTTTTGGGGTAACGCTTCATTTCCAGTGAACACTGAAGCACCAGTAGCAAGCAGCAGCAAAAAACCTTTGTATTTTCCTAAACCGAATGTGTAGGGGAGAATATCCACCGCCACTGGTTTGTCAAGATCCACTCCTCATCCTCTACATTTTAAAGACCCCATAAAGCTTGCACTAATACAGCAAATATCCAACAGGAGGAGGGCAGAGGCAGTCCATCAAGCACTTAATGTCATTAACATTAAAAACTCACATGCTCTCACAGACACTGTCTTTGCACAGATGCCAACCTACAAACTCCAACAGACATGTTTTCACTGTGCCAGCAGAAGCATTGCGTGTCAAGTTTGTCTGAGTCCTGCCCCCCACAGCCCGATTCAATAACTGTGCATCCTGGCCTGTTATGGTGTGGGACGTGCTGCACCAGCTCACTGTGCTACCCTGAGACAGAATCAAAGCAAGGAAATTCAACTTACAGCAAGAACTTTGGACAGTCCAAACTGTTTTTATCTCCTGATCTTTGGTACTTAATGTAGCAAGAAATGATGTTACACCCTCAAATCAATATCTAAACAACCACCGTGCCACAAAAAAGTTTTATCCCTAGACCTTTTGTGGAAAACTTGATATGCCAAGGAAAAATGAGCAAATCTGGAATGCATAAGACGAAAGACACACACAAAAAAGGCTACAAAAAAATTAATATGCTGCATATGCCCTTTTCCCTTACTGTTAGGGCACTCACCACATTAGTCTAAATTTAATTAAATTTTCTTATATTATTTGCAGATCAAATTTCACACTCTTCCACCTACACCTCATGACACGCACCTACAGCTACACTGCTGAGCAGCCCATTATTTCAATTGTCATTTATTAAATCTCATAGGAATTTAAGAGATAAAAAGCTCAACTTGATAGCTGAAAACGCACATGTGTAACTAATTAGTATGAAGAGAGAAATTTTCAATTGTATTATAAATCCCTGTGCTTCAGGATGTGACTACACCGTTGACTTTTTCCATGCAAAACCACAGCAATTCTACTACCCCGTGCCGTCTCATCTGGCTGGAGGACTAGCTGGGACCGGCTGAAAGTTTCAACACTTTCGGTCTAAAATGAGCGATAAGGGGCACTATATTTCCTCTTGAAATTGTCAGGCCTGCTACTTGTACGAAGGAATTCAAGTGATGTTCTGAGTGCTACGTAAATTAAAAATCAGTAAATCAATGCAACTTCTACAAAAAGAGGTGTTAACTTTTACTTCATATAAAACATCCACTTTCTTCATTTTCAATTCATTTGGTGACCAGAAAGGTGACCAAAGTTATCTTCATTTGGCATAAACTACTGCCACATGGGTAAGAGAAATTAACACTGAACATAAATTTCAAATATTCCTCTCAGTTTCACAGGTTCCAAATTAATATTTTTTCTCAGTATTTTGGCATATCGGAAGAACTTGATTCGATTGATTCCAAAAAGACGACTGAAGAGACAGCTCACCAGTTCCATCACGCTTTCCTCACATTTCATGCCTACCTACTCACATGAGGCTGGTGCTAATGCTGCAGAAAAGCTGCTTTACTATCAAATCTGTCTGAACAGAGAGCCCTGAATCCTCTGTTTAAAGTTCTGGTTCTCGAAGCTGACACACACATCAGTTCATTTCACGGCTCATATCTCTGTGTTATAACATTTACAGATCTTTTTCAAACTTTTTACATCGAAATCAAGGCAAAGCCACATCAGCCATTTGCTAACCATACCAGACCTCCCCATCACTCACACAGCAGCGCACAACCCTACGTACACATCAGTAAGGGCTCTTGTTTTAAGAGGGAGGCAGCTCCCCAGCACACCCCTACTCACCTGTTGGGGGGACCTGTCTGGAGCAGGGGTCACCCGGGGGGGCCACTGTGCCCAGCACTGCGGAGCATCACCCAGCACCATGCTGCCCCCACGCAGGGCTCGGCTCTTCCAAGGCGAACCTGGCACCACCGAAAGGGATAAATCGCAGATAACAGGTGCTAGCTCAGTGAAGCACAGGTCACTGCTGAATAAATTGCATCAGATTGCTTTATAGATAATTTTACCCGTTTCTCGGATAAAATGTAAAATAAGGCACTAGCACTTGCAATTATGAGAGATACTGTGGCCTCAGTGGCCTCAGGGCTGGGAACTCACTCAACTGTTCATCAGCAGCACTCCACTGCCCTTCATTCCCATTTATTTTCTATTTCTTTTAAGAACTTCCAGAAGAAGTTATTGAGATAGTCTGACCTCAGCAAGGCCATGACGTGCACCAGCAGCGGGGCCATAGTGGCTCCTCTGCCTGTGCAAAACCATCCACAGACAGGCGCAGGCACCCCGCGCCAGAACAGTCCTTTTCCTGCAAGTCTCACCCAGAAGCCTTCAACTGCTGACAGGGTTCCAACGTACTTGCCCCAGAGCATCAGGCTCTGGCGTACGCAGTGCAGCAGCCACCAGGACCACCAGGTGCTGCCCTTGAAGCCGCCTTGCTACCTGCCGGGACATGCGCAAAGGGGCTGCAACAGCCCGAGTCTTTTTTTGTTCCTTCTGCTGCTCGCCATACCAGAAGCAGACTCTGCCCGAAGCAGGGCTTTCCTGAAAAAGTAGCTCCTTTTAAAAGTCAACATGCTTACTTCTGTGTGCCTTCCCCAGAACAAGTCAATGTTCTCTGCACAGAAAAAAAGATAAAAGAAGGATACACACATAATTTCAGTGAGTGTTCTTTAATGTGCTTGGCTTCATTTGTTCTACAAGCTTCTTATTTTGGGGAAATAAATGTTTTTAATTAAGTTGACTGCATAGTTATTAGCTAATACCCGACTGTCAAATATTTTGAACGGTTCCACTTTACTCAAGCTGCATATCCGCACCAATAGCTTTAGTTTATTGTGATAAAGCAATTTGATGAGTCATGCTCTTTCTCCCTCTATATCCAATCTTGATTCCCCAGACAGTGTCAGTTCTCCATTTGTTAATCCATATTTAATTTTTAAATCACAAAACATCATGGTTTTAAAGATAAGCTTTTAAAATGCCCTCCTACACAGTCTTTCTTGCTGTCTCCCGGGATATTGCTGATAACAAGCAAAAATCATATGCTTCAAATATTAATGGAGAAGCTGCTACTGAAAACTGGGAACTTAGAGGCCAGGTGATTACCGCGTGGAGATGTGATGTACAAATCAAACCTGGAGAGAAATAGGGCTAAGGAAAAAAAAAAAAAAAAAAAAAAAAAAAAAAAAAGAGTACTAAATGCAAGACGGCGGTTTGCAAGTGTCAGGTATAAGGAACTACAAAAATTCCACTTGTCTTCAAAGCCAGGGAGCAGGGGAAGGAGCTCTGCTCTCACAGGTGGGGATGAGAACCCCATGGGGACCAAAAGCTCCCAGAATTCCTACTTTTTTTGAGAACAAAGAAAATGCAAAAATAACCACCAAGATGTTGGTTTCTCTTGCTTCAAGAGTCCTCAGGACACACAAGCAATTTACAACACGAGACACAACCTTTCATCAGCAAGCTGCCTCACCAAAATCCAGGCACTTATTAAAAACCCTTGAAAAATATTTACCACAGAGCTATTTGTCTGCTTTTTGTTTTCAGTGAAATATCATTTGTATGGTAATTTCCTGAGCACCTCACACCAGGCCTGAGAGCTGCTGTCAGCGGGAAGGACACCTGCCCCAGGTCCAGGCCAGCAGCCCCCAGTCCCAGCCTCTGGCCGGGGGACACTGGCATGGGCCATGTACTGGGAACTGGTGACACTGGAGCTGCCCAGCACCCGCCACAGCACTGTATCACTGTTTCCCACACCCCTTAAATTCCCAGGGAGCGATACAGTCCTTTAGGTATGGAAGACAACTCTTAGTTTACACCTTTCCCAAGAGTGTGGGAGGGCACAAGCCCCACCGAAGGTCTTGCCACTGTGTAACGTGATGGGAAGCGATCGCCTGGGCATTGCTGGAAACCTGCCCTCTGCTCCTGTGACAGCTTAACCCCTCTTCCTGCAGTCTGGAACCTTTCCCAGAGCTCTGTGTTCCCTGCAAACACCTGGCTGGGGGGTCTGAAGGCACAGGCACACCCCCCTGCCCCGTTCCTCAGAGCCGTGCCATGGACTGCAGTAAACAGCAACATCTCTGGACTTGCCCGGAGCGCTGCGGGCACAGGGCAGCACTGCTCTCACCCCATCTCGCAGCAAAGCTTTTCAATGCAAACTTCCATTTCTGTTACGCTGGAAAAAGATTTCTGTTAAAACTAAAATTACTTAGACTATAAATTTTAATTAGCAGTACTATTCACAAAATACTAAAATAATCTGATGGATAAGGAGAATTCCAGCTGAAACAGCAGAACACATAAATCCCTCTGTGTGATTTACACATCTTGGAAGCAAATCTGGAGTAGTTCCTTCAGCCTTTCATGCAATAATTTTTAGCTTTCTTAAAAAGTTACACTGCCTAGGAGGCTTTTCTTTTTCTTTTTTTTTTTTTTTTTTTTTTTGTGTGTGTGTATAGATTCTTTTAAAGTACTAGCACTGGCTGATCTGCATACACTTTCTATTAGGGTTAGGGCACTGTCACCAGACACCTTTGTCTTTCAGATATCATGATTGTACTAACTCTAAGCTCCTTTATTAAAAATTCTATATTCACTTTCTACAAGAAGAGAAGTATTCCAGGTTTTTTTCAGCTATTTACATGTATGCTAAGACATTTCCATTTGTCCATGTCAGGTACTCATCCTTCAGTCATCTCTGGAAAATGGGGACGCATTTGTATCCCTCTACTTACAATCCTAAGGCAGCAGCCAACTCGTAAGGCAGTTTGGCACGGTCACACTTGGCTGGAACCACCTCTACACAAATACACCCCCCTCCCCCGGCCAGCCAGGCTGGGCATCTCCGTTGTACGAGTGTGTGCCCGCAGCACCGGCCGGGCCAGGGAGATGGTCTGGAAGGAACTGCAGCGTTCTTAGAGGTAAGGGATAAAAAATCTGGTTACTGAAGCCTGATGGGTCAGCTGAGGATCTCCAGCTACTGCCGCTTTGTCACCTGAAAACTGACGACTGATCTCACTCCAACAACCATGTTCATGGTCACAAATGAGGTCCAGGAGCCAAAGTTTTAACTCAGACCTTGAGCCCAAGGTGACTCATTAATTACCGTATACATCACATACATTAACTGCTTTATCTGACTTCCCCATATATTGGTCAGACAAACCCCAAAGCCACAGGCTGTTCAGGTAAGGATCCCTTCTGCCTGCCACCCTTCAGGTATGTGTCCCTGAAGACCTTCTCCATAAGGATTCCAGGACAGCAGGAAAACTGAGTGATAAAACAATGGCCAAATGAAAAGTGGATCTTCCCACCCCATCCTGCTGCAGAGCTTGGTGGTAGTGTCAGATGACGGCCACCACCCACTCCCAATGCAAGATCATCTCCTTGACAAAGTCAAGGAAATAATTCCCGAATAAACCATTTTTAAAAAATGCCTTATGATCTCTCAAGATCATTGACATTCTAGCCTTTCCCTCCCCACAGACTCTTAGAAAAAAGCCCGTTTCCTTCTATTATCCTTATTTTAACTTTATTCAGTAGTTTTGAAACACGATACACTGTTTGCTTTATCAGCAAACACAGAGCTCAAAGACGTTCATGTACTCTGACTGGGCTTACAGAATATTAATGCAATCTCTGCTTCAGGGCACTGAGCTTGCGTAGTGGAGGACTCACTATATAATGAATGTTCCCACAGTGTTGGTTTGTTTTTTTTAATAAGGCCTTCTTTTTAGAGACAACTCTTGTGAGCTGGGGGTAGAGTATGAAATAATCTTAAAATACCCTTTCATTCCTAAGAAAATGCATGGGTGCTGCTGACAATAGGAGATGAAAAACTAACATTCAGACTCTCATTTCTGAACCCACAGGCCATTATCTCCCCATCACACTGTAAAGTGTAAGATATTCTGGTTAATTTGATAAAGTGATGTGTCAGGACATGGAAAGGACATGAGAGGTTTAATCCTCTACACTGGTTTGTGTCCCATTCTGCTTTGTCATCAGAGAGATAACTTCTACTAAAGTACAAGTTCCCATCCACCCTGTGGTAGGAACATGCTTCAGATGTCTACTTCTTTTCAAATAAATAAATGGCATTCTTAAAATGATGGTTCAAATGACTCCCTATAAGTCAGTCAAATGGAGCATCAGAGAAAGGATATTATGTTGCAACACTCAATCTCATATTTCTTAATATCCCCTGATAAAAACATGTTTGAAAGCTTCATCAAATCTCACTTATCAGATGTCTCCAATAATTTCATTCAAGTTCATTAAAAAAATACTGCAGTTCACGATAGCATTTGAATTCAAAACACAAGCTACTTAAACCCTCTTACATGCACACTGACAGAATTGGAAATGCACTTTGAGGAGATAAACAAGTGTATACTCATACACTATTTATAACGCTATTGCTATTGGCACCACTATGGCTATGGCGTGTCAGCATTTAAACCATGAAAACCTTTAAATCTCAGCTACTAACATTCTACCTCAGATAAACGTTTAGATGGCAGGAGGCTTCTTTTTTCTTTCTTATAACCGAAGGACAAAAAAGCAGAGTAGTGGGAGGACTTTTTGGTTTCAATAGAAGGCACAGTGGTGTGTGAACACACAACTCTTGCGTACAGCTTAAATGGAAGGGATTCAAAACAAATCATTTGTACACACACATTCTTTAGGCCAGTAAAATGATTTTTACACAAAAAGTCATGGCCATGTGTGTCAAGCAATGTATCAGATAAGAATACTGCATTTAATGAAGTCATATTTAATAAGTTTTTGTTTAAAAATTCAGATGAAAATAAAAATTAGACACACTGTGTTATTATAACTTCATGAAAACCGCCTATAAAATCCTGTGATGAGACATGCAAAACACAGCATGGTGCAGGGCTTCACGACAGTGTCTACACAGAATTACCAGAAGGGGAAAGGATTTAATGTCAGATGTTGTGAGACTAGCTGAGAACACATTTTTGCAGTGCTTCCCTTCTGCCCCTCTCCAGAATCAAAACCCCACAGTGGAGAATAAGAACACAACAGGGAAAAGTAGGAAGGCACATGCAGCTCAGAGAATACCAACATTTTGCAGTACAAACTCATTGCTCAAGATTTCATATCAGCTGTGATCCCCTCGTCTATCTGATAGACTACAAATAATATACGAAGGAGGATAAGCGTGACATACCATCTGATCTTGCCCCCAAATCTCTAATCTAAGTTTTACTTAACACATGGTTTCATCAGGGTGAAAAGATGATTTTTAAAAATTAATTTTTCAAAGAAATCTTTTCAAATATAATCCATTTAAATGGATAATTTTCCCTTTGTCCTCCAGGAATATTATTTACTAGGATTATCTTTATCAGGGAAATTGTCACCAGCAGCTGAACATTTCTATCTGGTGCTGCCTCACCAGGGAGCCACTCCGGCTGGGCTGCCTGGCTTCGCCCCTGCAGCATCGCCTCCCCACTATCAGCCTGGCATCTCCAACCCAGTCTCCTCAAGTCTGCTTTCCCTTAAAAATCATCTATTAGAATAAAGTATCAGGATAATATGGGGCTAAAACCACGAGGCAATGCTTTTGTCCAGAAGAATATATTAAAAGGTGAATACAAAAGTGAGGGAGGGGTGAATTAAAGGAAGAGTTCCAGGAAAATGTTTTCAATTACGGAGCAAAATTGTTTGACCCTAATTTTCCTTCTTTGCACACCTGGGTTTTTTTTCTGCATTTTTTCCTCCTCTTATTTACTTGTAAGGGAGCTCAAATGGCTTGAAAAGAGGTAAATTAAAAAGAATAATTGGAAACTGAAGGGGAGGGTGAGATGGGTACAGGAATGTAACCGTGAAAGAGCGATGTAATTAAAAAGCCCACACCACTTCAGTGCCATGCCAGGAAAGGTGCAATTCCATCACTGTGTTACACAGTCTGCAGCTTTGTGGGATGGAAAGACCTCTGTGGTCTGATGGCTTTGGGAATAAAAACCTTTTCTAATATATGGCACCAGGAAGAGGGTCCTTCCCCTGAGCATCACCTCCCGTCAGCGTAGTCACTGCTTTGTTCTTGGGTGGGTTATTTTGTTTGGGGGTTTTGTTGGTATTGGTTTTGTTTGGTTTGTTTTTTTTTTTCCCACTGAAGACGACATATTGCCTTCTGCAGAGTCTTTAAAAAAAAAAGATATTAAATATGCAATAATAACTTCCTGGTAATAGTCCTCTGAATAAAACCAGCCCTCTTTCAGAGGAAACCTTCACATAAAACAGACCGGGAAAGCCAATAAAATACCTTCATCGGGACCTCTGTGACACAACTAGAAGACAGGTTTTGAAGTAATGCTGTGTTTTCCTTTTTTGTTACCTTTATTAATACCCCACTTTACTTCTGATGTGTGACAGCTCATCTCCTTCAGGAAAATTACATTTTTACACTGACTAGGCTGAAATGCAGAAGGACTGTAAATCTTTGTGCTTTGCGGTCTAAGAGGAGCCTTGGTGCGGGACAGACATCTCACCATGGGTGCTCTGAACAGCCAAGATGATTCTGTGGGATCAGGGCTATTTCTCCTTCCCTTAAAACGTCTGGTACCCAGTGCTGGGGCAAATTTCTTCCCAGTTATTCTAGAATAAGTCAACACATTTCATTCTAATATCCAGCTATGCAATTTAGAATTTATAACTGTCCATTGCATTAAGAGAGTAGAATTAGACCTTGCAATTAGACCTTGTGTGGCACGCTTTCCTCTGCTCATGCAGAAAACTCACAGGCTGCACTTCAGCAGCTTCAGGAGAGCCTCTGGGCCATGCCAGAGGGCACCCAGAGCCGCAGGACCTGGCCAGGCTCTCCTGCCCCATCCCTAGTTCTCTTTCTGTGTTTAGAGATGTGAGGTGCCCATTTGCATCACAAGCTGGCCTGCTCTATCAGTCTTTCTGCCTTAATGCAACACTCCTGATTTATTTTTATTGCTAAAAGTCCTGGGGAGATACTTGCACCCCTGGCGCCAAGGCATACATCACATGCATCTTCACAATCACTGACACGAAAGCTCCTCCCCTGCAGATGAGCTGCGTGCACAGCTGACATTAGATAAAATCAATCAATAGCAAACAGCGACAAGAAAATTGCCGTAACAGTGCATGTCAGACAGACTGGCACTGGAAGCATTAGCAAGTCCAGAACCTTTAAATTAATTCATCAAGTAGTCAATTCATCCACTCAGAAATAGAATAAAATAAAATAAAATTCATAGTTTCTGATTGAGAGGGAAGGGAAAATGTTATTTTACCTATTGAAGATCTTTTTCTTTTTTTCTTTCAATTCACAATGGCCACACAGACCTGATCTACACGCTATACACAGACAAACTTTGGTTATATGACTTTGGCATCTCTTATCCAAAACCCAAGCAGCTTTAGGGTAGAAACCAAATCCTATACCCAGTCCAGAGCCAAGTCCAAGACAGCTGTGCAAATACTTGCCATTTCTGCCTGTGTCCTGCCCAGCTGTGGTAACACTGCTAAACTCTGCCAAACCCTGGGGAGAGGCTGAGATTACTGAAATGGTTTAGGAGCATGTCTGCACGCCCTAGATCAGTTTTCCCACTTGTCCTCTTAGCACACACTCCAGGTCTCTGCAAACTGCTACAGAGCAACCAGTCAACATACAAATTTACAGACAGAAATGCACAGTATGGTGCTATCTTAACTGAGTTACTTCATTTGAATATTCATCATATGAATATGATGGGATTTTTTTAAAAAAAAAAGTCGTAATAACAGCATTTTACCATTGGTTGAAAGAGAAATGGAAACACTTTTTACCTACCAAAATATGGAATTCACTGTTCTGTGTTTCCCCTGTCACAGCTCAAGACATCACTAACACCTAAAACACTGCAAAAAGCTGCACTTGCCTATCAAATGTCTAATGACAAGATGCAGAAATAAGTGCAATTATAACATCTCTCTTATGCTGTGTACTCTAAAGCAAGTACAAAACTTAAGCCCAAGGAAAATATCTCATTTCCATACCCACTAAATAAGCGTGGGGCAAGGATGGTTTTCCAACATGTGTTTACTGGGGAGAAGTGGAACAAAACCCTGCCAGGGCAGCGGGGTGCTCGGTGCTGCACGGGCAGGGGGTGCATGGCCAGGGCTTTGCTTGCTCAGCCTCAGCAGAAGGGTTTTGGCTCAGCTAGCATCCTCCTGGGAATGCGCCCTTCTGGCGCTCCAGCTCAAGCACTTGAACAGGCAGGCGACAGTCCATCAAAACCTCTGGTGACCATGCCACAGAAGATGCTCAGATCCTGCCAGCACTCTCTACTGTGCCAGGAACTCCCACTTCCCCAGCATTTTTACCCAAAGACCAGACAAAATAAAAGCTCTCCAGCATTAGACGCAAGTGACTATATCTAAAATCACTAGGCGAGCCTGTGACTTCTGAGGTGAGCTCCTCTCCGGACCCAGCTGGAGAAAGGGGCTGCATCACAACCTCACCTACTCCATCCCCAGCTCCTGAGTGATGCTTGGTGACACAGGTGAGTCGTCTGCTTCAGAAGCCGCCAAGCCACCAAAACTGCTGCCACTGCCCACCCGTGCTGTGGCAGGGCTGCGGCACTGCGGAGGGCTCCGGCGGGGCAGGGGACACGGGCACTTCACAGCCTCCATCATGCGAGGCATACGGTTAAGTCTACAGGAGGTTCTTCATGTATTTCAGTGAGTATGTTGGCACAAGCCAGAAGAAAAGATACAGGAATAAAAACAAACAAGGAGAAATGCATAAGTGGAAGGAACAAAACAACTAAACATTTCTTTTAGTGGAATTAGCTGCAAACGCTGGTGGCTGCTGGTAACCAGTAAACAGCAGTTGTTGCTGTTGAAATGTATGCTGTTTGAAACTTCACCGCAAAAACGGATCACAGCTTTTATGCATGCTTAATAATTTTTCCTTATCAGTCGTACTTCTGAGTGGGTTTGATATTTGTTCATATAATCAGATTTTAAAAGCAGATGATACACTATCTGCTTTAAAACAACAGACTGTTTGGTGCGCTTTTTTTTTCCAACTAGACACTCTGACTACCTTGAAATTTTATTAAAACTAGATAGGAAAACAAATTAAAGAGAGAGAGCAATTTTCAGGTGATAAAAAGTACAAACAATACTTGTTCGTGGCTCCAGCTTTGCTCTGAAGTTAGCCAGGGAAAACCATGCACCAGTCGATAGTTTTTGAGACGGGTGGGAATCTCATTAGCATCTCCTGGTTCATTTACTGCTTTTCATGCCATTCCTCCCAACAACTCACAATCCTTTGCAAAATGAAAGCTACCTTTGGTAAAAATTACGCCCAGAGAATTTTCCGAGTGCTGAGGTAGAAGCCAGATGCAACGCTGCTGGCAGACTGCAGCAAAACACAGCTTCTCCATCACCTTCATGGCTTAAGGAGCCCCGCGCAGCCCCGGGGACTGCCCCAATGCTGCCACACCTCACCTGGAAAGCAGCGATACGCGAAACGCAACACTAAAGAAATTCGGAAATAATAATAAACAGAGCCATTCCCTTTCAGGGTTGATTTTCATTTAGCTGTACCTGCACGTAAAAGAGCTATCAAAGAAAGCGATCTGTTACTTGCCAATTCAAAATGACTTCAGTAAGCAGTCCCCAAGCTTCCAGTGATAAATGTCCAACAAAACAACCTCCTAATCTCTGCAAATTGTTGGTAAGAGCTACATTAAACCAGCCTGCCATCAATCTCTGTTCTCTTTGCTGTAACTCAACTGGATGTACTACCTATAAGCACTTAGAAGAAACAACTGCAGTAAGCTGCTAAGTTAAAAGCAAAGCTAGCAACACAAATGAGAGCTTTATGTTCAGAAATTCAGCACCTGCGTTTACTGCTACTACGCCAAGGGGAAATGTGAGATGTGAGGAAAGACAGACAATACCGACAGTGGTTTCTTCTTGTTATCATTGCAAAATTCACTGCTACACAGTGTTTTCCCCATTCTTACATACAGCAAAAACAACTTCCTTGCATGAAATTGTAAAAGCTTTTTTTTTTTTTTTAAGGATAAATTCATTTAAATAAATAAAAAAATGAAGTCCCACCTTCTGTAGCTCTCGAACTCCAGGCTAACTGGGTGCCTGAAGGATTACTTATGGAATCAGATTCAACTTATCATGAGTTCCTCAAAGGTGAAAAGGTTAAAGAAGTCAGTGGCATAGACCATAGCTTCCAAATCCTAGTGAATATACCTGGACTTTTGCCTGCCAGCTGAAATATGAGCTAAAGTGAAATTACAGCCCTCCTGCTAAAATGACTAAAAAAAAAAAAAGCTAAAAATGATTCCCAGGAGTCAGTCCGGTGATACTGTAATGGTTTGACAGGTTAACTTCACTCAGTTTTTACAGTGAATGGCCACTTACGCCTATACATTTCATGGGAGGATTTCAGCTTTGCTGCACTGTATTTTCTACAGACACATTTTCTGTCTGGTCTTTTCTTCCTTTATTTGGCACAAATTGAATTGAAAATTAAATAGCAAAATACTCCCGTGATTTTGCATTGAGGTTCTCCATCTTAAAAGTGGTAGTTGATACAGCCAGTTCAAACTCCACCAGCCAGCTTGGCCAGAAGATGTACTAGAGATACAATTCAGGGATCTCCTGTTTCCATGGGAAACCAGAAAGAACAACATTGAAGTCAAGAGAGCTAATGGGAAAAAAACATTATAGAGAAAGGAACAGGAACTGCACAGAATTAGGCTCATTAGGCTGTGAATGCCTATAAAACTGATCACATCTATTTGGCTGTGGCTGAACACCCAGCAGGGCGTGGGGAGAGGTGGGCTGGCCAGCCTCAGCCCTGCAGCGTTACCTGGGAGAGCTGCGGACTCTGAGCAGAGGTGTGTGTGAGCAGGCACATGCACATGAATAATGCTCCTCATTATCTTCTTATAAATTGCTGAGGAGTTGCAAATCTAAACGTCCTGCTCCCTCAAACTCATCCTCAAAACCAGCATCCTGGCAAGATAACTCACCCAGGAGCTGAAATTAACGGAGACCACAGTGAGGTACAGTGTGTAATGGTTTTGCTGATCATACAGGTCCATGCTTAATTTCCAAGCAGAAGACACCGCCTTCACCTCAGACAACTCACGGAGAAGTCTGTCAGGCATGGAGAGCAAGACAAGAAAACTTTCATGATCAAGGCCATGATTAATTCCTTCACACAAGTTTATTCTGCAATTTTAGACAGAGTTATTCAGCTGCCTTGGCAGCAACTGTCTTCACTTCAAGATAATTTTGTGAAGATTTATGAGAGTACAGTAATCTGGCTCTTGTCGGTACAACTGCTTCACAAATAAGTATTTAGAGATGTGGTCAGTGGAGCCAAACCCACATGCGCACGGGTGAAGGCTACGGGCTGTTCGCTGAGGGACCGGTGCCGAGAGCATCTTTCAGCCCACGAAGGCTCTTTAACACACATTAGCCTGTTAAAACTTAAGAGGGGACATTTTCAGTAGGATACTGCAAACATTTAGGCTGTCATTACATTTGTTATAAATTTTGTAGTTACCAGTCATCCTAAAAAGTTTGTTAGTTGGGCTTTCCAGCCAGGCAAGTGCAGCTTCATGAGTCACAGTGCGCGGGAGCTAACAGCACCTGGAGGACGCGCGCTGCGCAGCGCTGAGGCCAGCTGCAGCTGATGTACGAGCGGCGTAATCACTTCAGCTTTACAACACTGGCACCAGCAGACCCCACAAAAGACAAATAAAAGGTTTACACTACTCCACAGGAACTTGGTGCTCATTAGGAAGCTCTCCCTGAAGTTTTACCGCATATTGATGACACATGGTAAAACTTTCTAAAGTTAAAAATTAGAAGCCATTTAAAGGAATGTTCTAGTCCTTGAAAGGGAGTTTAAAAGCTCTTTAGATAGGACTGATTGTCATGAACAAGCAGTTAATACAAACCTACATTTACAAGAAGTAGAATGGGTCATACCACAAACTGACATCTGATGGAAGTTTTCATCTACTCTAAGAACTGGGTTTTTTCCAAATCTGAAGAGAACATGAGAAATAACATTCAGGACAAAGGGCTATGAGGCCACAGGCAGCTTTCAGACTTGGTTAAATCCAAACACAAGTGGATTTGTTCATTAGACAAAAGCTGGTTATTGAGAATTTACTGCAGTTATCCCAACAGTATGCTGCCCAAAGGGAAAAGAATAACAGGATCACACACAACACAAGCATAAAAACAGTTGCTTCATTAACGATCTGTATGCCTGCCTTCTTGAAGTGGTGGCTGATTGCATCTGGAACAATTGGCATGTTGAAAAAATACCCTAGAAGATCATTCAGAAACAGCCTGAAATGAAAAATGCCAAGGAGGCTCTGCCTGTGTCTTTCAAGAAGCCAAGACCTGGCGCTAGTGGGGAATGGGAACCAACAGAAACAGTTTGTTTCCCAGCAAGGTTAAAACTTACCTCTGATGGTATTAAATACTCTTGGTATTTGCGTTTGAAATCCAACTCTAGAAACACGTTATTCCTGCCTCTAAATCTGAGGCCAGAGGCACCACCAGCTGAGCAGCTCCCCAAGCTCCCAAATCCCAACATACAAAGGGCAGAACAAGACAATTTTTTCCCCATCTCAGGAACAGGTTTTGCAGACAAAGCACGGTGGCTGTACAGCATGCAAGCACGCACTAGATTCAAAACACGATATGCTGAAACATCTAAGAATTTTTGACAATTCTTTTAATGCTTCCATCATTTTCTTAGTTAAGTTTTCTTTAACTCATGTTACTAGATATTAGCATAGCTTATATGGCAAACTAGTGGCTCCATCTTTTTCGGGAGAAACCCTATGTACGCTCCTATTATCCTCACAGCATCTCCCCTAAGATTGCATATCATTAGCTCTGCCCCCTGATTCAAAGGGGAGTGGGTACCAGGTCCCTTCAGAGCTCAATCACGTCTCCAATTTCTTCATTGGTTTCAGAAAGAGCAGATCATTTTCCAAAGGCTTCAAAGGACTTCCAAGCCCAACCACTCAGGCAAAATGAGAGATAATCTAGAAAAATCACACTGATTTTTCTGTAAATTATTGGCATTATAGCAGTTATCTATTTTTATACTACTTTAACAATTCTGTTTGTTTCAGGTGAATGACATTCGGTATTTTTACCACCGTTATTTGGTAGAGTGTCTGGAGGTGAGGAAAATACAGTGCTGAACAGTGCCTAAAGAACCGTTTCTGGATTAAACACAGAGTCGGTACCTGTAATGTTCTTATTCAAAGCTTCTTGTATTTTCTGTTGACTTTTCTTTGGCAATGTCACTTGCACTAACAGATCCAGACCCTGGGTGACCTACATAATAATACTGCTAGTACAGAAAGCACACACTGCCCTTCGCTATTTTTGTAGAACATAAACGTAGATGTAGATAGTTTGCTTGGTTATTGTGCCACTCAAGCTATAAAAAAAAAATCAAATTTGAACAAGTGTTCCAGACTTGTCCAATCTGTAAGCCAAATTCACAGATCTATTCTTTTTTCAATAGAAGGACACAACAATGAAAAATACCCTTATTAATTCATATCAAGGCATAAATCTTACTGCTTTTACACTCACATGACACAAGAACTTTAGTCTACACAGCCAGCCATCGCTGACCTGTGGGAAGGAGCAGACGAACTGCTCCTTCTGTCCCTGTCAGTGTTTATCAATTTAGCTGAAGCAGCAAACATGGTAAAATAGGAAGACAGATGCATCAAAATAATTTCAAGCCTTTTTCCTCTTATTCTCTTACCCTCTAATTGTCATAAATTCATCCTGCAAGATGACAGACTTCTTGTTTTCCCTTCTGACTGTCTCTTTCCCTAAAACTTCACAGCAGCCTGACCTGCCTGCCATCTCCCAAACAGCATACAGCCCATGCTTCTTGGTCTGTGCTTTAAATCTATGTGTTGTAAGTGGAAGGAAAACTTTGGTTATTTGGTTGAATCATATCTGATTTTAAAAAGGTACAAAAGATGTAGATACAACTCAGCTGGCAATCCTAGAACATGCTACGTGCAAAACAGTAATTTTCACAGCTTTATTTTGCAACATCCTTCCCACAGACCCCCATTTCCATAGCGATCCATAATGCACATTGCATCATGTTGAGGAGGACACAAACAAGGTGAAGCCTCCTCTTTGGCTGGAGAGGGCTGGAGAAAAGGAGCACGTCCCTGCAGCGCTGGATGCACAGGCAGAGGCGCTGGCTGAGCAAAGCCAGGGCAAATGGGATTCTGCAGCCCCAGCAGGAGAGCAATGTACTACGGAGAAATTATTCCAAATTGCAGGTGTAAGACTAGTGACAGCCTGGCAATGAGCCTACCCTGCAGCTCACTGCCCACACTCATTGTTCCTAGCCATTTTAAGCCTTGCAACTGTGACCCCAACTATATTATTTCTCAAGCACCAGGCATCATTTCCTCACATTAGCTCAGTGCGGCTTTGTCTGAACAAGGCATGCTCCAGCAACCTGCAGACCTGAAGGTGAGCCGTGCTCACGCACATGCCTCAGAATGGGCTCTCTTTTTTAAGAGTGGAAAAAAGTGGAGAGCTGCAGCAGGACCATAGCAGAGGAACAGTTCAGGGCTACAAGACCCTCCCAGGAGAGCTGGAGCTGTTTGAAACAAGAAGACAAATGACAAAGAAGGTCATCTCCCCATGGACGAGCCATGGGGGTGCTGTCTGCATCCCTTTTGCTGCCCACAGTCCACAAGCAGAAGAGAGATTATAATGTCCCAGGAGACAATCCAGACTTGCCAGCATGAGAACCAAATGACGAAGCTGGAGCTCATCCCTGGCTCCCAGCACTCTGTCTCTGTCCAAGTTATTGATGATCAGCTCCCGAGTCAATGGGCATTTCAAAAGTTCAGAAGTTTGCATGTTTACAGGCATTAAGGAAGAAGGAAAAGGCTTTTCTCAAGCAAACGCAGACCTAAAAACTGGCCGTGTAACTAACCAGCGGAGAGGTAAGACACCACAGCAAAACCGATCTTGGAAAATAAACTACTGAAGAGCTTAAACCCCAGTATTCTGCATCTATTCTGATTTGTTATGAATCTTGAGGCTGCAGCCGACAAATATATTCCATCACTGGGGGAGCAAGCAATGGCACCAGACACCAAACTATGGTTAAGCAGAGGCAAAGAATTAAGAAAACTGCAGCAAACTCTTACCTGCCATTACCCAGCGGCTCTGCTGTTTGGGCAGAGAAAAGCCAAAGGGGATAAACCAATTTAGAAACAAACATCACAAAAGGATACATCTGCCAAAATAACACGTATACCTATTACAAGGGAGTAACTTTCATGTCTGTTTCCTCACCCTGGCATTCCCCAAGCTTCCTTTTAATACTTACAGACAAAACATTTCTCCCTGACAGTAATCTTGTTTATTTTAATAAAGAAGCCACTAAGTAAAACGAAATCCTGTGAATCAACTGTTGACTCAAAACTGAGGAGTAATTCCCACAGGCAAATCTTTTTAGTATTCTGTAAATTTCACTAATTCAATTAACACCGGCTAGAAGAAGATTATGTAAAGCTACAAAGTTACACATCTATATATGTGTATACAATAAATAAAAATTACATGTTAAGGAACAATCAACACACTCTGCCAGTTGCATGTTTTGTACTTTGTATTTCAGTTACTGGTATAAAAAAACCCAACTATGCCCAAAGATCTCTTCCAAATACATCAAAGTTTCCTGAACCCCAAGGTATGCACACTCCTCAGGTACTTCTTTACCTCAAAAAAGTCAATGATTTTACCCAAATCCCAGCTGCTGACAGAAACGTGTCTGTTCCCACCAGCAACGTCGCCGCCACCACCGCACTGGCTGACAGCGGCTCTGCAGAAGGAGTGGCGCAGCAGGAAAGAGAAGACTTTTGCTCCTGTTTCGGAAGAAAAATAAGCACTTGTGATGTGAAACATTATGAGAGCTAAAGTTAATGTTGAAGGTAATTAACTTATTTTTTGCATTTTATCTGCAGACCTGATTGGGTCAAAAATTTCATAGCCAGTAAGTATATAGCTACTGCACGGAGCACAGCTATGGAAAATGAAGCGCGTCAGAGTGGCAAACTCTGACTTCTCTCAGTGGTATAGGCGGCACTTTACAGAGAAAGGTGTCGATATTAAGGCCCAAGACAGCAAAACCCCAAATCCTGCACATTACACTAAACAGGCTAGCAGGCCCACCAAAGTTAATAGCGCTGTTTGGTGCTTAAATGCTTTTTGAGTTCGGGTTAATGAGTTCAGTGTCTCACAGGACCGCTCCTTTGGTTTCCCTGCGCTGTCATTTTTATTGCCAGTTTGACTCCAGAACAACTTGACAAATTTTCAGACATAACATGAAAACAAATTTTTAGAATTGTATGCTTTTAATTATCTTTTCTTTATTTAAATCATTATTAGCTGTTGTTCTGGCAGAGTTATCTTTGTTCATTAGTAACCACACAGCCAAAACCACCTCACTCTTCTTTTTCCTCTGTACTAATTCTTACTCTACATAGCGCTCATAAAAAGGTAAAGAAACTAGAAAACCAAGGAAGTAGAAAGAAGCTTGTCTCGTGGATCAGCCATGCAAGGAGACAATTTAGGATTGCCCTTCAAAGACTTTTCTGAAGACTTCACAAACGCAGAGCACAGCTAAGCCTGCTGTGGCATCTGAGAGCTCGTGCCAGAAAACACCTTCTTGGATTTATCCTTGGCTTAAAAAAACGGAGGTTAAAAAAACCCAACCAACCAACCAAAGAAAAACCTTGGACATTTGGACATAGTTTAAAAGTTGGAAAAGTGAATTGAAATGAAATTAATGTCAATTCTTGGGTTAGCCAGTCCAGCAAAACGGGCTGGTTTCATTTCACAGCCCAAACACATCATGAAAATGTGGGCACCAGAGGTGGCATCACTCTGCCTAACTGGCCAGACCTAAGAATAGGGGAAGTTTTCAGAACAAGGTTCAAAGTTTCTTTCCTGTAAAAAGCATAAAATTTTCCTGCCTTGAGTTTTCCTTCAGGCTAATTTAAAATTCCAGACCAGCCACAGCAAAGCTGAACTTTTTCATCAACATGCACTGAGATAAGATGAAGTTCTACATTCACGTCATTTTTGCCTGAAAAATGAACTTACAGTAAAAATTATATACTTTTTATAAATGTGTGAATTGGGGCTAACTAAAACTTAAAACTCAAAATAAAACGCTAGCTAAAGAGCCATATGGATAGATCCTGAAATACAAGGCAAGGACCAGCACATCTTACAGTGCAGCGATTTTGCACAGACACGCTATATTTGACCACATCTTGTGTCCAACAGTCCCATCTAACAGCAAGACCTTTACTGCTCTGCATTCTCTTCCAGGAGGATCTCACGGCCATTAACCATAAACATTTAGAAGCCTAAACCTGAAGTAAACTGACATCACTCTGATGTTGCCTTAAGGGAAGCTGAAACAGCATGGTGAAAAATGTCATTGACTTCTTTTGACCTCAACCAGTCTCAGACTTTTGCACCAAAACCTTGGTCAAAGCTGTGGACCCAGCCTACGGCAGAGCTGCAAATTCACCCTCTGACTCTCCGCAGTGCTGCGGGTTAGACCGCACCAGCGGACTGGAGCAAGCCCAGGGATGTTCTGAATGACATGCAACATAATTTTAAAAATAATGAAGTAGAGGTTGGGGAAGTTGCCTTTTTTTTTTTTTTTTAAATTATTATTTTAAACATAAGGGTAACATCTCTTCCAGGCAGCTTGCCAGGCAGCGGACTGAACCAACTGGGTGTCCTGCACACAAGCCAGGCCAGTGGGTATGTAATTTTGATAGAGCAACAGCATATTCTTACTGCTCACATACATCCTTACTCAGCAGCTCATTTCCAAAGATTTCATATACCAAACAAATTGGTTACAGCAGCAGAGTAACAAGCATCTACTCAACTTGCTCTCTTTCACGTCCACTGGCACTCAGTTGCTTGGTGTCTCTTGTCCCATCCCACCACGTGTGTTTCCAAGCCCAGCAGGTGATGCCTCCCCAAGCCTTGGGGCCGCCTCGGCCACACTGACCTGTGCCCAGTGAGGGGATGGACCAGCTGAGCTTGGCACCACTTCTGCTTCATGTGTCATTCACACTGAAAAATAGCAGCTTTGCGGCGTTTGTATGTGCCATCTAGGCTCCCTCAGGAGTCATCAAAGGGATAAGGGTTTCTGCGGCAGCAGTTCAGCCCTCCCGTCTGATGTGCAGAAGTCAGGTGGTGGGACTCTATGATCTTAAAGGTCTTTTCCAACCTCAGTGATTCTATGAACGTGACAGTGGCTACCCCATACCTCTGCCATTTTCCTTCCAAAAGAGAAATGTAGCAAGGGCCAAAGCATAGCACTGAGTTTCACAGCATAGTGCAACTAACATGCCCCCCCGGTCCTGGCTGGCTCTCCCACCCTGCTGCCCCACCACCCGACATGCAGGAACAACCACCCTCGTCCTTGCCAGGGCTGGGAAGAGGTATGGTGCAATAACGCCGCTGATCAATGACGTTCAAGAAAAATGGATGAGCAGTGACCAAGCTGAAGATGCTGATCTTGAAGATATATCACTATAAACACACATATATATATATAAAATAAATATATACATAGAGAGAAGATACACTCCTACATAAACACACACATGGCAAAGCAGAGGACAGGAAGCCACCGTGTATCACTGTGCAGACTGTCTCTGCAGTGTTTTTACCTCAGTCTGCTGAGGAACACCTCCGCCCCGATGATGTCTATGTCTGGTTTCAGATAGAGCAAAGGTGAATTTCTAGAGGATTTTTTTTTTAAAAATCACATTCTTGAAGGAATAATGAATACATAAATCTGCAGAAAGGAATAGCAATCTGTACAGCATAACACAAGTGTTAGAGTCTCTTATGTAACAGCCAGTAATAAAAGAGCTTACAGAAAAATAGCATTTTCAGTTCCTTGAGATAAACGTGTGCTACCATGCGACTTACTTGCACAATATTCAAGGCAACACAAGGATTTATTGTCATAGACCTACTGTGCAAAGCTGCAAGCTGTTGCAGAGAAAGATGGAGACCTTATGGCAGGTCTGGGTTTTATCTGGTCCTTTTTCCATCACTGCTTCCTTCTATTGAGATGCAATCTGTATGGCCACTCTGCCCTTTGTCTTTCCAACACCTATTTGACTTTTTTTTTTTTTTTTTTTTTTAGAGTAAATCACTCATGGTAGATTCAATTTCTTTGAACTGATAATGAGTGTAGCTAGATATGGATCCTTTCATTTAAGTCTGCTTTGTAATTTAATCAGCTTTCCCAGCCTCACCACCAGCTCAAAACTAATGTGGGATGGTTGTAACAGTGAATGAAGAATAAAATAGTATTAGACAAAAATTAGATTAATGATTTTATCAGAAATACTGAGCTGCTCTCTATAATCAAGTTTAACTGTAATGTGCTATCTAACACACTGGTATTTCTCGGGGGAGGATTACGCCTCTGTAAACAACCTCGGGGTTTGTCCAGTGCTGAATAATTCCATCCCTTCCCTCCCCTGACCAGGCTCGCTTCCATCCCACAGCACAGGGGCTCCTTTCCATATGCAGGAAATCAGGAGTGAAACACCGCTATTTGCATCGATTTTCCCATTCCCAAGCTTCACAAGAAACATTTTAATGAACAACGTGACACGACATTCCCAGCTACTCTGACCACCGTTAGGCAGCCTGGCAGGCTCCATCCTCCCTGCCACCTTGCATCTGCCTCCATGCTGGCAGCTGGGCTGGGCGCGCTGGGAGCTGACCCATGGCCCAGGACCCATGGATGGATGGAGCCCCTGTCCTCTCCCCATCCCTGCTGCTTTGCAGTTCCCCCCACACAGAAGCTGCCTGATGACCAACGGGCACAAAGCGCACATCCCTGCTCTGCTGCTACACCTGCTCCACGAAGGGACCTGAGCGGCGGGGACATCGCCTCCAGAGCCAGGCAGACCCTGGGAATGGGATCTCCTTCTCCTCCCACCAGTGTTTCAGTTCAACTGGCCACCTCCTGCTTCCCCTTCCCCAGCGCTGATGTGCAGGCCCCCACCACATGCAGCCCAGCTTTTGGGGCAGCGCTGCAGCCCGAGCTGCAGCACCACCATCCTGTTTAGGCAGTCTGGGTTTGTACCTAGTGTCCCTGCAACAGCCAAACACAAATGTTTGCATATAGAACAAATTAAAAAAACTCATTATGCATCAAGAGCAATATACCTTTTCATCATCAACTTTTCCTGTTAATAGAGTTCCTCGTTTGACCAAATTCCATTTTGCTGCCAGTGTATTTCCCTGTTTTGTCTTTGTAGAAAACATGGCTCCTTGAATGTTTACATAAAAATTTTTGAAAAGAATGTATTAGTGCAAAGAGGGATGGTATAATAGTATTGCATTTAAATAATATGGACATGAATAATGTATAGTATTCTTAACCGATGACCAAACAGCTTGCTTTTAAACATACTTGATTTGGGGCTGGAAGCTCAGAAAACGAACTGACAGAATCAAATGGCTTATCTCACCAAAAGTATGTCATTTTTATAAGAGAGTTAATTTTCCAAGAAAAACATCAGCTGCCAAAGCAATGAGACATTTACACTTGATAAGGATTGCTTAAAGACTCACAAAGAAAACTTTCACCATTCCACTGTAATAGGATTAGAAATCTCTCAAACAGCTCCAAGAGCTGGAATTTTGCCCTGAACAACAAAAAAAAAAAGATATGCCCCCAGACCAGTGGCAGAGAAACTGGGTTGAGTTTCCACAGCTAAGTTCCTTAGGTGCATAAAAGCCATTTAAAATCTGTCTGGCTGTAAGTCACCAGGACTTGCAGCCCCCCCTGCCCTCCCCGCACCCGGGGATGCGGGGCATCCTCTGCCCCAGCACTGCAGGCGTGCTGGGCTGCCAGGTACCCCGCTGCCATGGCATCACCCGAGGCTTGGAACTGCCACGCACACACTCTGGTTTTGCCACGTGGTGCTGTGCAGAAGCCGCCACACTCCTACCCCAGTGCCTTCAGGTACCACCCAGCAGCGAGGGCACCGGCCATGGCCCAGCCCGAGCTGTGACAAGCACTCTGCCATCGCCCCGCTCCAAAACCAGCATGACACCCACCCCTGCCACTGCAACTCAAAACCAGCTTCCTCTGCTCTTTAACATTGCCCAAAGATTTTTGCTTTCTTTTTTTTTTTATTTTCTCCCCAATAAATTTAATCAGTAAAAGATTTCTTGTCTTAAACTTGCAAGCCATAAACTTCTCCACCTCAAGCTATTGCAGCTTAGAAAAAATCCAGGGATAGCTATTTCCAAATTCTGTGTCAACCAAATGCTCTTAGTGACATTCTGAGGAAATCATTTAGGTCCTCTATGTCTTATTTCTCCATTGCTGATACAGGTATACCAGTACCCATTCACATCACAGAGGAGGTGAGGCATTAAGTCATGGATGAGGTCACACACATATACACATACATATACATATGTATACAGGCACCCATGCAGTTTTAGACTGTGATGCCAGAGCCTGAGAAGCAGGACAAGAAACCCTGAGCCTGACACTGCCAACTGGAGACACTGCAAATGGCACACTGACGAGTTAAACACTGGGGGAAGAACCACCACTTTGAATTCAATGGTATTAATTCTTTCAGCCGTACACTAAAAAGGATATTAAAAAAACACACGTGTGACTGGAAGGGAAGAAACCGCTCTTTCTTTCACATGTGTGTTTTATACCACAAATAGCAAGATCTTTCCAAAACAGAGATCTGAGTTCAGATGTTGTTTTTTATCTGTCACAATTCCTCAAACATTCAAATAAAACTACTATTCCTGAATGTCACTAATGAGGCCTTAAGAATTGTTATCTGTAACCTCAGTGGAACTCTTTATTTGAATCAATTCTGAGAAGCATTTGGTCTTCCTTAAGGACACTCTGCATATAAATATAAGAACATATGTTTCCATTGACTGAAGAAGAGCTAATGCTATAACGGAATGAATTATACTCACATCAAACAATCCAAATTAAAATGATCGCAAGATCAATGGCTGTGCTCTAGGTTGTAGTTCAAGCAGAAATAAGAAGAGAAAGAAAACCACCGAGTGGGAAATGCCTGTTAATGATGATCTGGAAATGATGCAGAAGAGGGCCCATTACCACTGGCATCAGCACTACTCCTGCTTGGCCCCCTCCAGTTAAATTGAAAGGCTGTCATTAAATAACCTGCCTCGCTGGCTAAATCAATCTGTTCAGTTGCTTCGTTTCCAATTTGCTTTAACTTCAAGCTCTCCTTCTCTTTTAAGGATCTGGCCCCATCACTTCCCTGGTGAGGGGAAGCCCCAGATCACACCTGCCTTTCCTCCTCAAGCATCTCTGTGTTATCCCTGGTTTTGGCAAGAAGGACCCTTTCTGACAATGTTTACTCTCCTCCTAAAACTCTCAACTATTTTAAGAAACCGTCTGGCAAGAGCAATGGGAGGTGATACCATGTGCTGCTCTGTGCAAAATCCAATTGGACTCAGATCTTTGTACGTCACCATCCATCTCCTCCATCACCCCCCCTGACAAGCGTATCTCGTTTTGTCTCCTTTGCCCTAGCCAGTTGCTGCTCTGGCGTGCTGGCGGTATGCCAAACTGCACGCCACAGGGCACAGGCTTATGCACAAGGCAGGATGGATCTACCCTTGGCCTTGCGCTGCTGCACACCCCTGCACAGCACCCTGCGCACAACCAGGACAGCGGTCCCAGGAACACGCAGCTTGTAGCATCAACAGCTCCAAGCTGGCCTGGAACACAACCAGCCTCCCCCCTTCTTGCTCCTGCTCCCCACAAAATACCCTTAACCCCAACAAATAGGGTGACAAAATCTTTGGCTCTTCCTTCCCTTCAAGTGCACATCAGGAAGGGCAGGCTACAGCCCGCAGGCACGCTCAGCGCATCAAGAGTCCTGCGGCAGGAATGCTTGGAGCTGTGCTGCACGCAGGCGCGTCAGGAGCATGCCTGTACAGAGCACAGGACACCTGCCACTAGCTCTCCCTTGGACATTTCGCATGCTGCCTGGTGAAGTGCTGGGGCTGCAGGTGTAGCTGGGCAGCATCACACCCACCCTCTTCCATCGAAGATGCTCCTTTTTACAATCTAATTTATTTGCCTCTTAAAGGAACAGACAAACTACAAACCTGCACGTTTCTAAGAGAGGTGCAAGTTACTTCTATGTTTTCTGTTAATCTTTGAGACACCATAACATCTTACGTTTATTGACTTGGTGTCAGCTGCTCCAATTTGCTAATGGAAGCATATTATTTCAAAGACCCGTGGTACCCTTTATTCAGAAAGCTCCCTCTAATGAAGTTCAAAGGTTACGGAAGTTCAGTTCACGGAACTGAAAGATGTTTTTCCCAAGTATCATATACGCTTTGACAATCGCAGACTTCCTTATGTGCTAGAATGCCAGCAACCACATCTATGCGCACTTACTGTCAATTACTCTTCATGCTTTTCTTCTAATTAATTTAGCCTGGCAACCTTTCTGTCTCCAGCCACAGTGCCCAACACTCTACAGTAAGTCATACTGATGTAATGACAGCGCTGATCTTTGTTCTAAAACCATTTTCCCAAGTCCATACATTGGATCATGAAAAGCAGAAGTTGTGAGGGCAATTCATTTTTCTCACTTAGGCAGACTTAGCTACCCAGAAAATGCTCTCCCAGGCTATTCTAAATATGACTTTTAGTTAGAATACTGTGACTCTTTGTCTGATCGTGTCATTGTCACATACTTCACCTCTGAATATTTAAGATTTTGCACTTTTCTGATCCTGTCTCCAAATCTTTGGTTTCCTCTATATGACTTTATTTGCGTGTTTTGAGCTGCCAACCACTTTTGCTAGATTAATTCCTTACTAATCCTCCTACCTGTAATTCAGCACACAATGAAATTCTGTACCACAGTAAACAAACCTACAGACAAAGCATACCTGTTAACCTTGAAAAAGAATTGCTAACCACTGCACTTCAGCAATAAACATACCTAGGAAAAAGTGTGATTTTTTTTTTTGCACCCTTTTTCCATCTATTCCATGTTGCTCATTTTACAGACAAGGCTGAATATGCATCATTTGTGAATGATGGCTGTCCTCTCTGTCCCACACAAGCAGCACATTTAGGGGTCTCCTGCAGGAACAACAAGCCATATCTAACACATATGACATTGCAGAGATGCTCCTGAAGTACAGGATAATATAATTCATCTCAGAAGACGTCTTTCTTCTGGAGCGGAGAGGAGGGGAAGCTTTAAATGTATACAACTGTACACTTTCTGCTTAAAATTTAAAGCTAAATTGGAGATAAATCCTTTAAAGAGACTCTGAAGTCCATGGCCAGTATCACTAAGCCAGTCCCTGACCTACTGGAGCAGTAGAAGTGGAGACCAGAGATTTATACCTACTGGTGCCATGGCAGTCCCACATCCACATCGAGGTTCCCAGACAGCCCCTAAGCCCTCGCCCGGCTCGGTCACCACCGTGCAGGTGACAGCCCATGGATGGAGCCCTCTGTGCTGTTGATAGCGGGACCAAGACCTTAGCTAGGAAAGGATTTTCTTATATCGATTTGCCATTGCAAGTAACATTATATATATAGATCGGTTGGTTAAAAAAAGAGAAAGAGAATGCTCCTCTTGGATGGGGATCAATTCATGACACAACTGCTTAGATAAGCAAAGGACATATCTGCAAATAAGCTCTTAATACCAGACATTTTCAACCATTTTTGATACAGGATGGGGGACAACAAAAAATTCCTGTCTTCAAACCCAGCTGCAAATACACCTGTGCACATTCACATACTGAAGAGAAAAGCAGCTTAAGTACTAATCACATCTCAATTACATCTTTCCCATCTTTAATGTTTATGATTCTTCAGTCCTTTTTAAGAAAAGGGTGTCATTAGAGCTTCGCATTCCGCTTTAAGAAAGGCTTTCTGAAGCTGAAAAGACTACATAGGTTTTGCTTTGAAACCTGCATGAATTTGAAAAACAATAAAAAAAAACGTGCTTTACTTTCTGTGCTAGGGAGGTCACTGAAATTCCTCAGGAAAATCAAACAGCAACTTCAAACCACAGCGTTCGTGCAATACATGGCTGCAGCCAGGGAGCAGAGCTGCACACACCGGGCACGGAGGTGGCTGGCCACTCGCTGCAGGGCGTGCTGCTGAGCAGCAGCGCCTGCCGAGCCTGGAAATGGTCAGAAGCCAGAGGCTGATGAAATATCATAAAATACATCCCACCAAAAAAGAAGAATATTAGTATATTTGGATTCAGTCATTACTTTACTCAACTGCATTCCGCTCCCACTCACCAACATGGAGCTGACATCCCTTAGCACCAAACACCGCCCTGCTCAGCCTTAATAAAGTGGCAAAATCCAGGTGGGAAGCATCAGCGGCTGCCTGGGGCTGCCAAGGCCACATCAGCTGCTGCCTCTGTGCACACGGCGGCCAACAAGTTGCTTGTGCAAGCCATAAATATTAATAAAGCGATTTGTAACCCAACTGAGCACTGCACCTGCACATCAAAGGGTTCGTTTTGCTCCTGGTCAGCTCACATGACCCTCAGCTCTGGGCATTTCAACTCAGCATCACCAAGGGCCTTGCAAAAATAATAAGGTCCTTTAAAGAATGATTAGCTGGAGGGGGAAAAAAAAAAAAATTAAAAAAAGTGTTGCACTTCTCCAAAGAAGAATTCCTATAAAAGAGGGTTTGGGCACAGCCCCAATTACAGCAATGGCACAGTCTCTCCTACTGCAAACAACTGGGTTTTGTTTGGCTTTTTGTTCTGGTTTTGTTGGGTTTTTTAAATGTTGGAGTACCATTGATTTTTTTCCCTGTTTCCCATAGAAATCTGAGGAAATGGCTAAGGTGGCCTAGAAGATGTGTTTGTTCTCAAGTTAAATGAATGACTTTCTTGGACACCAAAGTGTCCGTTACGTGGACATTAAGACACTGTTAAATACTCTCAACCCAGAATCTCAGAGGCAGTAACACAACTGAAGAAAAGGAAGAAAAGGGCAGCAGAGAAGGAACACGGTGTGGCTTTAGAAAGAGGTGGTGCTTTTGATGAGTTCTGAAGTTCTCAAGCAGTAGGAGCTGATGAGTTCTGAAGTTCTCAAGCAGTAAACTGCTGGATTGATGGCACTGTAACTCCAGCTCTTGTATTTGTTCTTGGAAAAGACTGAGGGGAAACAAACGCATCAAAGAAACCTCCAGTGAAACGGCATTATTTGCCTGAGCCTCAAGAGGCGGAAGACTAATAAAATTTTGCAAAGTACTCCAAAGTGCTAATTGCCTTTTTAGTGCATCTTACAGAGCAGTGGCATTGCAGGGCATCTAAGTGTGAAGAACCGAGAGAGGGGCTACACATTCTCAGAACTTCTGTAGAGATTTTTCAAAAGATGTTTATTTCAAGGAACAGCTTGTGTACTATAGACTTTGGCTGCAATTTTGTGATGCTGCTTCTCCGTCTTCCCTCCTGATGTTAATAAATAAGTTATTTGATTACAGCAACTGGAGGTTTGAGATCAGTTCTGGCTGTAATGAATACGCTGTGCTTTCTGAAGAATGAAAACCACAAGGAAGAGCTGGTTCAGGGAATTACTAAGAGAGAAAAACTTGAACCCGGGACTCTCCAAGCTCAAATTCACCCCAGCTCAGACTAAGGACACTGCTCTTATCATGCAGTTTGAGCTGGCAAAATGAGACCGCTTTTGGTACAGAAATGTCCAAAGGAACCATGCTTCACCCCAGCTTCCAAATAAAGCCTCTTCTGTGATAAACCAGCCAGCTCAGAGCAGAGGTGAGTTATTTATCAAAGCAAACAGTATCACCTCTGGGAGCACGATGCCTTCTGGGATTTTTGTCTCTGATAAGCCACGTCACCAGGCTAGTGCACGACGGCACCAGGGCTGCATTTTTCCAGGTTGGCAGTCTCCGACCTTACATAAATGTTGAGGCCACCATGCCGTGACACAGCTATTTAAGGTGGGATCGATTTCTGTATGTAGAGAGCAACTGCATATCCAATCAATTTGAATGGAAACCACAAATGCTCAGTACTTTGGGGAAAAAAATCAAGGCTCACTCAGGTTCCTTTATATAGATTCAGATGTCCAAACATAAGACTTCAAGTGGCATTTGGTTTTGACATTGAAATAGTCAGATATAAAAAAGCCCTCCCATGGAGCAACAGAAGAAAGCATATGCTGCAAAAAAGGCCATTCTTTAACCACAGTCCACATGTTATCCAGCAGTGATACACCAGCAGTATAATCTTAATTAGCCGGTAAGAGTTTTTAGACAATCTGTGTAGACTTCATTTTGCCTGAATATAAAATTGCCTTTAAAAGATATATATAAACAGCAATGAAAAGTCAATGAAAAGCTGTCAAAAAGCTTCCTGCTGCTTCACATCTGCACCCTGCACTCTTCTTAAAACATCATCATTTAAGTGAAATCCTTCATTTTTTAAGCAGAAAAGCTGCTGTATTTGGGATTACAGCTCACAGTCAGCTTCCCAACTTGCCAGCACAGAAGTTTAGCAGAGGACACCTCTCCTAGAAAGCTCTGATCAACACAGCTCCATATGGGCTTCATCTTGCGGAAGCAGAGTCACTAGAAATATCCATAACCCAGTACGGCCATGAGTGCGCACTGGGCTCACCCCGCTGGCGTGGGGACCATCATTCCACTGACGGGGTACCACCACCCGTGCCACAATGCAGGGGGTAGGTAAGACACCATGCTGCAGCAGAGCCTGAGTTTCACCAGCTGAAGGAAGCTCCTGGCCGCGGCTGGCAGGGACAGCCAGGGGGGAGCCCTGCGCGGGGGTTGCCACGGCACGGCTGCCCCCTCTGCTCTGCTGAAATGTCGGGCTGGCCAGGGGGGCCTCCGGAACAAGCGTGGAACCAAGGGACAGCCCTGGGACACTTGTGAAGAAAGAGAACAAAGTGATTTGAGAGGGGGGAAAAAAAATAGGCTGGAAAAGGAACAAAATATAGATATAAGATAGTCTGAAAGTTAATTAAAGGGTTGATTAGACATGTGGATTAGTGAAATTAAAGGGAGAGACAAAATACATTCAGGGAATTAAATTATAATTTATCTTTAACCAATGCTTAAAAGAGCATTTTCTTGATCATAGCCTGAGATATGGTGAGATAGCCAACGCCACTTCCAGACTTTTTCTATCTGGATAAAGTCTTCCATTGTAAAGCAGCTACTTGAAACGCCTCTACTTTTTATTTTTCATAGGAAGCCACTTTTCCCTGTTCCCAGAGCCAGGCCATCGGCAGGAACGTGCTGGTACCACAGAACCAGCTCACCTAGCACTATCCATCACCACCACAGCACAGCAGTCACCCTTGCCAAGCAGCACCAGGACGTCCCGACACACCAGAGCTCTAGCACAGAAACAGGGGAACAGTCAATCAGAGCGGCTCCCAGCCTTGGGCGGGTGAGCAGAGCAGCTCGACAAGCTCTGAGCTGCTCTTCATCAGCCCTCTCCAGCCCTACATCAGGCTGCATCAGCCTAAAGGAAGGCAGCAAGAGCAAGGTGGCTGGGGAGAAGAGCTGGAGCCCCAGAAGGGCCCACACCACAACCATGCTCCCTGCAAGCAGCACACATTTCACAGGAGGCAAAGACAACGTCTGTGCCTAACCTTAAGCAGAACGTCTTATTTTCAAACCAGATCTAGACTGTGGATGCCTGCTTTGTCATACATGGGCTCTCCCAGACAACAGCAAACAACTAGAAGAGTGTTGCACGTTCATCATGAGTAAGGAGACAGCTTCAGGGCGTACTGCGGCATCAGTGTCAGCATCAACCCCAGCTCAGGTTTAAAATTAACATCTCCATGTTTGAACTGCCTATTACCCAAAGTTTAACCTGTTTCAACCCCGTGTTTACACAATGAAACAGGTATTTAGTCTTTTCCTGATAATAAAATAACAGAACAATTTGCTTATTTACCAGCTTTTTATTATTAACGGGCCAAAGATGAAGTGACCAGGGACTACTGAGAGCACAGTGATTCGCAGAGGGCTATTTGCTGCTGGCATGTCAGGTCACGTGCTGATGTAAACGCCTGCAGCATCGCATCATACATGACCAGCCAAAGCACCTGCCTGGAAAGAGAAAGGGGTATTGCCAGCCTGACATTTTCATTTAAATAATGAACATTGGTAAAGTATTAAAAGAATGCCAATAGTCTCTGTTATAAGAGCAAGCTAGATGGCCGCCTGATTCCTTACAGATTGAAAATATATGAATCTTGAAACACCAAAGGGAAAGGAAACAGAACAGCCTGCAATATAAACAGCTTATATATATCTTCCCAACGTCCTGGCTCTATGTGTAAACCACTTAAAATGCCATACTGCAGTTCGTATTTTCAGCTCAGATATCGTTGAATATACTAGAGCAAATAGTGCAGGTATTTCAAACACTGCCTTGATAAATAACTTTCCTAAGAACATGTAAGAAGAGTAAAAACTCCATTGATTATAATTTACTACCTGCTTTGATTTTGCAAAGTGGGGTGCATATACCCGGTTAGAGTGACTTTCTTCTCTCGTTGATCTTCTTTTCTTGCAGGAAAGGTGGTCTGAGGAAGGCTTCGATAGCTTCGGAGGCAGACCAGGGAATATTTTTGGCATGCCTGGAAGATCACTAGCAATGCATGAAAGCCATCTTCCAAGAGTGTGAAGGGTTCAAGACGTTTGTCATCCTCTGTTGTCTGAGGAAGGATAAGGAATGAAGAAGGCAGGGAAGGGCGCGTGATGGAAGAGGCCTCTTAGAATTATTTATGTGCTGCTACTCCCCCATGGCTATGAAAGCTGTTCTTTGCATTAGCACAAAGTGAAAAGGGACTGTGAAGTATGGAGGGTACAAGATGAGGCAATATTTTGTATTTCCTCCTGGGATGTAGGATTTCAGTGACAGAAACTGGAATAACTTACTGCATTCGATTATATATTACCCTTCAGATGCAGAAATGCATTTAGAGCTGGCCCCAAATGAAGTTCCAACAAATTCATCCTACTTTGCAAAACAGACATATCCCATGGGAAAATCTCAGTGTAATCACAGTATTTCTATTTTCCATGGGGAAAGTCAAAATGACAGCAGGGGCTTCCTCTGCAGAAGGTTTTTATGAAATTCATTTTAATTCCTTCAGGAAAACTGACAAGACGCTTTGCACCACACACTGGAATAGGCGCTGTAGGCGGAGGTGAAATGGGAGGCAAGATTCACAGGCTCCACTTCTCCCCCTGGGTAGTCTGGGAGGCAGGAGAAAAGCGTAGTGAAGAGCAAAGGCACTCAGATGCAATCATCTAGGAAGCCTGGTTTCACTGCCCCCCAGCAGAAAAACGGGACTTAGAAAGAATTTCCATCTTATTGTCCAGAAGGTTTGTTTACATTTTCACAATCAAAGTTGATTCTGTTTCTGAAATCATCAATTTCTTTGGTGAAACAAACATGATTTTCTAGCCCACTCTCTATGGCAAATCTTCCTTAGTCATAGATTATTTTTTCCCCTCTGCCATGGCTCAGTCTTTGCACCCTGGCCACTTCTATCAACCTTCATTTTATGGCTTTTCATCTCTCCTTCTCCCAGTCCTCACACCTGTCTTGCTGTTTCCACGGACTTGTTCCTCCCCTTTACTGTCCAGTGAACCTGGACTTTTCTCCTTTCCCCCTACTCCTCCCCAAAACATCAGCTTTTGCTCTTCAATAGGACCTTCTCCTCAAGCTTCCTAATGCACATTGACATACTTTTTCTCCATTCCCTTAACACTTCCACCACTGGGTGTTTGTTTTTTTGTTTTTTTTTTTTTTTGCAAAGTCTATTCTTCCCAGCAGAAGATGGATGCGGAACAAACATGAATGCTCTTGCTTCTCTATTTCTGCTCCATACTGCTATCTTTACCAGGAGGAATACACTACCCTTGAGATTCAGAAAACCTGCCAAAGAATAAATGCAAAAACTGGATTGGGATGAATAACTTACTGAGTCTGCATCAAACCAGCTTCTTCACTTCTGCATCATGGGGCATGCAGATTGCAGAATGTGGGAGCATCCCCCAGGGGTGTCCAAATTTACTGGTAAAAGTAAAGGCTCAACAATACACTTCCCTGCTTTGAAATAACAAGGACTTAACCAATCATTTGTTTTCATCTAATCCGCATATTACATTTCACATAAACATGAAAGCAATGTTTTATTAAATTTGGGGTAACATTTTTAAAAGATGCTGGCAGTTATTTGTTTAGTAACAAGAATTGCCTATTTCAATTTTGTTCTGTCCTTGAAATGCAAGCTCCAAATGTTCAATAAATGCCATAAAAAGGCAGATATTTATCTTTAAAGTGACTTGTGCTATAACTGTGACAGCAGCCTGTTCCAAGCTATCCAATAATATTTCGCCAAGAAACTGGTTGTGAGATCATTCAGGAGGATAGAGTGCAAGTTTCTGCATGTATCAGCATGGAACTGGTCTCAGATTTCACATAAGCAGACACAAAGGTAATCATAATGTTGTTATTGTTACCTCTTTCCTTCTCCCCAAACTCTGCTTTATTGATTTTTCATGAGTCTATTTGAGCAGGAGGATTTATTCAGGCCCCTGCTAGTTCCATCACAGAGTTATAACACTGTTTGGGCAGACAGGCTTCTGGTGCTGCCCGGCGATCGGGTACGTATCCGAACCACGTGTTCCTAATGCCCGTCAGCTCTGCTGCGTTGCTAAATGACATCATAAGAACCCTATAAATCTACACCAGTTATTCATCTTCCAGTGATGACAAAAGATCAGAAAATGCATGTATCACATACATACCAATTCTGGGATTTTATTTTTTTCCTTAAATTCATATTCTTTAATGACATGCTTATGCTCCCTGTGTAGTCCAGAGGGAGAAATAGATGTTTCAAAAAGGCAACTCAGATCTCATCAGTCTTTGTTACTGCACAGGGAACAGAGCCAACTAACTTAGGACATCTGTTATGTCTTAGGTAGGAACATGCCTTGCTAAAGAGAGAGAGATTGCACTCAGTGTTTGGATAACCTAAAAATAAAGGCAGGTGCCTAGGGGGTTTCTCAACATCTAAGCCAGGCACCTAAGGAGTTTTACCCAGTAGCACAGGGGTGTCAGAAGTCCAGACACCACCTTCAGGACATCAGCCATTCACTCCTCTAAATGACATCCTTTCTCACCAGTTATTTTAAAAAAGCCACAGCAGCATAGACCATGCATACAGAGTAACAGATTGTCTTTGCAAAGACATGCTTTGCTTTTTCTTTTCCACCATCAGAAGTATACTGTTAAGCCCTAAATGTAATCCAAAACACCCCGAGGATCAAGTCCAGTGCATCTTCTACTAACTAGACCAGCTACAATTAAAAGAAAATCCTATTAAACCTGACAGACTGCAGAACACAAATTAGTACAACTTTAGAAAGCATTTTTCTTTGACTTTTCTGAAATGGGGAAACATTTGTTATTTGACAGAACAGCAAGGTAAAGAACACATTTCATAATATTGTGATTTAACATAACATCACTGGACACTACAAGGACAGATGCATGAATATTTGAGGAAAATAGAAATAAAAATGGAAACCACTTGAAGTGCTCAGATATTAAATTATTTTATTTCATTAGGGGTTTATATATTTATTTCTGCTATATTTGATCCAGAGAACAGGCTCTCAAGTAACTGAATAAAGGCCATCCCACTAGCAAGTATAATTATTTAACACAACCAAAGACAAAGCAACAGCCCTGCACTGCTGCCTCTCCATCCCCCCAGAGACCTCCATCCCTTCCGGCAGACGCTGAGCCACCCACCATGCAGAAAAGCACCAAAGCAGTGGTCTGCAGGACCAGCAATTCACCAGGAAAACTCCACGAGCCTCAAACCATGCTCTATACCCTCAAACTCCATCAAGGCACTGGGGGCGGCGACCCTCCCAAGAGCAGAGATACATGCTAAACACTGTTCCGACAACGTCTGCTTTTCTTAGGTTGGCTTTTGGTCTGCACTTCAAAAACATATTTATAGACCTATTTGTCAACACGTAAGCTCAGCTGCTTGCTCTCACTGAAATGCTGCAGAAGCTTTCTGCCCCTTGGCAGAGGGAGAGCCAAGGAACACGGTTTGTGAAACACAATTCCTTCAGCTAAATAAAGTTATCACTGTGGACAGCACGACACCTTTGCCCATCTTCTTCCAAAACAATGACTCATTGAAATGAATATTTGAACAGTGACTCTGTTAGAAGGGGGGTTCTGTTAGCTGCCACAAAGAACAGAAATCATAGATCATAAGGTTTGGGCGTCATTGGATGCTGTGTGGTAACACCCATTGCCAGCGTGCTGTGAAAAGCTCCACTAATAAATCATAAGTATTTGTTACTTATTAACCAGCCAATGCAACCTGTACCCACCACAGTGCATCACAGCGATGTCACCAACTTTTTTCACCTTCCTTTCCCGTTCTTGGCCTTCTTTTAACCTTGAGTTATGTTGTAAAGTGACTGCTCCTTATAATGAGTATTCTAAACCCACTCAGTAGGGCTTTAATGGATCAAGGGGAAGAAAAAAAAAAAAAAAAAAAAAAAAGAAGAGATGTTTCATTAACATCAGAATGTAAGACAAAAAAAATAATCAGGATTTTGTACTTGGCAATAGGAATCAGTACTCTATTTGAGATACACAGACAGAATAGCCTCCTCTCCCTTCTTAAAACACAGTTGTACAACTCCCTCGCAGCAATGATTTAACTCTCTCATGTTATCCAGCCCTAATTTGTGTTAATGGAATTCCCAACAGACAGCATAAAAATTAAGTTCTGTTACAAAAATGCAGATTCAGGATCATAGCAGGCAGTTGAACAAACCTACAGGAGCCTACCAGAGTGCTGCGTGAATCACTGAGGGATGATATAGCAGCTCTTGGCTTTTAACAGTGTCAGCCTCCACAGAAGACAAGTGCTGAATTAGAGCATCATATTATCATACACCACGCTGAGGATTTCACAGGAAGTATCACGAGATGATTCAGATCACCAGAAACCCAAAGCAAAAGATTCAGATCTTTTTAGAAACACAACTCAGTGCAGAAAACAAATATCGAGACTTTAGGAAAAGCTGTCATGTCCTCACATTCAGATGGTTAAAGGGGTTCAAAATGGTCTTTGCTACAGATAACAAACCCACAGAAAATTATTTCTGTAGAAGGTACTTAATTGTACGTACCTAATTTGGAAAGAAAGCAATGCATTAAGAGACAATACCATTTCATGCAGGTAAAGCGGTTCATCCAATTTCAGTGGAGTGACACTTGTTAGACACAAGGGCAACATGTCTCCTACAAGTACATACGTGTGTGTACACATATGGGTTTTGCTAGCAAATATAAGCTGGGAAAAGCAAACTTAAAGAGAATCAAGTTTATATTGAGGGATAGTAAGTTCAGTATTCCTGCTGGGAAAAAGACATGCTTATGAGGGTAAGGAGAAGGATGCAAAATTTCAAGGGTCTGTTGTTTGCTCCGACAAAGAAGGGGGTTTGATGTTTCTTCTGTTTCTGAGCAAATTCAGCTCCTGCAGCATGCGCATCCAGGCCATCCCTGCTGCATGCAGATGTTCCCAACCTTACGTAACAGATGTCTGCACAGCACTCGAGGATCACGGAGACAGAAGAATTAAAAAACGGAATATTTCAAAAAAGTCTTCAGCAAGAAAGGAGAAAAGAAGATAAAGAGACTGTCGCAAGTGTTGTGCTTCCTATGTTAAAGTGGATTAAAGTTTATTCTGCTTTTTTGTTCTGTCAAGGTGACGACAGCCTTTTAACAAATATGACACTGCAATGTGAAGTCTTCAGAAGAAACTTCAGTGTATATAATCGTATGAGCACCCTGGTACAAGAGCTTTAATCCATTTTGATCATGACTTTAGTACACAGAGAAAGGCGGCATGCTTTTCCAGAATTTTTTCTTCTCCAGTCCTTCCAAGGGTTGTGAACATCACCATCTAAACTAATTCTTACTTTGTAGATTAAGATCCTGTTACTGCCACGCTGCTCTGTGCAATACAACAGGTCTTGTTTGTGCAAGCAAGCAGAGCTGTGCTCAAAATCAGCCTTGCTGAGACAAAATACTTATCTCTAAGATTAAGTTGGACAAGGGAGCTATGGAAAAGTAGAAGAAAGAGGCAGAGGCAGCAGATGTATGGGTCTGCAGATCCAGGCATCCCCTTCCCTACAGCATTTCTGCTGCAGCCTGTGGAGTGAGCATCAAAGTCTCCACAAGCAAAGCAGCCGGTGTACTCATCTGTGAAAATGGGTAATTTTTTCGGAGAGAAAAAGATGAATAAATGCATACTAGAGCTTTCATTTATCTGTTAGGAGACATTCAAGTGGTCTTTTGCTAACGACTTCAATATATGTATTTCCTACAGATAGCAATTAACCTTCTGGTACAGATTAATCTTTAAAAAAAATCAAAGATGAATTAATCTTTGAAATTCAAGTATTCAGTAGTTTCATTAATAATCTGAAATTGTCCTTTAGATTTTCCATAATTAGACCATTCCCCTAATTTATTAATCCCACAGACTGCAGAGCATGTTTCAAATCTTCATCTCCTGCCACAATGACATATTCAAACCCGCTTGAAGTGCTCATAATAAAAGTCACTTTGTGAAGAATTATTAACTCAAAGGATCAAGCAAAGTCTTTATATACTAAAGCATATTTGAAAACTAAGCAGAGACAGCACTTTCTACTCATCCTCACAATTCCTAAGATCTTGGCTCAATCAGAAACAAGTTTGGATAAAACACTGAGTTTAGCATAATTCGTGTGCTACAGATCGAGGCCAAAGAGAGCAGGCGCGCTGGTACCTATAGACTAAATATTCCGTTCTGCCAAAATACACTGATTATGAGATACAAGGCAATTGTCTGAGTCCTAATAATGACTTATTGCCAGCGTGCCTCAAACTTTGACTAATTACGTCTGCTCTGGGGCTGTTCCTGCTCCTGGCAGATGCGCACAGTCCTAAGGGACCACGTAGCAGAGAACCAACACGAAGACCTCTGCTCTGCCACCTCTCCCGACTGTCCTTCTGTTCATTAAAAGGGGGTTGAGGGGGCAGGATTCATGTCAGCTCAGCAATCCCTACAGCCAGGAAAGCCCTCAAACAGCAAACTGCAGCCAGCGCTGCATCATCTTGTCACAGCCTGGGCAGCACGAAGAAGCCAGGGCTAAAAATACCTGGGAGCTTTATATGCACCTATTGCATTCCCTCACCTGCCCCAGGCTACAGAGCTTCCCAGGCCACCACCTTGTTTCTGTATTTACTTGCACGCTGGGCTCCTGGGCTTGGGAGCAGGGCTGTAGCAAGCCTGCCCGCACAGCCCTGCTGCTCCCCAAAGGCTGGCTGCAGCCTTGCTGGGTTCTGATGCCTGCTTTGAGCAGGCAGCCATGGCAATGCGCACAGCACCCAAACCCTGGGCCAGACCAAAGCCTCGACACCAAAATTAAATGGACAACGTTTTAAGCACCGCACTGCTCCTCCAGATGACCATCACATGCTTTAGCTCACTGGAAAATGAGGTAAAACGCACCTTACCCCTCTCCTGTCCTCCATCCCCAACGTCCCTGCAGGGTATGCCGAGCATGCGCTCCAAGTTGGGAAGAAGAGGTAAACCCACGGTCCCACTAAGGAAAAACTTCCTCTCTCTGCTGTTCCATTTCTGTTGCTTCTGGCATAAGTTTTCTAGTTAGCATGAGTTTTGACTGGCACCCCAAGCACCACATTAATTTACTCGCGTGGTAGCAACAGGATCATCACGAGTGTACCCGTCATCCCCTCCTCCCCATCCCTGTGGGGTCGCACCAGCATGGCACAGCGTGGCACGGCTGTCCCAGAGACACTGCGCAATCACACACCTCCGTCAGGACACCTGTATTTGGACCTATTTAAATATATTTAATACTCAAAGTGCAACTGATCTCAGTAATACTTCTCTGTCTTGTGAAACCTCCTGTCCTTTTAGTTTCTCATTAGAGGACTGCTCACTTCATGCGCTCAGACACATGGCTCTTGCCCACTGAAATGTTTTTAGATAGATCAAGGAGCTATTAACTACACCACAGCCATGAGTCAGTAAAATTATTGCTGCTTATTGCTTCTTCAGGAGGCTCTTTCCAAACCCTGGCATTACAGCAATCACCTGACAGCCTGGTTAATACTTTGCTATGCATAAAACGTCCCCAAGGAGACACAGCCATATCACGTACCAGGAAAGTAACACCCAAACCGCTTCACCCTCAGCACCATCTCCCCCGGAGCATGGGCAAACCCCATTGCACTGACCCCACAAATCCACACTGGGCAGGTTCTCACGGCCAATCCCCGAGGTGGGGGGACAAGGTGGCATTTCCCCAGAGGGGATCAAGGGCAGGACCTGCATCTCCCGGCAGCACTGCTCCATTAAGTAGCTAGACAACGGGATCTTCTTACACTTCCCAGGGTTTTAAAAACCAAGGAACTTGTTGACAGGTCTTAAATCCCCTCAGAACTTCACCTAAGCTTTATCTGTGTAACACAAAAAACCTCGGCGCAGCCCTTGGAAGAAAAGGCAGCTGTACTGAATCGGCAGCAGCACCGGGGATTGGATTATTCCAGTTTCCAGGCAAGGCAGGCTGCGGATGTGAAAGAAGTTTACGTGCTATCCCTGTTAGTGTCTTAATCTTGTAGGCATGACCTATATCACCATGCTTTTAAGCGGGGTATTCTTTTGGCTTCATGCTTTATTTTTATGAAGGACGTTGAATTACATGTTGACTACATGAACAGCTCCCATCATTAATTTAATTCTACAGAAGGTCTGTAAAATTATACAGTATTATTCAGCTAGAGTTTGTCCTTGACATATAGAACATTTTTCTGGTATGATTTTGCAACACTGGGTATTTGCAAATAAAGTCAATTTTAAATTATAATGAACACTGGCATTTGTCACTTCCAGCAGTATTAAATCCAAAACCATTATCTTTAATACCACATAAATATGCATTCAAACGAACAGACAAATTTATGCAAATATAGGTTCCTTCTGTGATATCAACATAATGAAACAATTCCGGATTCCCCTCTCTAAAGCCCCTTTCTTCTAAGTGCAGTCATCTTCTCCACTGGCTCCATGGATGACGCTGCCAAGAGCGATCCATCAGCTGTGCCACAGCAGTTTGGGAGCGACCCGACGCTCCACCTCACAGGCAGCACAGGCCATTTGTGAAAGCAGAGCATATGCTGTGGAACCAGCTTTCCAACAGCCGAGGAGATGGAAGCCTCCGATGGCTGCTTCAGAGCAACACCTGTCCCCTCCTAGTCCTGTCACGCACTCACTAATCTGGCTGGTGATTTACTTAATTCAATAAGTGAACTGTGGATGGTGTCACGCTGGTGTTATTTAATGCAACGCCAGGGCAGCTACAGGGTGAGGGACCTGCAAATTCACTTGGGGAACAACAACAGAACTTCCTGTTGTGCAGTGATGGTGGATGCCCCATCAGGATGTGTATCATCGAAGCCTGCCAGAGATGGGCCCTGCATATATCGCCAATAACTAATGACATCATCTGCTTGTTTTTCCTTACCAGCACAGGAATCAACTTCAAATATTTCAAATTCCAAACCTTTAGGATTCTAGATCGCAAATCAGCTTGCCATAGATTTATACTTCTATTCCCTGAGGTGCCATCTGACATGCTCCTGTGTTCTGGTGCCTCTGGGGAAATGTAGAGCTATTACCCTGAGGAATAAGTTGCAGGGATAAGGGTATGAGCACACTGACACAGCAGTCACACTTTCCAGATGGGTCTCCTCTATATTTTGTACAGGACAGGAAAGCAAGCTATAAAATTGGAGATTTGCATCAACAAAATCATGAAGATTCAACTCAATCTCATAAGCCTGACCCAGTGCAAGAGACAGTATTTCCCTGTTCTTTCGGTACATCTCTTGCTGGCAAGTGACATTGTCCAACACAGTTTGGCCTTCTTGGGACACCACTAAATGAAACCAGTAACAAGGAAAATGGGATGCATCACACCAAAGGTCTGATGTGCCTCACACCACACCGTTGCGTTTGTTGCCTCCATACCCCAGGCCAGTAATCTCTGAGCCTTCAAGTAAAAGGTTATTAATTTTCTCGAGTGAATTGGTCAAGAGAAATGCTAAAGAAAAGCAATACACATCAGGCAGCGATCTGAAAGGTGAACAGCAACAGTATGACACAAGTCAATATCTGGTAACAAGCAGTCTTCACAGAGTTTCTAGCTGTGGAGAGATAAAAGCTCAGCATTTTAAAATCTGTCTTCTACCCACGTCAACGTAATATAATGTCATCCAGTGGAATAGTAGGAGCCTGATAAGACTCAGGGTTTTCTATTTTCTACAGAAATGATTGAAAACCACTAAGGTTTCAAACTCTTTGAAACTTCATAAGCAATTTAGGAATGAGTACACCTAGGAGCCATGACAGAGGCATTGCAAAGAACTGGAGCAACTTTAGAATCAAGTATTTCTTCTAGAAAAATACAACAACATTTGGCACAGAATAACATTCATTACTTCTATAGCATTTTCTGGGGGAGGACAGACATTGCCTACCTGCCTCTCTGGAAATTTGCATGAAGGACTCGACTCCTTTTTCTCCATAATTCCCTTCAGATGCCAAAGTGGACACATAATTCCATCCCAAAGCTTTCACAATGTCCACCATTGCTTGTGCTTGGAAGGAATCTGGAGGAACCACACGTGAGAAGAAATCATAGCGCCTGTCATCACTCAACTCTGGTGCAGTTGAGGCATAACTGATTTGTGGGATCTGTAGAAAAAAATAATTTCTGATAAATATACACATTCACATACTCATTGCACTTCTTGCAGCAGTTAGCTAAAGCAGCTAGTTTCAGCTGAGCCTCGGTTCATCTTCATTGTATCCATCTATATTTCTCCAGCATGCTCCTTAACAATGTACAAGTCAAAGAAAAAAATCCTGTCATTACCCACAAGTTACACAAAATAAATCATTAATCAATTGAAAACAACTGTGTACATGTACATGCATAATTTCTTTCAAGCAATCTTAATCAAATACAGCACACACAAACTAAATTTTCTCTCTATGTTCCTTTTTATTGGTCTGGTTGTACTAGCATCAGGTTATTTGGGATCCTGAATGCAACCCAGTTTAAATCCATACCTGTCGTTGCTGGCAGAAGGGCAGAAGAACCCTTCATCAGCTTTCGGAGGATGAAGAAGCTCTTAAACATCAAACTGCAACTCCAGATTTAAACAAAAGGATGTTTATTTTTTTGTTCTTTGTTATGAGGAACAGTCAAAGATTGCCGAGCGTGGACATCTCTGTCCCACATAGACAATGTGGTCACGATTCAGCTCTGTCCTAAAACTCTGCCTGCCCACGACAAACCAGCCATCACTTTTCCTTCTCATGGCAGAGTGCAGAGGAGACCGACAGTTGCTTTTAATAACAGAGACACCAGAATGTTGTTCAAGGCTATTTTCTCCTTGATAACAAAGGTCCCTAAGCAGTTATCAAGCTGACAGTATGTTAATCCCCAAAGCCATTATGCAATTGTTTGAGTAACAGTCTGGGACTGCTCCTTAAATTAAAGGACCTGCCATAATTCTCACTTGAGATGCCAAGGAAGGAAAAAAAGGATTTGCAATATACACAAACATGATCATATATAATGATTTGAGACTTCTAGACTGCAGAAAGGTCAGTATTTCATGCCTCGGTACAAGCTTCTTCTGCATTCTCATATTCTGTCACTGCACAGCATTCCTACAAGTATTTATGAGCTCTCCTGCCTTCTCAGAAGAATGCACGCTGTATTTCCCCAGGCTCAACACTGCAAAGGGCTCAGCACCTTTGGTTGCCACAGAACTCAGTAGCAGGTAAGAGCAAACGCAGCGTTCCCACAGAACACACACTGTATCTGTACATCTGTATATACTTTTACAATGACCACAGCAGGAAAGCAGACCCATAAAGCAAAATTGCTGCCAAAGACACAGCAGATAAACGAACTTACTCAAACCATCCAAAATTATTAAATACCCCAACATTTGCTGGGACACGTTCTTGTTTGTAAAGGTAATATCTACCATTTCTTTATAAACTGTAACAAACCATAGCACATGACTAAAGATCTGTTTAGCATCATTCAGCATCAGCCTGGAGCGAAGCACAGCTCGGGGCCCTTGCTGGAAGCCCCGCACCGGCGGGACCCCTGCGCACAGGGAGCTTGCTGCAGGAGGTCCCAGCTGTGGTACCACCCTTGCTTGCTATGAATTATTAAACCTAAACAAACAAACTTTCAGCAGGCTGTCACTGTGGATGTTGGAGAGCTGAACTCCCCGTCACTTGGCACGGCCTTTGGATGTGTTGTGTCACTCCTTTGCATGTCTGCTGGTTTTACAAACGTTGAGGTGGCTAATCAAGCTGAAAGCTGGGATGCTTTAGGTTTTTAATGCAAGGCAGCATTCGTCTGCAAAGCCTTGCACATTTATTTTAGATCTGTGGCTTGTGGACAGCATGTTGCCAGCAAGATCTTCCAATGCTCCAGTCACAGAAAATTAAAAAAGTTAAAATTGCAGCTGCCGGGAAGAACACAGCATGGTGTTGACTGCTGGTACATGATTTACTTGCTCAGTATTTCGCCTAGGGGCCAACAAAGCTTGGGGACCACTCTCAAAGACAAATAGATTGATTACACCAATTTATCTGGGTTCTTTATTTTTAATCTACCTTAGGGATGACTTTCAGCTAACACCAACTACTTCAGTTGCACAGAAAGTGCTGGACACCCTGGCCATCAAAAATAACTTAAATTCCTCATTTGTGTGTGCCTACAATTGCTGTGGTAATAAATGATGGGTGACATTTTAGGATTGCTCTCTTCTCATTTGTACAAAGCAGTTAACAGAGCTTACTCAGCTGCTTATCAGCTTAATTCATCTATTCATTGGATGGTATTATATTAAGTGGAACAGTTTACCAGGCTGACTTTGTAAGTGCTGTTTACCCGTAATTAATTAGACAAGCATCCAGTACACAACATACAGTCCCACACACAGAGACCCGTACTGATAGCTGAGTGCTGGGGTTTTAAATTATAAATAAAAGAAAGGATGAAATATGAATTACCATCTGTGGCAAGTGTTTGTATTCCAACTTGCCAACAACTGCTTTTTAAACTAAAAACCAGGAGCATATTCTGCACTTTTACAAAAAGCAAAGCTTCTACAGAATTTGTTCCATGGCTTATATAACTCAGCAGACTTTTTGGTTTTTCAGTCTTTTTCCTCTGTCCAGAAAATATTAACCACTTTGGGCTGTTTCAACCATTTGGCGCATAAAAGGCATACATTGGGGGTTTTTAACAACAGTTCTTATGATATGTAAAAGCAACATAAAGTTGTATGTATGAAGAATAGAATTTTTGTAAGTTTTTTGTCTGAATACAGGGAGAAAAGTCCTGAAATGGATACAATATAGACTGCAGCCATCAGAGTTCAGCTTTGTCCAGTATGTCAGAGCATATTGCAGACACCTACAAAAGACGTTTTCCCTTCCCGCACGTCTCCCCGTGCAGGCAGGCGGCATCCCAGATGTCCAGACTGAACATCTGTTTGCATCAGCTAAAATCTAACAATTCAGCATTTCTTCTCTTCCTTTTTTAACATTCACATCCAATTGGATGTGGACAAACCTCCCACAGACTCAGCTGGAAACCTTGCTCCCGTACTTCACACCATATGTTCCTCTGCATTACTGTCTTGTTTTTACTAAGAGTGACTTTAGTTTGGCAAGCATAACACCACGTTAACTCCAGTCGAACCTCAATGGCCAGGCACCTTCTCCTCACCGAGATCTCGTCACAGGGCTCGTGCTCATCAGACCAACATCCAAAAGATGCTGCTCTGTGCTGATGGCTGCTCACCAGGTAAGATCACAGACATGCACCTTCAGTGTGTGAATGTTGAAGTACACTTGAAAATAAAAATGGATTGGCCCAGTTCATCAAGACCCAACCCCAAACTGGCCCAACGTCACCGTTGCCAGGGACGGTGCAGATGGTCTCCCCACGTAAGGAGGATGAGCAGGGGTCCAGGGAGAACAAGAAGAGCTAATTCATCCCCTTAGCTTCTCTCAAGCATGTGCTGGTGCTTCTCAAGAGCAGCCCAGGCCTCCCCTGCCTCCCGGCTCACATCGCACAAACCAGCCTCCTGCCCCCAGGGGCCAGGCGAGCGGCGGCTGGATGTGCACAGGCTGAATTTCACATTCAAAGTTGCAGAAAAAGCTTTTAATAAGGCTATCCCTATAAAACCACAGTTAAATAACTGGATGTTTAATAACCAACTTTTCTCCACCCTGATCGGTTTGTAAAACCATCATTTAGCACCCCAAAAGGTGCTGATGATCAGCTCTATAATGGGAAGTCTTCCCTTGGCACACAGACACAAGATGGATAAGCAAAAGGCAGAACAGGCTGCAGTACAATACCAGGGATGCCTGAGCAGTAGATGACCTTAAATTTAGTCCTACTGCTATGTAGTGAGCCCCCTACATTTCCTCTCAGATGTACCAGTTGCTGCCAGTTTTCCTTCTGTTTTGGGTTTGAAAGCTGCTGATACGGTTCAGGCTTGTAACCAATCTGACAGGGCTGGCTGTGGCATGCTCTAACCACGCAAAAACCTGGGTGCTTATCCACTTCACCCAACTTACACACGAAATAGACAGCACCTAAACAAAACGAATTGCATCCCCCCTTCCCTATAGCTCTCCACATTTTTACAAGTTTTTAAACACATCACTCCTCTTCTTAAGCCATGCTCATTGTCCCTTTGGTCCTGCAAGGGTCCAGTCTGAGACATCACATCCTGCTGCCTTGGAAAGAACTGGGATGTCAACAAACCCAGCAAGCATTGCAATGACTTTATGTCACAATCACAGCACAGAATATTTTACATGAGGAGGTTGGTTGGTGTTTTGTTGCTTTTTTAAAATTAATCAGATAAATATTTTTTGTCTCTTAACTGATCTGTTTTTCTTTCATTTTGGTAAAATCTCCTATTTGTCATTGATACCCCACATTCAAAACTTTAGTTTAAAGAAGCAAGCTTTCTCTCCCATCACATTTTTCCTATTTTCTGTTCTGAAACATGTCTGAAAGAAACATCAAAAAGCTCTAGGGAATTAGAGTCTGCTTTCCAAATGGCTAAAACATCTTGGCAGAAGAGTTGTGATCCATAAAGCACAGAGAAGAACACCCGCCCCGGCCCGTTACACAGCAAGGCTGTGGGTGAGAAAAGCCTGTGGTCCTTCTTCACGTGCTGCATAGCAGCCAGCATTTGCAGAAGAGGCATCCTGCCTGAGCCCTCACCACCCCGATGAGTCTCGGCTGGAGCTGGAGCTTTCTGAAGGACACTCAGCTGCCGGCAGATGAGTAAACAGGTCACTGACGTGGGAGGCAGATTTTCCTGAAAGCAGCCTTTGTGTTTACAGAACTATGGCAAACATCACACTCAGAGGTTTCTGTGCCGTTTGCCTGGCTGATGTTCTGCTTACAGTGAGAGTGAGTGATTTAACACTGGGAACATTGCATTAGTCAGTGATTAATTAATGTTAATTTATTTTTAACATTGTGCATTGTTCTTAATTTATTTCATTTTCTTCTGTTAATGAAAAGCGCTCTCTGGATCACTGTTGGTTGTCTCTTGCTTGAAAAGCAGGGCCCGTTTGTGAGCAGCTGCACCAGAAGCAACAGCAGAAAACACACCAAGGATCAACACATCTCACTGATGGTCTCCCCAGTCACTCTTCGTAACATCAAACATCTTCCAACTTCAGGTTTGGGCATACGTATCTCAGAGTACAAAGGAATTGAAACCACAAACTTGTTCCAGTTCTTCAATTTGAAACTTTTTGTGTATTATCGCTTCATCCCGTACCCTCCTCCCCACTGATCAACTGACCGTTCTTTTCAAGCAAAATGACAGAAAACAGCAAGCTCCTTGCTAACAGGCAAGTGTCTCAACTGGAAACACACAAGAGACCCAGTGCCAGAAGACAAACCAACCCTCCCTGAAGCTGCAATAACTGCCAGAAGCACTGGGCTTGCTGCCCACACCCTCATCACCTCTGCCTAATTCTGCCTGCAAATTCCCTGGCATGGCCAAGAACCTCACAAATCAGTGCAATCGTAAAAATAATTATTCCTGCTATGCTACTTGCAATGCGATTGCGAATGTGATTGAGTTAGGCTACATCTCCTCAGTAACTTATTAAAAGATTAATAAAATGGTGCACCTGAACCCAGCTCACCAAATGACAGTAGACAAAAAACTTCAGAAAAGGCAATTTCCCAAAGGACCATGTGCAATTAAGATAATGCATGAGCATACCTATTGAGATATTAATGAGCTCCCACCAGGGTAATATTAAGTTCACAGTTTGCTGCATTTTTACTTTCAACTTCCTATTAAGTTTTATTGATATGATTTCCTGATAATAGAAAAAAATCCAACTCAACACCCTACTCCAATAAAGCCTCTTGAACCCATCTCATTTGGCAGCGCAGTGTCAGTCTACACAAAGTGCAAAATCCTGCCAATAGCCCAACTTCACAAAAATAAGATGCCTGAAGACTTTTCACTTGGCTGCAAAACTCTTTGGTGTGAACTGGTGGATGACTAACAATCTCGAATCTGTTTAGATCTCAGATTTTATTCATGTAGAAATTTATCATGTCAGGATTTAATCATCAGTTAGTACAACTGCTCTTTGTTCACCATTTATATCTCAAATTGCATAACAAACAGCTTCAGCATCCTGTGAACTGCATGTAATTGTTTTCATTGCCTTGAATTAAAATTATTTGAAGTTTCTAACGAGCTGTTTTCTCTGGGCAAAACTCCTCTACAGTTTCTTCATTTTCACTTTGTTCCACACAAGAGAATTTTACCCAGGATACAAAATAAAATCTGATTAGGACTAAAAGCTTGCAAAGGTAATAGGAAAGAGTCTCCTGCTGATTTCTGCTGGGCTGGAGGGGGCATTGGGGTTCCCTCTGTTTCGCCAGGAGCTGATGCCAGCGGGGTGGCACGCTGACCGGGGGGGTGGGGGGCAGGGTGCATGCTCGCACGGCAAATTTTTCCCAGGGTGTCAGTCCGGCAGCATGTGCCCTAGTTCTGTCCTGAAAGGTGCATATGAAACACAGCTCTTGCTCTAGGGCTCTTAAAAGACTAGGGAATAATATTTCCAACAGTCTTGGGTAACGATGAGAACAAATCCTTCTGAAGTGCTTTGATAATCCCCCCTTATTATGTTTTATGATGAAATTTCAGAAGTAGTGCGTTTCAAGCTGGTTTTTATACTCAAAAATCAAATGTTGACAATGAGAAAATGAAGCAAAGCAATTAAAAAAAGTTTTCATGTAAATCAATTTTAAGAGCAATAGAAAGTATTTCTGAGCAGCTCTGCCATAGTCTATAAGGTGTTTGCACATGGCAAACCTGTTGCTGCTGGGAAAAAGTCACACCACAAGAGCAACTTCTGAGCAGTGAACAAAAGCAGCACATCTAAAGAAGGGCATTTGTATAACAGAAAATTTTCAAACCCATTAATCTATTTACAGTTCACCTCAGTTTCTCTCACTCTGTTTACCAATCACTAAAGCTACCGGTGTTCAAACAAGGTCCTGTTTGCTCACATTACCACCTCTCTTATGTTGTCCCACAGTGAATTCTTAATGATGTATTGGAGACCAACACAATCACCTACAAGGGAATCAGATAGATATTTCATAAGGTACAGAAATACAAATATAAACAACATCAAATACAATGAGGAGCTGAGCCTGGAGGAAGAAAAGTGCATCTCATTAAACAGAAATGTCTTCAAGAGCAACAAAAGAAACACTAAGAAAATAAACCAAATACATGATTTATGTACACAAATTTTGCCTGTATCCACGCTGGCCCATTCCACCGAACCTCACCATGCTGTGTGAGCTCCATCCCACACTACTTGTCCTTCATTCCAGCTTGAACTAATAGATGAATGACACTTCTCCCAACTTGACCTCATAGACCACAAGGACTATAAACGTGCCCATCAAACAGAGTAAATCTCACTTTCCAAAGCATTTTAAAGGAGAGATTTTCAAAGCCTTCAGCATCTGCAGTTGAGGACCTATGTCAGAGCTCCCAAGCCTCACAAAAGCTCCCAAAAAAGAAAGAACTTACAAGTGGGATGGCAAAATTCCACGTTTATGGAGAACTACAGGTGTTCTTGACAAATCATCAGTGAAAAACTGGACAAGGTCACTGCTTTGTGGACCTCTCAGTATCAGATTATTCAAGAGTGACAGTGATAGGAGAATAAAGTAATGTCAGGAAGGGTAATGGACCGACAAAACATGGGGAACTACAGGGAGAAGTTATCTGTAATTTCATTTCACTGAATTGTCTAGCTGTGTGGCATAGACTTCAGTTTCAACACATAATGAATAAACATTAGAAGCTCCATGCAGATTGTTGGGTGGAAATTAAGAGGGAAGGCCAGTCCTATTAAAGGACTTACTGTAATTGAACAGTGCAGTAATAGACCTTAACAGAGCTGTTTGAGAGCAATACACCACTGGTCTGACGGCCCGACAATATGGAGCAATGCAGCACACTGTTGTGCTTCCAGAGTGATGGTTCTGGTTAATAAGACCTTTTAAAATTCACAACTCCTTGATTACCAATATTACAATGGATGCAATCTATTACTGAAACAAACACCTCCAATGCTACTTTGGTTTTTGTTTTTTTTTTTTTCAAATAACTGGCCTTCTAATTGAATGCATTTTTTGTTTTAATTCATTTCCAACCTGAAAAGCCCATATGAAAGAGCCCATTTCCAGACACATAAATCAGCCTTTATCCCTAGCATAACTGTGACAGCACTAAAGTGGAAAGATGCTGTGAATAATGTTGGCAAGCTGGGAGCATTTTCTGTGTCTACAAGGTCTCTCCTGCTTCCTTTTCTGGAATAAGAGAGTAATCCAGAAAAAATAATTGTAGCAATTAAGAGAACAATAATTAGTACTGTCCACATGGCTCGTGGGAGCACTTTATCAGCTCAGACAGAAAGAAAAAAAAATATAAACACGTAGTAAAATAAGAGGTGTCCATAAATATGAAATATTTCATTCCCTATATTTCATCTTGATGACCTGTACCTAGAGCTAGGTCTACTTCTGACAATGAAGCATAGCTGGGGCTTTCATAGCTGCAAAATAGGAGGTGGTCTCTTAGCTTTTAAATGATAAAAAATCCTTGGATAGATGACTTGAAACCAGGATCTAATGAAAATTAGTCTTAGTGCGAAACTATGCACCTTTTCTCCTTATAAGGCTGTACAAAATACTATCCTTCTAATAAATAAAGACATAATACCTGTCTAAACAAGTTTACATATTGTGGGTTAAGAATTGTCCATTTATACTTTCATCATTAATACTTTCATTTATTTAATCTATGCATTAGGATGCTCACGCACACAAAGACAAATACCTGTGTCTCACTAAATGCATTCCGAGTGGCTAAAATCCACAAATTCTTGTATCGAGTCAACTAATAATGAGCCTACAGGCTTACTTTTCTTCCTACACAGGCATAAATTAATTTTTTATAAAGTCTTTCCCATGACGCTGCCTCCCTTTCACAGCAATGTTCTCCCATTCCTTGTGCCTACAGGCACTTTAAGCTGCTCCCACTCAACCGGAGAGCTAGTCCTGGCCCTTCCATACTGCCAAAAGACAGTAAAAACACTTGAAACAATAAACTAGAGAAACAAAAAGTCTCATCAGTCCTGCTTATCAATTATCCAGCAGGGGACAGTACAAAAGTGAAGTGGGTAGCATAAAGCCTGGGTTGCAATTCCAGGGTTTTGTCCCTAAGGCAAGGCCACCTGCATCACCTTCACCTAAAATACATGGCCACTGAAGACCTGCTCAAAGACCTACTGCAAATGGAGAGGCAAAGTCATGGCGCAGCGATATGGACAGAACCTGCTTTGCTGAATGTTTTGCAATTTACAGCTCCGATAAGTGCCTTTTTTGCAGTTAACAGTCTAATAAGCTTTTCCACAGGCAAAGAGTATTCTTTATAATCAAGCTCCTTTGAGCAGAGTCTATGAACCAATTCAAAACGTTTCTGATACTTAAAAATAATTCATTCAAACCTTTGGTCCAAGCTGTGCCAGAAAGCACAGTTCCCGCTGTACTGCTACTATGAAAATAGAACACCTTTGAGGAAAGCAGAACAGGATTTCAGCACCGCTGTCAATATGCACATTGTTTTAGAAATAGGTGAGGCCCAAGTGGAATTCAACTGTTCTTTCACTTTGCGTCCTTTAGAGAATTACTTAAATAAAAACCTCAGCCTGTGCTGTAGCTTGGACACAAAAGCTCCATACGTACTGAACACTGCTCCTTTAAGGGCCAAAAATGTGTTCCTCAGTGTATCGAAAGACATCGTGTTCTTCAACATTTCTTAGCTGTTGTGCTACACACACCCACAACAACATAAAAAAAGCTTCTTTGTGTTTGCAGGTATGATTTATGTTTGCAAGACCAACTGTCATCATTTGAATTGTTAATTTTTCCAGTAGACTGTCATACCTTGGGACTTTTTTTGTTTAAAAAAAAAAAAATATGCAGAAAATGACCAGAAGTCAGCATTTGAACTTACACTAAAATGGAAAAAGATCTCTAGATACAGACTTGCCCCATGTGTCTGTACAAATTCCAATTTGGGCATAAAGTCCTGTTTATGTAATCACAAAGATCACTTCTAAGTGATCATTTCTCAGAAGAAAGATTCATTTATATTACTTACATTTTAATTTCTCTTGCTTCCTCTACATTTTGATTTAGCAATAGTAAATTCAAAATTTAATTTATACTTTTTTCTTATTATTTCTAGCCCTAGACCTACCAAGATCCTGCTGTGTTTTGAGGGAAGGCTGCCTGGAGGCCAACCGTCCCTCTGGCAGTGGATGCGCTGTGCAGCCAGTCCCCGCAGTATCATGGGCGAGGCCGGGAGCCGCCGGGGTCCCCCAGCCCTTTGGGTACCGCAGGGGGCATTTGCACACACCCCGAGGCTGGTAGGGCACGAGCTCCCACCCCCATGCAGGCTGGCCTGTCCCCCCGGCACACAGACGGACAGAAGGCAAAATTTCTGTGTCAGCCGACACAACACACTCATCCAGGTACAGGGAACCTCTTTAGAGCTCCCATCTGCAAACGGACTATTTATGTACTGCACCAGAGAGATTATTGATAATAAAGACAAAGGCACGCGTACTGTTATCAAACTTCAGCACTTAATGTTTTTAAGTGAAATATTTAACTTGTCGAGAATTTTACTATTATGAAACTTCAGCACTTAATGTTTTTAAATGAAATATTTAACGTGTCGAGAATTTTAGCTGGCTTGCTCATAAACTAGCAAGGTGATAAAGCTTTACTGGCTTGCAGACCTTGTGCATGAGATATGACCAGCACAGCACATTTGATTTTACAATACTAACTAGAATATTCCTCCTAGGATGCATCAGTTAAAACATCAGTGGTGATTGCCCATCTATTGCAATGCAAGAAAGCATAGCTCTTCATATTTTAACTCCAGCCCTGATAGAATGAAAGCTTGAGAGCAGCATTAAAATAATAGATGGTACTTTGCTAGAGGTAATTTGAAATCTTAACAAAGCATCAAAGGATCTTGACTATTATGAGCTAATACTTGAAGCCAATTTTTAGCTGAACTCACGTAAGGTGATGGGAGTACAGGGACCCCATAACCTTTCTACTGTCCACATTTTTGTAATCATATGGTACAACAAAGCTGCTTATACAGCAATAGTCTTTTCAAGCTCATGCTGCGATTCAAATTCAACCTACAAATAACACATGGATATTCTGTCACACTTCTATCCCATGATGCACCGCAATGTCTAAAACAATTACAAAGATATGGTATGAAAGACAGAGAATGAACAAGTTTAAAAGAGGCATATTCTGTGTTCTTTGAGTTTGTGCTAAGACTGAATCTATGTTTGGGGTTGTTAACTTCAATCACGGGCTACAAAAGCATCAGTGCACGTCCAGCAGATGGAACGGGCAATGGTATTTCAAAGGGAAGAAATGAAGGTCTGTCCATTGAACGCTACAGATAACAAATAACTTGTGTCAGAAATGCAACTGTATTTGCACCACGTTGCTAAGATGAAGATTAACCCTTCAGGCACTCGGGAACGGGAAAGGCACACATTTTGGAGAGGCTGATGTCAAGACCTTCCAAGGCTTGCCCAATGAAGCAGAGGGCAAAGGAGGGTATGACTGATCTTACACAGTTTGAACACATGCTTCAAGACATTCTCAATGCCAAAACCTAATCCCTTGAGGACTGGAGCCTGCTTCCTACATCAAGCAAGGCATTCTCCAGAGGGTCACTTCAACCATTCAAGGAAGAAATGAGCAGAGAACCAGAGCCGATATGTGCCCCACAGGCAGTTATGGGAGGTGATAGCAGTAGGTAACTTGTTTTCTTCTCCTTTTACGTATACCGCTCCCATACACTGTGTCAGAACACTGTGAGAGGTCAGTCACTGTGAACAGATAGAGAAGCAACACGCATACACCAAGTATATCTATATAAAGCATAAATATGCTTGTGGTGATTGGAGCTCTCACATCTAAATATGGATTCAAAAATTCCAATTATTTTGAAAATAAATCAGAACCAGAAGATAAACACAGCAAAGCAGCTTTTATGTTTTATTTATGTGTACACATTGCTCCATTCATCGCAAACATATAATTGAACCTTATATTGTCTATGCATATTTTAAGAGGTTTTTAATCTGCAAGTATAAATCTCATTGATTTTGAAAGTAGATAAAGTAGAAACTATATAAAGGCAACCACAGTAAAGGCTTACTCGGCAGACAGGCTGAAATATAGAAAAGCACAATAGCATAACATAGTTTTTGGAAAGTAATATGCAAACACAGACATACATAAACCCACTACATAGTGGAAACAAATTGTAATGTGGTACAATGTGAAACAATCATCCTTCAAAGCTTAGTTATTAGACTAAATGAAAGCTGTTGAGTTACTATTTGAGCATATCTCATAATTGCATTTCTAGACAAGCATCCGTTTATGCGGTGGGAAATAAGGCTGTGATTTGAATATTTATTCCTAAATTTTCAATATAGCAGTGTCTTACAGTCAAGGAGAATAAAATCAATAGCCTTCTTGCCTTTACAGAATAAGACAGCTAAAATCTGTCAATACAAATTATCTATATTAAGTGTTTATTTACAATTTCATTGTAAAGTAAAACTTGCGGCAAGCAGCTGAATATCACCATGAGCAAAACTGAGTTCCTGTGAGTGGCTTTCACTTATCAGATGTTGCAAAATTAAGAAACTATAGCCATAAAAATGTTTCCAAACCATCTTCATTTAACCAAGCCTTGGAGAGTGAGACTCCCTCCAGCTCCCCTCCCCTAGACCCTCTCCAAAACACCCACAAGGGCATCAGCTGCATTTCAGGCAGTAAAACGGTGTTTTAAACAGGCTTTCTAGAGCTCACTTCTTTCTTTTTTTCCTTCCATATAACACTGGAACCATTTTTGCATTTTAAAATGTTCTCAAATAATACAGAAAACCACATTTTTAACATGCTCACATACTGTGGTTGTCCGAATGGATTTGTTTAAGCTGAAACTATTTTGCTTTGGATAGGCACATATATAAAGGTTGAGGCAAGAGCAAAACCGTGGGTTAAAGAGAATATGTGTAAGCTCCTATTTGAATCTCTCGCTTCAGTTCTGGTCATTCATGCCTACATGCTTCAACAGAGTTTTTCCAATTTTTCCTCCTGTCCTGAAAATGGCTCGCTCTGTGATGACTACAGATGATGCCCAGGGTGAAACCATGGTTAAGTAACTACAACTGGAAATGATGAATCCACAGCTATAAAACTAATCCTAATTTACAAAACGCTACCTCCCCATACCAAAACACGAGCCTGCACTTTGGGGAATAGCATCGCTTCTGTAAGCATTTCCAGTGCCATCAAGCAGTATCCATTCCCTTCAACCCAAAGGGTCTCCAACCGAGCCTGCGATGCTCCAGCATGCTGCTGGGGCTGCACAAGAGCATGAGCACCCATCATGGCACTGTGTGTGGGTGTGAGAATAAGAAAATGTGTCACGGCTACCGATTAAACGTTCTGAATGTTATTCAGATGTCTAATACTCTGTAGTAGCAATCAGGATGAGATTGAATACAGAGCAGATTATCCCGTTTCCCTTCCTGTGCTAGACTGATTCCTACAACTGCTAGAGGCAAGTTATGGCCTTAAAAAACTGAAGGATAACACTAACTTGTCTATTTTTTTCTCTTTTTTTTTTATTTTAATGATTTTAAAATTGCCTTCTTTTACATTACGAAATATAGAATAGCATTTCAGAGCATCTAAGATGCACTGAGTTTCAGTGGCAGCCAGTACATACAGCAAAGAACTGTTTCCTACAGTAATTGAAAAATACTCTGTGTGGAAGAATGCAACTAAATGTATTTTTATCTCATATCCCTTACAATCAGCATGAAGAACAGGAAATTCTTATATACAATTTTAGTAAAGATATGATACAAATGTGTTCTCAATTTCAGATATCCGGAGCCAACTCTCCATTTCAGAATCGCACTTAGAAGCCTTTTGTTCAGATGTGTTCATTAGTGCTGAAGCAGTAGTCTAGGACATTAGAGTTTGCCTCTGTAACAAAATCCTTGATAAATTATTTGTACCTCTCTATTAAAAGTTATCACCTGCTGCAGCAATGACAACTCTACCAGAAGAAAAATCTTGCTTGTTAGCCCATAGCAAGAGAAATTTAATGTAAAAGGTTTTACTGTTAACAGATGAACTACATAAACCACAGCCAGGACTAACCTTGAACTACAAACTACAAATTGCATGAGAAAGATACAAGTACGACGCCGGTCCCCAGGCGCCTCACTACAGCAGTATGTATTTCAAAGCTCTGAGATGGAATCAGGTGAAAGATGCCAGTTTCAAGTAAGCTTTTGCTAGTTTTCAGTTTCCAGCTTTCACAGTTTTAGTGTTTTTTCAAACAAAATAGTTGGAGTGGGGTGGCTGGTGACCGGTGGGGCGGGAAGAGGCAGACGGATGGGAAGCAGAGAGCGGGTCCTGGTGCCGGCAGCCCGGGAAGCCTTGGTGCGGGCTGCCTGGCTTCCATCCCCACCTCCCTCCCAGTTCATAGCACAACTGCATCCCTGCTGCTCTGTACCCTGAACAGCGCAGGCAGGAAAGCTCCAGCCACTGAAAAACTCCAGCCTTTGACAAGAAGCTTCCCATCACCTGAAATGACTGCAGCAAGGCTGAGTGTCTTACTAAGGGATGTTCTCCTGGTGAACTACAGCTTCCCAGCACCAGCTGACACAGGCTGCATCAGTAGGAAATGAGATCTGAGCAGGAGGGCCATAATCCTTTCCTTGGGAATCTGTCATCTCTCAGCACCTATGATCATATCTCACTGCTGGTTTGCCTCCTCCCTGGCCCTGAGGGCTTCACCCTTAGCTTCCTTGGAAATGCTCATGGGACTGCTCTCTGGATTGTTCTTCCTTAAACTTGTTATCTTCAAACTCATCCCCAAACACTCCGGGGTCCCATTCCCCAGCCGAGCCGCCTGCCCCGCGGTCACTGAGCCCACCAGCCTCTTCTCCCACACACCCTCCCCAGCAAGGTGCATCTGACACGGTGACCTTAGCAGTCACTGCCCTCCTCTGAGAACCTCTCCTTGCTGCGAGACCCTCACGTCCCCGAACTTCCCACTTCCACCGCCTGACCGGCATCCACAACCCTTTTCCTTGGCTTTACACCCAAGGCATTGCCTGCTTATCCCCCAAGGACAAGCACTGTGCCGGAGGCAGGGGCAGGGACCACCGAGATGAGCACTCAGAACAAAATGCTCTGTCTCCCCTTTGTCACCCACAAGGTCAAAAAATTAATGCTTTCAAATAAGACAGTCACGGGCAGCATTTAATATTCCTTTGGAAAGTTTAAGAGGCGCTTCTGTCGGGCCACTGTGCTGACCCTGGGCGTGGGGGTGGGTTTCACCAGGGAGACTGCCTGATTATATTGAGACTGCCTTTGATTTCCATTTTCTTTCATCCAAAATAAACATTATCATGAGTAAAAAGGCCCGTTGTATCCTCTGAGCATAAGAATCCAAACAAGGTCCTTCAGGACACGGACTTTAGGCATAAAGAAGAGCAAGGAAATGCGGCAAGATGAGATGTAAGTGAGAATGGATTATAATTATGGGAGAAATCTGCATTTGACATTTCTTCAACTACATATACAAGAATTATAGGGCATAGTGAAGTTTCAATGAATATCTATACCTTTTATTTCCTTATATTTCATCTCTGGCCTTTTACAAAGTGCATCATCACCATGTAATTCTACATATATATAAATATTTATGTATTATTACAGGAAAAACACAAGGCAATCACACTTTTACCTTCACTGGTTTTCTTCACCTCAACATTAAGCTTGCCAGCTAAATAATTACATTTCTTCTTATCTAACTTGTGGGAAAACAAATTTAATAACAGAAATACAACTAGAAAGGCAAATACTTAGGGGAGAATAATTTTCAGACTTAAACTTCACAAGCTCGATAGATTATTCTGGACGCTGGATAATTACTCAGCATGTCTTTATCGCAAAAGTGCCCAGACATTCTAATTAATCCAAATTACTTTCTAAGGGCCATGCTATTAGACACATGCAGAAGCAACCAGATATAGAAATATATATATATTTTTTTTAAAAAAGGTCTTGAACTGCTCTGTCTTCCCGACCCTGATGAAAACCACACCACAGAGGCCACCAGCCCCTTCCCTCGCATTGCAGCAAGCTGGAGCAGCGCGGAGGAAAGGAGCCGACAGAGAACTCTGCACAACAAGAAATGTTCAGAAAAAGCTGCACAGCTCCTGATCCTAGAGCCTTTTTAAAAAAAAAAAAAAAAAAAAAAAAAGACAAACAGAATTACTAGAGCAGAGACAGGGGAGGACAGTTTTGTCCAGCTCCCTGAACTCAGCTCCCCAACGTGTTGAAGCTGCTGGCAGCGAAGCCAGGCAGCCGCCAGCCCCAGCACAAGGTACCATCCCAGTAACAGCAAGAACTTATTTGCCTTGAGGGTGCCAGAGCACTGGCACGGGCTCTGGCACTGGGAGGTGCCGAGATGTTCAGAACCCGCCTGGATGCAACCCTGTGCAGCCTGCCCTAGGAGACCCTGCTGTAGCAGGGATGAGACTGGGTGAGTCCAGAGGTCCCTTCCAGCCCCAACCATTCTGTGATTCCATACCAGTTCCCATGATGCCACAGACCCCAGTCCACAGAGACACCAAAACTTCCGCCAGGGCAGCGGGGCTGCAGGAAAAGCCTCTTGCCATTAGGGCAGCTCCTGCAGCAGCTGTGCTGCTATTCACCACCAGAATACTTTTCTTCTTCAATGACCTCATGTTTGTTTCTCTTTTTATCTATCTATTTGTTTTGCACTCCTCCTCATAGAAAATGTTGAATTTTTAGCTCTGGTTTCATCTCCAAGCAAAAAATAATTTGGCAATAGTCTCATATGTGATGCAGCTCCACACAGGGCTCCTTTCTGAACTTGTGCTGGTGCTGCAGCCTGCACCCCAGCAGGATGCCCTAGCTCTAACTGCCATGAACCACAACTGGCATGGCTGGTGAAGTACTGAGAGATGGAACAGAAGTAACTCTCCTCCTCATCTCTCCTATGGCAGCACATCACAGACAGGAAATAATCCCTCGAGGGAAAGGAGTGCTGGTAAACTGAGTCGCTTAAAGGATTACAGAAAACTGTAGAAATCTATGCTCTCCATGCAATTATTTTTTATTATCATTCACCCTCCTTAATAGCTCTGATGAGTATGGTTTTCCTTCAACCAAATGCAAACTTTCAATTACTTAAAGCTTCTCTTTAAAAAAAGGCAATACATACAATTTGAAGCAGCAATCTGCCAGAACAGAAACATTTTTCTCCCCAAGCAATTTTAGGCATTCCCATGAAAATCACACAGGTGAGAAACATTTATAGGTCCATAGACCAACAAAAAGATACAGAAAATTTGTCATCATTCAAGGAAATGCTTATCCACATCTATGATAAAACTAATCCTAAATGTACCAACAGCTTCTTTTAATGAATAAAACAACCTTTCCTAGCCCTCGTCTACCTTTCTCTTACTTTTCCTGTACTGGCCAACATTAGTCCATCATTAACATAATTTTTAGTCATTAAAAAAGGATCACAATTTGCTACCAAGTGTCCTTTTGAAGTTTCATGTGTGCAAATTTGGATACTGACAGCAATTTACACCAATATGCAGGATATGACATGCAATTGTTAATCAAAGAAAATGTCTACACAAAGGGCACTCCCAAAGAAAATTAGATCCAGTTTGTTTTCTCTCCCGATAGTAGAATTGTTACAATAGACTTGACCTGTTATATGCTGTCATAGCTGCATATAGCTTGGCTTGCTGATAATTTGAAATGAAAAGAAGAAAAAAAAGTGCAAATAAAGCCACTTTTGCCAAGATACTAAAAGAGTTTCAAAACCAACTTGATAGTTTTAGCCTTGTGATTTCTTAAGCAGGAATTGGGCAGCTCAAGCACTGCCTGGCACTGGATGGGCTGCTTCCCCGGTTCATCGCTGCACCTACAAGCTGGCTTTAAGCTCTCAGAGATCAAACTAATGGGTTCCCCTGGCAGTCTTGTATTTTTATAACCTTTCTTTCCATGTCTGACTCACTCTCAGTTGTGGGGATTTTTCTGGCAGTTACGTCTTGAAGTTTTGCATAAGATTTTTTAGCTGATCCATGCACAGGGCAAGTGAGCTTCCTCAAGATGAAAGAGATTGCTCTGACCCTGAAAAGCTCCAAAGATAAAAAGTACAGAACCCAGTTCTGGAAAGCACTAAATATTTCAAGATCCCTGCTCTATGTAACAGGCTGCTGATGCTAGGAAGTCCTTGTGCTCATCATTATTTAGGGTTCGATCCTGCAAGGTGCTAATGCACCCAGCCGACAGAGCAGAGCAACCTGTTTACTTTCAGGAGCCACACGAAAGTCAGTGAACTATGGAGGCAGAGCAGAGGAAAAGCTGCAGGCAAGTATGGTATCATATCATTCTTCCATTTTCCCTTTTATGAAATAAAAATTGTACGTAGAGCATCACATCCTCAGCTGGTGAAAATTGCCATTGGCTTCAATGGAGCTCTACCACATTACGCAGCTTGAAGATCTGATACATAAAATTAACACTGCAATGAATGGCACTCTGCAAATAATCGTGCATCTGTATTTATCACATTAAAATGAGCATCATGACTTTAGAGATCACCTCATGTTTATGCATATGCAGTTTATACCCTAAATCACTGTGGTTTTTTACTTCTTGTTGAATAGATATTTCTGAAAGAAAGTTTATGCAAAATGTTGGGTGCCAGAGCAGTTTGAACAACAGAACATAACAGGTCTTCATCAGCTATCACCAGAACAAATTAAGCGGTGCCAGAAAGTCCATAGGAAGAAGAGCTCATTTTGATGGTGTTTATGGGATGTGATTTTCCCTATTAGTCCCAGACCAGCATGACAACAGCTCAGCACATCATCCTCACTGACAGAAATTAGACAAGCTCCATGACCCATGTTTACAGAAGCCTAAAGCCATCACAGTGGTTGAGCACACTGCAACAACGGACTGGCCCTTTCAGCCCCAATGGGGAGAGGATGGCAGGGGAAAGGGAAAGGAGTCTTTACTCTCCACTTGAAAATATTTTAAGAGTTTTGATTGAAAAAAGTATCCACATGAATGCTAAACATCAGCACTCGCAACGTGAGCTTCCCCAGACAGGCAGCAAACGGGGACTGCCTTTTTTCTGTGTGATAAGCCATAATAAAACACAAGTGCCGAATAAAAATCCAGGTATTTTTTCAAACACTCAGCACATGACTCCTGTCCCTTTGTTGCACCTCCTGATCTGACTCCATGGCACAACAGCATTTTTATCAGGATGCTGGTAGATTTTTAAGTGCTGCCACTTTACACTAAGATCTTGTGCGCGTCTGTCAGATTCCTAGGTGTCAGCTTTTGAAAAGAGCACTGGGGTTTTATTTCCTTCTTCATTACTTTTTTCCTTTTTTCAATTCCCTTCCCTCCAGTTATTTATTCCTCTGGAGGGTAAAAGAACAGCGCACAGGAACAAGCCCCTTGTGCATACTTCATCAAGATCTGTAGGCTTGCTACTAATTACTGCAGTCACAGTTATCAACCTTACAAGTGGTTCAAAAGGATCAAGCCAGCATTTCGTCGCCGAAGCTCAGCAGGTTATGCTAACCCTGCAGTTTACTGAGGCACTGCATCACACCACATTTTTGGAGCCGAAAAGCACGGGAATTTTTGAAATGCTGTGTTCTGGTATCACAAGCAACCAACAGGAAAATTAGCATTGTAAAATGGCAACCTAATTTAGATAAGCACTGTGTGAATCCATCTAATTTGTATACAGAGTCATTATACGGTCACAACTGAGTGACTCAAGCCTCTTTCTTTTCTTCTCTACCCCCCTCCCCGCCCCCCCCAAGAATAACAGTGCTCTGGGAGTATCTTTTGTTATTTATGCATTGCTTCTAGTTGACAGATCACTGGCAGGCATTAAATGGCAGGAACGTTATTGTTAATAGCTGAGGAATGACAGCTGCCAGTCAGGGAGGCAGCAGCAGCTCTGCCCTGTGCCCAGGAGCCCCCCAGCAGCCAGCCCTCCCCAGGACCCAGCCCTGCTCCCCTCACCGAGGATGCTGGCCACTTCTCCGGGCTTGGAAACTTCAGCGATCCCCCAAAACTTCCCTCTGCACTGCTTACCGAGCCGCTTACCAGGTTTTTCTGTGATTTTCTGGAGGTGCTGCAGAGCTACTCAAAATGGTTGTCAGCCACTCTCCACTACTACAACACCTACTACCTAGATGCTCTGGTTATTACGCATTAGGGCACGGGGCAGGACCCCGCTGTAGCTGCCCAGCTAGCAACTGGTGGGCTCCCCAGTGCCCCCCACGCACTGGGGCTGCTGGGCCAGCACTCGGTGCTCCCTGCACCTGAAATGGGCAGAGGGAGCTGCTCTACTTGCAGGCTTTGTTTTCCTGCGGACTTCTTCATAGCCAGAAGTTCCAGAAGATTTTAAGATCCATGCTGACAGCTTGGAAATCACCATGTTTAGTAACAGAAAGCTGAAAGTAAACTAGATAAACATAAATATTTTCCAATTGCATACTGTCCTGGTCCATTTACATTATTCCAGACATGCAGGAGATTTGTATCTATCTAGGTGCTTACACCAATTCCATCACCATGGTATCCCAGCAGCTCTCAAGTCTTTAAAAATAGAACTAATAGCATTTTCTCATTTCTTCTTTTCAAGCTTTCAAGAGAAATGCTCAAATCATTTATGGCTTTACTTTATTTATTCATTTGTTTGTGAAAAAGATTGAATGAAGCACATAGCTTCCCCTCCATGTCAAGAAAAAAATAAGAAAAAATAAAAAATATGGAAGAAAAAAAATAAATTAAAAGAATTATCTATGTAGTTGTAGGAGTCTCAGTACCTGTGGGAACTCATACATCCTTGGGGTTCTGTTTCCCCAGCCTGATTCTGGCTCTAGTGGAAGCCCTGATTGCTGCACCTTGTCCCAGGTGGGATGGCAAAGTGGGGAGATATAGGAAGGAGCACTGCAGAATTGAGAGCAACCCCATAAAGAGCTTAGATTAATTAGGGCAAAGATCCGTACTCAAGTAAACAGTGACTGCAACTGTAGCACTGCACTTTTTTTTTTTAATCACCTGCAAACTCAGGACTGTGTCTGACACAGCCTGCATCAGGTACAGGCGAGAGGGCTTTCTGCTACTCCCAAGTATCCAAACCACAGGGAAACGGCAAATCAGTTTAACACCCTAATGAGAGGTGCCTGGTGCAGCACTGTGTATCACAGAAGAGAAAAATGCTCTCCGGGTCACTTCCCCCCACCTTCACTGCCGCCTTCTGTTTTTTCCCAGGTTGGAGAAAAAGACTAGGGTATTACCTGTATTTGCTCATTTACCATCCCTCTCGATTTTATTTCTTAATAAGATCCTTGCAGATCTCTCAATGAGTTTCTCTTCATCCCTACAACCTCCTGAAGGAACCCCTGCTGCAAGCCCCACCACCAGGAACACGGGGGTGACCAGGGAGTGCATCCAGACCTGTGCTGCGGGGACGGCGGGGCTCCCTGCGCTCGCCCGAGCAGTACACTGCTGCCTGCCTCTGGCACGGCTGCTCTGGGGCTCTGTGTTAGGTAAGATACTATTGCACAGGTTCCTCAAGAGCAGGGGACTATTTGAACCTCCCCTGGGGACTTACAGGTTTTGTCTACAGCATGCCACCTAGCCCCAGCAATGCATCCCCAAACCTTCTGCTTCAGAACCCCACACCTACAGACAATTACAAAACACAGCTGAACAGACTACTCAGTGATGCAGCAAGGGATGACTCCATCCCCTTCCTGCTCTCCCCTGAGAGGAGGAAGCAATTTCACTATATTCACGTTATAGCTCTCAATGAGAAGAAGGAGGAAAAAAAAATATAGCAAAACTCATTAAATCAGGCAGAAAAATTTCAGTTCTTCCTGTGGTATCTTCTACAACTATGGAAATCAGAGATGAAAAATAAAAAATATCTTTCAGACCACCTATTCCATATCTAGGCCAATGCAGAGGAGTATTCCCCGCAGACTCCTGGCTGCTCTCTTCTGCTTACTGTGGAATAATTACAGCGAACAACGTGACTTCATGTTCCCCCAGAAGCAAACTTCAACATCCTTCTCACACCCACAAACCTGTAGGGCTCCCACGGACAGCCTTGCTTGGGCTCAGATGCATCAGCAATTCTCATTTCCAGTAATGATGTGGCTGCAGCACGTGCTGCCGGAAACATTTTCCGTCTCAGACTTCTGACCACATTCAGCACAGAAGTTAACCTCTGAGATTTATTCTGTCCCGTTTTGCCACCATAATAGAGAAGGAAGAGACACCAATTAGCTCAGCGCTGTTGCAGGAATGCATGAATATTAATGCAACCATCCAAACTAATTTTACCAATTACTACTGTTACAGCAGCTCTATTACAGTTCATAAACTGGGGATTGATACGAAGATCATTCTTATTAAGAGAGTGAGAGCAACTGTTAGCAGAGTTCTATCATGCCTCAGATGACACTAACAAGGTTAGAAACTTTTTCCCCCTATATAAAATAATAATAAGCATCTGTTAATATTTTAAGAATTTTAAAAGTCTTTATCATTCACTAAGAAAAAGTTCCCATCCAGTTTTCACAGCCATTAATCAGAGCGGTACGATCTATGACCAGGGATTTTATTCTGGCTTGAACAAGCAAGGGTCATTGCCTTTCCGCTTGTGTTGATCAGTTACGCTGGCTCTTTACCTGAAACATTAATGTAGGCTGCCTTTCTGTTATAAAATATACATGGAGCTTTGTTCATCACAGATTGAGCACAAGGAAGTTTGTCATCTCCTGTTCCTAAATTCTCAAGCATGGAGGATTTAATACTGAGAAAGACCCATTAAACCAATGAACTGACTCCTAACTTGGGATCCTTATTCTCTTTCTAGATTTCACATTGATACTCCCCTTCAAAGTGTTTGAGCTCAGGAAAGCATCAGTATATGAAATGGCTGATTGATTATATGACATGTTAAAGCTTAAACGCACTTTTATTATGCATATAGCATTACATTTTTTGTATTTATTTCCTTTCGTAATGTTTTTTTTTCACCCTCTCTGCAAACACTGCCAATACTTGGAAATTATAAAGCTAAAATCTACTGCAATTACAAAGAAATTAAACCATTTCCTGGGGAAAAAGTATCGTGATATACATTTAGATTACATTGTCAAGTCATACTGATTCAGAACAATGGTAAAGTATGACTTCTATTTCTGAACTGAAGACAACTATTGCTTTACAACCATCCACCAGGATTTAAATAACTAGTGCCTATACACATGCATAATTTATGAGATTCATAGCACTGTGAGACATCCCCAAGTACCTGACATACAAATCAAAGCGTTAAAACTAACTCTCAACAAAGAAAACAAGCTTATGTGATGGCAATGTGGGCCACAGAGATGGGTTTCCAGTTCTGACTGACCCCACACCATGACCACTGAAGCCCACCTCAGCCCCAGTGACCACAGGGCAGTACCCCCAGCCCCCCGTGTAGCCTTGCCGTGAGCCGGGCTCCCCGTGCAAAGCGCTGTGCACGGCCCCGCGAGCCCAAGCAGCCACCTGCGATGCCTGCAGCCCTGCCCGAAGGGACACCTGAGCCTACCGCCCTGGTAGGCACTGGCTGCAAGCCCTCACACGACACCATACCCCGGGCCACGCACCAATGCAAGCATTCACCTTTTTTATTTATTTACAGGAGCCGACAGGGAGCAGTGGACAGGACAAGGCAACAGTGCTTTCTAGTCTAGTAGCCAAGTATCCATTTACTCAAAGATTGCTTTAAGAGAGATACCGCATGGTCCTAAACAACTAAAGCTGATCTTGGTGCTGCCAACCTTTTTTACCACAGTAGGCTTGACTAAACATTGAACCTACGTACCTAACATTGTGCCAGATGCTTAACAAAGGTCTTTTATATTTCAGGGAACCGGCAACTCATTTTAGTAAATAGCAACAAAAAACATAGGGTCTGAACATAAATTTGCTTTCCTGTCGCTTCTGATGCAAAGAAGTAGGGAAAAATTAGACAAAAGGGAAAAAAAAAAAAACCCACTGGTAATGATCAGTCACGGAGGAAGCAGTGTTAAAAATCACGTGGATCGGGCTGGTATGGTTCAGACGTAGGGCCCACCCAAATTATACCATATTCTGTATCCCCTAATGCTTTGCAATTTTATAAGAAAACAGCTTCTCTGTGAACAGCATGGAAACATGCAAGAGCCTTGGAGAGGTTTTTTTTCTCTGCTTCCACCTGCTGGTCAGACCATAATAATTTTTGATCAAGATAAGCACTGCAGGTGGAGTTAAAAACACTTGGGAACTGCTTGGGGACAGGTCTTGCCCCTGGCCAAGGCCAGCCACCGCACCTGCGCTTTGCTGACATGCCCAGAGCAGCACCATGGGGCACAGAGTTGCTCTCTACTTTCTGTAAATGCAACCGCAATAGCAAGTTTTACAGTTATGGTTGGAACCACAATACATTTACTCTTTCGGTGGTATTGACAAATTCATGTACAAATACTGGACACAGTACTACATACAATATAAAAATGAAAGTAAAAAAAAAATATATAGTCTTGATGACAGTGCCATGATTTCTACAGCAATACCAACAAAGAGGAATTTAGCAAATAATAATTATTTGCATGAAAAACAGTCTCAATATATTTCAGAGGGAGGGTTTTTTTTCCAGAAGGGACACTCACTGAAAATTGGAATAGACTCATGAAAATTGTTCTTAGAGATAATTGCTATTAATGACTTTCATTCAGGATGAATACCAAATTAGAGCCAAATTCTGTTGTGATGTGCGCTCAACATAATTCAGAATTTTAACGTAAATCTACTGCAGTTGCTAAAAAATCAGATTTATCTATTGCAGTAACCATCATCGTAAACACCTCTGTGCGGTATTCTACTTTTGGATAACAACCCCTGGGGATGCTGCCCAAAACGTACGTGTGGGAGCAATGCTGATGAGATGAGACCATCTTGTTAATCTCCAATAAACACAAACCTTATTTTTTGAGTGCACAGTATTATTTCAAATGACATTTGCTCTATCATATTGAATGAACATAAAGAATATCCTAAAATACATTTGAATTTCAGTATTCAAAAAGGACAAGGAAACCTCTATAACCCTGGAAACACAAGAACCAAGCATGTGGTACACAGCAGCTCTCTGCTGGGGCTTCTGTCCAGTGGCCACACAGTCACTTTTTGACCCCCGCCTCTGCCCAGCAGAAAAACGTACAAAATGAAAATTGCTGGAAATCTGAACATCCTTTCATTTTCTGAAATACGTGCTGTGGGTGGTCACCAAGCCATGCCGAGGTCCATTAGAAGACTGAACACCTAAGGCTTCCATGTAGATCGCAGCCCTCCCCACTCCTCAAGCTCTCATGTCCAGCACAGACTCAGACCCGACAAGGTTCAGCACCATCACCTGAACGTCCCACCATGGGAGAGCCGCTCGTGGCCAGGCGGTGCCCAGGCCAGAAGACCCTCCTGCACATGGAGGAAGGTCCCAGCTGGACTCAGCAAGCAGTACTGAGGGCATTCATACAGCTCTGCCCCGGCACAGCTGTCGGAGAAACCCTCGCAATGCCTGGACGTCAAGTGACGGACTGCACCCAGAGTTAGGAACCATCGATACAGGTCCTTTGCCAAATCTGTTTCTGTACAAGACTGGAAAGCATCAAAACCAAGTCAGTCATGTAGCTCAGCTATTCACATGGGTCTTCCTCATACTCTACATTAATAACGTAATGAAATTGTGGCATGCCACACACATGTACACTCAAAAAGGAGCAAAAAACCACTGCGAAGGGTTATTTAAAAAAAAATTGTGGCAACATGGTAAGACCCCTTCAGAACAAGCCCTGCCATACCCTTCAAGCAGGAGCTTTCATTTGCTTCCTGCTTTTTATTTTTCATTTTTTAAATAAAGTGCCTCTCTCAGAAATATTGTTTACGTCACCCCAATAGAAAGGACATCACTTCCAGCAGAAATGGCATTATGCCGAAGCATCGTAGGAGGCGGCATCAGTGGTAGCCAAGGATAAAGAAGACATGGAGCTTGAGTTTCTCTCATTTTGGTGAACCTGACCAAACAAGCAGATCTTCAAGAAGCAACTATTTATAAATACAGTATCATCAACTATGCTCATCTCAGGGTGGCAACGTGTGTACCCCCAGCTATGACGTGCATTCACAGGTCCAATTTATAACAGCTAACAAAGAACAACGATGGTCTTTCACAGAAATTGCAATTTTCTTGTCATCCAACAAGACAAAATCATTTGCATCTTCTCTTAAGGAATTATATGCAAATACCAGTTTTCAAACAGAAATTGCAAGCCCAGCTGCTGGAGCAGTAGGTGACATACTGGAGAGAAGCTCAAGTCCCTGAGCTGTCTCATGTGGAACAAGCAGGGAGGAGCAGCTCGCAGAGCACGAAGGGGAGAGGATGAGGAGCAGAGCTTCCGAGGCCAGGGCCACGGCTCAGGCAGGAAAATGAATTTGTTTCTCGCTCTTCTTACTCATCAAAGCTGCAGCAGTACTAATGGGAATAAATAGAGCAAAAGTGCTCAACAACAGTAAACCAGGTACATTTAGACCAAAAGACGGTACTGAAAATGTTTCAACCTGCTTAATAGCTAACTGTATCCTTTGTCATGGCTCCTTTCATGCCCCTCTTTCCCCCCGAGACCAGGTCTTTGGTTTTTTCCCTTCAAGGCCTGATAAGCTTTTCTTTTTCTGTGTTTTTCTTTAAAGATATTGCCTATATTTCCAAGCCTTTCATATTTCTCTGCTACATATCCCTGTTCCATCTGGCACTTGCAACACCTTCCAATTTAGATTCAGCTGGAACGAATCCAGCAACAGCTTCAGAAATACTGAAACAGATGCTTTAAACAATGTCTCTTCCACCTTTTGCGTTGATGGAGAAGAGAGCTGTCAGACCTTCCTGCCCTCTCCTCCGCAAAGGAGTGCTTTGGACTCCTGAGCCCGTAGCGTTCACCAAGACTGCTGGAGGAAAGAGCACTTGACTTTCAGGCTGTCAGGGCTCTTTGGGTGGCTCTGGGCACAGGCACCAAGTGAGTCCCATCGATCCTGGGCAGCTTCTGGTTTCCTCCACACAGCCTCACTCCAAATACACATCACAGCCCCCCCTACAAACGACATGCCATCCACTCTTCAATTACCCGCTGCCACCATCTCCCTCTCCGCCAGCTGCCTGGAGCTATATTGTCTTCTCCTTTACCACATCCATTACCAAATGGCCCAGCTTGCGGCCAGGCAGGTGGGTCCCTCATCCTCAAGCTACCTCCTGGTGCTCAGCTGCCTTGGCACTGCATCTGGGGACAGCAGCGAGGTGTCACAGGACCCTTCGTGACTTTCGAGTAACCCTGGAGTGCAGGGGCTGAGGCAGTGGCTTCCACCCAGAGCCACAGGGAGGATCAGCAGCCCAGGGCAGTCCCAGGGTGCGGTGCTGCCCCTGCAGATGCTCAGCCCAGACTGAGCAAGCCCCACAGCGTGCTGGTACTCGTGGTTTGCTTCTACATCCTCAGTGGTACTCGTCTGCCTCCGGCCCTATCCTGACTCTTCCCAGTCAAGCTGCTTTACTCCTGAGAAGCTCTTGGATTTACACCTCTGAAGCTGCTGGCACGGCGTACACCCATGAATATTTAACTATCAGAGGCATCGGTCACACAGACTTCAGCTCCATGTTCACAACTACCTGCTCAGTTTATATGCCACACATTTATTTAACCAACTCCATTTTCATCTTTGTTTTCTTTTCATCTTAACGATCACTGCCTAACATTCAGTTGGAAGTTACATCTGTAATTTGAAACAGAGCTTCAAAACTGTCTCCTCTTTATACCGAGGGTGCACTTTAGCACTGATCTAGCTTCTGGTGTGCTGTAATAAATATAACTCAAACTCATAATCCTTCCCATTTTTAAATGCAAACCTATCATCAAATAGCCAGCCTTATTTTAAGATTTTTCATGTGTTGCTAATTTTTCAAGTATGTATATAAACTAAATCTTTATCCCCCCTACAGCTGAAACACAAGCTGAACTTAATCTATAACTGGTTTCAGACCACACCTCACCTGCTGAAGAGGATGAAATTATCCACCTTCACACCGAGCATCCTCAGGAGCAGGACTGCTTCGCATCGGAGTGGTTTGGTGCCAGCTGGGACATACAGCCTGCACAAGAGCCTGGCTGGATGAGATTTCACAGACGATTAGGAACCCCTGCAAGTTTCTCCATAAATATGCCACTCTGTGAGGACTTCTATAGCAACCAGCCCTCGCAGGGAGCTCTTCGAGCAGACACCTGAGAATATGAAATGTCTGTGACCACTTTCTCTGCAGGTAATAGTGTGATTTTAATTGCTGAAACTATTACAAAGCATTCGCTCTTTTTTTAAAGGATCACAAAGAAAGCTAGAGCATAAAACAACAGGAACATTAACAGTAGTCGAAAAGCAGAGAAAGATTCTCCTTCCCTGCAGGCGCTGCAGACAGACCTGGCCCAGTCGCCTTGCTGCCTGCACAGATGCAGGAGCTGGATCCCCTGCATGGGGATGCTCTGGAGCACCAGGTGGTCAAACCCTCCTTCCCATCAGCATCCACCCAGACCTGAAAAAAATCACCCTCACAGCCAACTGCAAGCTCACCACAGCCACTGGAGTAATTCTCATTATGGAAATAATTCTTTATCATTAGTTTTTAGTGGCCACAGCCAGCCTGGGGGGCTGATGCTGGCAAGTCGTACCGGACAGATCCCAGCCCCATGCCGGCACATGTGGCAAGGAGGCCGGGGACTGACACCCCCCCTTGCTGAGCAGAGTCAAACCTCCTGTCCAAGAATGCTTTGGAAATTCATTCCATCTCTTGGACCTCTTACCAGAGCCATCCATTTGCCATCTTTCCTAGCCGCTAACACGAGTTTGTTCAGCAAACAGCAAGACGTGGCATCTCTAGCAAAACCTTGTTGTTTCAGCACATCAGGAGGGAGGCAAGGGTGGGTGATCTGTCTCGCGGGCGCCTGCACCCAGTGTTGCGAGGAGAGCGCCAGCCAGGGAAAACAACGGCCCTTACCCGAGCAGCACCAACATGCCTAAAGGTACACAGGTGCCTACCTTATAAAATCAGAGCTTGTATGCAGGAGCTAATTGCATGAGTTGTGTGAATGAGGCATTGTGCATTCTAAATGCTGAATTAAGCTTCAAGATGAGAGAAATCGTATTTCATTTGCAGTGCAAGACAAAACAGATGTAAAAACCCTCCTTCACAAAAGTTCTATTAGAAAATGCCCTACATCTAATTAAATGATACAGTTAATAAAAACCAAGTATCAAAGGGAAGGGAAGATAAAGGTTTGAAGGTAAGGAAAAAGATGTTTTCAGATCTGATTTCAAAATGATGTTGCATAATCGAGAAAGCAAATTTAAGAATATTATTGCGCTCTATCATTAGGAGAAAATGAGAACACAATCTACTTATCACTAAACTGCATTTTTAAAACAAAAAACCCACTTAAAATGAAATACATGTTTGATATAAAGACCATAAAAGCTGGGTTATTCACAGCAAACCAAACTGAAAAAAGATTTTAGCCAAGATGTCCCATTTTACATGCTGCGTTCAAAACCGCCTGTGTCCCGGGTGGAGGCAGGTGCCCTGGCTGGTGCAGGCAGCATGGGGGATGCCCACCATGGGAAAGGGAAGGCAGCACCTGCACTTCTGAACCAAGCAAAAGGGCACCCACAGAGGCCACTTCAGGCAGAGGTTTTATTCACAGCAAATCCCTTGATCAAAGGTGTAAGATCCCGGCAGGAGCTTCCTGAGCAGCGGCATCGCTGCTGTGCTGTTGCAGCCCCAGGTTAAACCCCATCACAGGTCCTAGGACATCCCAAGGCAGGCTCAGATCTCACCTGGTATCATACATACTTCAGGAAAGAGCAATGGAAGTGAGCTGCTGCCCATCGTGAAATTTTATGGTTTTAATAGAAAGAATGTGCGAGTCAGCTTTCGCTGTCCACAAGCTTGTGTCATGGCTGTGATCTGCACCACGTTCTGCCTTAATATAATGTACCGTCTCATGGGAAATAAGCAAACTGCCTATTTTTTTTAAATATACAGTGTTTTTCTCCTCAGGCTCTGAATGCAGGGTTCCTTCATCAGACCTGTGGACTGAGGTCAGTCTGTCCCCTAAATGCTCACTGCCCGACAAGAAATTAGATGCATCTGCAAACACATAATTTGCTCTTGTACAAACAAAGGACTAAAAAAAATTAGCAAGGTGAGTTCCCAAAAATGTCCATTTAGTACCGATTTTCTCTGCTCAATAAATTTAATAAGCAAATAAACGTCTTTTATTACTATCTCATGCTACAATTGCCCTTAAAACTCAGTAAGGTATGAGGTTCCATTCATCCCCCTGAGCACCACTAGACATCTGTTTCAGATTCACTCATTTCCAGCCCAGATTTAGATTCAGAAAAAATTTTAGAATAATTCCAATATATAAAAATTATCAAGTTATCAAAATGATTGTTTGTATAGTGGTTGAATTATTCTTTAAAAAATTACCGTTACCATCAAAGTACCAGAACAACAATAAATACCCATAGTACTTAGACACACTTGAAGCACCTTAAGAAATCGGGGTTTAAACACATTAAGAATCACACTGAAGTTCACTGCAACAAATCACACAGAACTAAACGTGCGCTCAGCTACCTGACTGAACCAAACCCATAGCTACAATTATATCGAGCACTCTTTTACTCTGCCCTATGCGATTTGATGAAAACCAGGGGCTGTCCCTGACTGACATCCTGTTGTAGGTAGGGGAAAGCTTAGCAAAACCAGAAATTCAATTTGAAAAAAACAACAGCACACACAGACCAGGACCCACTATCCCTTTATTCTTGGGGTGAATGGGACACCCACGAACAGTCAGTTGGTCTGAGAATGGATACGGAGCTCCCTGGGCTGGCAGCAGCTGGGACCAGCAGCCAGTCTCTCTGCTCTGTCCGTCCATCAGTTGCTTTCCCCTGCTTCATTCCAGGGACAGGGACAGATCCCACACATCCCACCAGAGCAGGGCTGCGGTCATGTTTGCGTCACCCTCCTCATCCTTTGTGCTTGTGTGCAGAGCTGGGTAGTGATGCTGAAAAATGCAGAAGACACTCTCCCTGCTGCAGAACATTCATAATATAACACATGCAAAGCCAGCTGCTGAATTGGTTTACAAAACCAGTGGCTTAACTCTGCCAGCTACGCCAGGGAAAGCAGGAATGCTTGAACGCACAAGCTTTAAGATACGTCAGAATAAGAAGAGGCTTTTGATATATATTTAATTGAAAAACTCAAAAGAAAATCCAAAAGCAACCTGAGGTGAATAACTGAGATGAGAGATTCAGCTAGGAGAGCTCAGAGAAATGCAAAGAATCGCAGATTTTTCCCCCAACTGAATCCTTTAGACAACACTTCACAACACTTCAAACAAGGAACAGAGATCTAGAAGTGGAAGTGGCTGCCTAGCACTCTGACTATCCTGGGCAAGGTGCGCAGCCTGAAAAATCCAATGCCTTAACAACTGAGAGAAGGACATTATGTATTATCATGTATGTTTTCAAAGCAGAACAAGATTTAAAAAAAAAAAAAAAAAAAAAGTGCAGCAACGCCTTAAGAAGGTAATGCTTTTCCCAGGTCTAATTGTGCAAAAGCTGAAAATTTATGCTACCTCCCTTTTAGCATCCAACAGACAGGTAGCAGTCTCCAGTAGCCATAGCCAGTGGTAGATTAAGCAGTAAAACTGGTAAGAAAGAGTATGCACTACTAATTTCTGGCACCAGTGAATGGACTGGATGGATTCACAGATCTGGAAGGCTGTTTTTATTTACTTTTCCCTGAAAATTGTGGCAATTCTTTTTTCTTTTCAAGCATTTTCTTTTTTTTTTTTTTTAATCTATCACTCAGGAAAGGAGGAGTATTTTTTTTCCTTCAACAGGCAAACTTGAATCAGGTCACATTTATCAGCATTAAAAGTATCGTAATGGGTGAGACACCCTGAGATGGCCAGCTGAAAACTGGAACGCCACCTCCATGGTGCATCTGATCACCACAGAGCTGTAAAACATTCCATAATTATTTTTTTCTCCTTTGAAGCAACAGCCCATCGTGACCTCTTGTTTTTCAACAAGGATGCCATGCAATGCAAAAACAAAGGCACCGGTTACAGAAGCGCTTCTGCAACTTCACACTCGTGTGATGTGTTTTGCACTGACACTTACTGGGCCAGGCTCTTTCTTTCTTAGTTGTGCTCAAGAGATCACCCCACAGAGCAGCTCACTCCAGTCCTGCTAAAGTTCCTAATAAATAATGCCTTATCCCTCTACCGCATACAGGAGGAAATGTGAAAGATGATGAAGCTGAATAGCTGGTGTGGTAAATGGAAAACTGAGAATAGTTGTGTCTGATCTGTCTTAAAATACGGCAGCTGTGCCAGATGTGTTTCTGCACTGGAGTCAATCCACAGCCCCTTCACATGAGATACCCCTCCACAGAGGGTGCCAAAATAGGAAATTGGTATTAAAAGATGGGGACAACCATATATCTTGCCCTTTAGCACATTATACTCAAGTTACATTTTTTAAAATCCCCTTGAAAGTTAATCTGTGCACAATATGATTACCTACACACAGACTTGCCCTTGGGGGCTGCTACTTACAAGGTTCCCATCCCCACAGCTTCACTGTGTGCACAGTTCTTTCCACACATTCATCCCACTTTCTACCAACTGGATGGGAAATGGAGAACCAAAGCAAAAGGCATGATGAGCCACTTGCCATGAGAACAGGGCACTGCAGCTGAACAGCACCACTTGCCCACGCTCCATTTTCCACTTCACCTCCAGATCCCAGAAGCAGCCAGACTCTGTCCCGAGTCCAAACCCAGGCTCCCTTTTTTCTTCCTCCTGTGTTAAGCAGAGGTTTGTGCCGTCCCTCCCAGCCCCGGCCCTCCAAAGGCACCAGCCAGTGGAAACAGAGCCCAAGAGGCGCGCACTGCTGAGCACAGGTACCCAGCACTGGGACCTCCTCACTAAGGAAACTGATCCAACTCTTTTCAAAACCAAAGCAACGCTCTGAGCTCGGGGGCTACCCTGCGGTGCCAAGCTGAAACAGGGAGTTTCTACAGCACAGGCACATGGCTCACCTTGCTGCGGAGCAAGGTGCATTTAGGAAAAGAAAACAGAAATAAAGTGCAAGAAACCATTTAGAAAGAGGCTCCCACACTGTGTTTTCAAGACATGAAACGCCATTTCATTTGTAAAGGCAGCAAGACAGGACTGCAGCCGGTGTCAGGCAAATACCACAAATAACAGACCAGCGCGCCCGAGAGCAGAGCTGCTGTGCTGGCTCCATCGCAGGCTGCCATGCTCCCCAGAGGTGAAGTGCAGAGCGTACATCGGCACGTACTGCAACTGAGATCATGGCTAACTGCTCACTGGTTCAGAACAAACCCACCCAAATCTCCGTCAAAAGATACATCATGTCACAGTTGAGAACAGATGCTTGACTGTACAGTGACAACAACTATAAATACATTATGCCTGCACGTTATATAAACATACATACTTGCGAGCATTACAGACTGCAGGACACAGCTCAGCCTGAAGCCACAGAGAAAATAAGGGACTAACAACTCCAGGGGCCCAGAAGAGGTGCCCAGCTCAGAACGCACTGCAGCATCACGCCTAGCCCGTCCCTTTGGACACCTTCATGTCCATGCACCTTCATGGTGCTTCATACTCCATCCTTGCATCTGCCCTGCTGTAGTCAGGGATTAGCCATCAGCTGCGATCCTGAAAGCTCTCAGGCCTTAGGAAGGAGGGACTGCGCAACTCAATGCTCTGTAAGAGAGGAAAACCTATGGCTTTTCCCAGAGAGATCTGACCTGTTGATGCTTCCCAACACACTCCGTGGTGGCTCTCCTTAGCATCGCTGCTCCACTGCTTGTGAGGCCGAAGCGGAGAGGGGCCAGGTGAGCCGTGCCCCATCCCTACTGAGCCACAGCACGTGAGCCCAAAGGAAAAGTTCGTTCCAAAGCACTGGGATCTTTGCTTGCAAGCCTTGTATTTTACAGTAAAAATTTAACTACATCAATTTGTGTAGTCTTTCTTTTTGGTTTGTTTTTGTGGTTTTCTTCTGCTAATGAAGCTTTTCCTCTGAAACTTAAGACGATAAAATAATTCTGGTGTTGAGCACTGTTGCTCATTTACAGAGCTCAAAGCACTGAAGGAATTCATTAGAGTATTTTCCAACAATGAAAAAGTGTTTTGAATAAACTCCCACCAAAAAAAAACAAACAGAAGTTGAACAGGAACAGGAATTCATCCATAAGAGCAAACAACAAAAAGGAAAAATAAACAGATTTGAGGAGATCGTTATCTTTGTCTAGTCTGGACCCACACAGGTGGCAGTGTGCCCTCCCTCGTTGCAAGGAGGGTCTAACCACGACAGCCCTGGCTGAGCTTTAATGCTGGGGAAAGCTGGCATCAGAGAAAGTCCCCTAATGAAAGCTGTCTCTGCTCTGTTCTTCCTCCCCCCAAAAAGTATTTTTGAGCTGGGGAGCAAACAAACAGGAGGTGCAATCTTTGTTTAAGAGAGAACAACTTTATCTGGCCTTCAGGAAACACATATTAAAATTTAATTCTCATAAATATCTTTTACAGCTTACAGAGTTAATTAGATTGAATTCATTTGGTTTTCAAACCATTAAATAAAGTTTTTCATTGATTTACAGATTATAGTTTGATATATCACAGCAAAGCTCCTTCCTGTTTCATTATCCCCCTAGAATCCTTTTTTAAAATATTATTCAGTCTGAAATCAATAGCTAACCTTGCAAAGGGAAAAAAAAAAAAAGACAAAAAAAAAAAAAAAAGACATGAAAAGGTTCCTGAATGCAAGCTTTAAACCAGTGGGAGAATCTTACCCGAAGCACTAAGAAAACATTTTGCTACCGTCCAAGTGCAAGGGCAGGCTGTGCGGCCTGTGCCAAGCCCTGGGGGCTGCCAGCACAAGAGACCTCATGGGGGGGCGCAGGAGCTGGAGGAGCAGAGCCCTTTGACTTGTGGGCAGCATCTCAGCTGAATGAACACCCACAGCTATATCCATGGAAGTGGGACATCTGGATTTCAAAATGCTTGACGAAAACATCTCTTTAATTTGCACTCTCTCCTAATTTCATTTCCCACAATTACTTTTTTCTAATATGAAAAACATGACAAATAGCTACGAGCCTTTTTAAATTACAACTCAGAACACACTCAAGACTTTTGGTCACTGGCTTTTATATCCATTTTGATGATATTTTTATATGGTTTTCAAATAAGAGTGGATTAGTTTAGCAAGGCTTGACATTTTCCACTGAACGTAGAAAATATATCAAAGATGATAATTATGTTGTAAATAATGCATTTTAAAAATCACTCCTCAACAAACACATCTTTTTCCAAATGCTTTAAGCAGTGCAACAGCTGATGAGTCATCATTCTACTTGAAGATGTTCAAGAATTACTAATTTTAAAAGTAGAAGTATGAAGGTTACATACTTTGAGATGCAGGCCACATTCATCTCTAACGAGATTTCTTAGATGAGAGTGAAGAGAACAATTTCTACTACAGATTAGACAGAAGGCATTTTTCCTCGCCTCTGGGAAGGTCCCCAGGCTGTACATCCCTGCCCTCCTGTGCTCAGTCCCTCTCTTCCACACTCACCCATGAGCGCTTTAATCCTGTTGCGATCAATAAGCAGATTGCTGAGAAAATTACAGCATTTTGCATTGGTGCTTTTATGGATTAATCCATGAAGACAGGCAGTACCTGCCAGCATTTGCAGCTGAACAGCAGCTGAACAGCAGCTTAGCAGAGAGGACCAGCCCTCTTCAACAAGTGGTAAGTGCATCCCGCAGTCCCTATGTGATGCCAGGAGTCTGGGGGCACAAGGAGGCAGCAAAAACATGATCATGGGGTTAAGCACATAAAACTGTCAGTTAAGAATCATGCCTTTTTTTTTTTTTTTCCCTCCATTCATCAAGGAAAAAGTTAGTTACTAAAATCAGTGGATCTGTTATTAGATTCAGTTCCAGTCACTTTGGCTGTGTTCAGGCAGTGATACTCCTACTAGGAGTATGCAGGGTGGAGGGAATAAATAGCTAATTTTTTACCCACAGAAAAGTTACACAGTATAAAACCTCACTAATTCTGATCTACCCTTTCTTAATCACATTTTTCATAGCTGTGAGGAAAGAACATTTGTGTTATTATTTTAAATCTGAAAGACTGAAACAATCCATTGGCATAACTGAAGATCTGCATTAGAGGAGGACAGCTTTGCCAGAGCTTCGCGAGCACCTCCCTCCCTCCCAAGCAGGGTCGTCTGCCCTCACCCATCTCCTAAGAAATCATTTCCCTCCAGCTGCTTTACACTATATTTTATAACAACTCTCTGAAGCCTTTGTTATAGTAACGTAAGACTGTCTGGAATTGCCTAACAGCATAGGAACATCATTGATGAGGGACCCGATTCATGAAAAAACCTACATATAAATACACATTTTAAGATTAAATTGAACAAACTCTCCCCCTTGCTGAGCTCGCTGTGCACTGCCAGTTAGCAGAAATATTTATTTGTGGTGTCAGCATGTTGTTCCTTGTAACTTGTCACAATATGGCATTTCATCACCTTATGCAACAGTACCAGGATTAAGACCATTATTACCAGTTTATCCAGGTTTTACACCTCTTGCCCACGTGCAGAACTGTGATTCCACTTGCCTTTGCCAGCCTGACCTGTGTAAATGGGTTATTATAATGCAGTATATGCTGCACTGAGACATTCTCCCAAACCAGAATAACTCCACCCATTTCGGAGCTGTCTCTCACTGACCTGGAAGGTCCCATTTATTCACTAATTCCTGTCCCTTAAGAGATGCACTCAGCTCCGTGCTTTTTGTCTGTCTCCTCCATGTTTTACACTTGTCTAGTGATGCTGACGCTCAGCGGCGCACAGCTGCTCCTACCACGTCATGAACTTGATTATTTACTGTTTGCAGTTAATCTTTTTTTTTGCCATATTCTGCATGAATATTTGCAGGTTACGTGCCTGCTTTTATTTAAACAAATTTAACAACATCTGTCCTGCTTCTCCCCAAAATGTATGCCAGCGAGCCCCCTTTTTTTCCCCGCCACGGTAGCTGCCTGTTTCATCTTTTCATTTACCTTAGTGCCTTTCCTTTGCCGGTTTCATCCAACACTTCAGAGCCCTTCATTGCTCCTTTTTGCATGGTGCCCAACACATTTAATTTCCCATTTTACTTTTGTTGTCTTCTTAGACACACACTTCGATCATAAGTTTCTTCTGGCTGGTTCTGTTTTGGCAAACGGACGCACTTCAGAGAAAGCATCTCCAAAAGACCTTTTCCCTCCTACATTTATCTTCCAGGATGGTTTTCTGTCCTGGTTTGCCTTATCAGTATCAGCACTTAAAATGCTGCCTCCCAAGCAGCTGTCTCTCTAACAGCAGCTGCCGTTGCCTCAAGTAAACAAATCACTTGTGCATCACTCTGGATTTCTGATCATGAGCGTAAAAGTCCCATCATTACAATTAAAGGGAAAGACAATTCTCTGGTAAGAAAAAAACAACTTTAATTTCCCCCACTGGATGCTCAGCATCGCTGTGGTCAGGACAAGAAACGCACAACCAGTGACAGCCTCTGAGGAAAGGTACAGTATGGGGTGAAGGATGGAGGGAAGGTAGTGGTTACTACCTCTCTAGCAGATTATGAAGATGATTATTATTACTACTAGGATTTTAACCTCAGAGCTTTACTGCATGTAGCAGCTGGAGGTAAAGCCAAGACTTCAGTTCTCCCCTTTCACCTGCCCACGAGACCCCAGGTAGCACTGGTGGAAGCAGCCGGGATGCAGCGGGGTCAGCTGGTACCCGTTCCCAGCCTAGAGCAGCGAAGACTGTGGCCTGCCTGCCTTACTCCTTGCACAGCACATAAAACATACTCAGTAACGAGTTCATTTGGAATTACTGACCCCCTACTGCACTTTGCAGCTTGCACATAACAAAATAATATTATAAATAGGAAAATATCTTTCTCTACCTAGGGAAAATGATTCCCATGTAGCAGTATTATTGCACACTAAAGCTGAGCCCAACTTAAAGAGGAAAAGCTGTTACTAACTCACATGGTAATGAAGGTTTTTCTTTACCTGCATGGTAATGAACGTTTTTCTTTACCTGAGCCAATTTCAGAAAGAACAGAATCAGAAATGGCACTTTTCATTTAAACAGTGTTTTGTCAGAAAATGTGTACCTGAAAACCCTTTAAAAATCAGCTCGCTTAAAAGTAAATCAATTTCCTTGCTACTGTACTCTTTGCCCGAGGCATTAACTTTTTTAAAAAATGACAGAGAACATGATATCCCTGCCATGGGTACCACGGGACACACCAGCTCACAGGTCTGTGTTCTCATGACACTCCTAGTTGGTTCCCTTTAAAATTTCTATTGCAGAGGCCCCCATCGACACCCCCACACACACACACCCCCCGTAATTACCCATGGCAGTTTTCAGATACGCCATGTATGCATCTAAATACCCGATACAATCTTGTCAAGCCCCTCAAAACAAGCTTTTGAGCTATAAACTCTGCTCCAAGGTTTCATGGAATGAAGATAAAGCACTGACAGCTCCACTGCTCCTGTGCAGGTATCGGGTGGGGGCGTGCAGCCAAAATACTGGCCGCCAACCAGCAGCTCCTCAGCTGGCACCCCATGGCCCCTGCTCAGCCCCCGGGTGTCCCAGGGAAGGGCCAGCTTCTGCACAAGGGACTAGCCACAGTCCACCCAACTGCTATAGGGGCCGTGTCAGGGGTTATTTGCAAAGCTCTAAGAACAACTATACCTGAGTTACTTCCATTTCCTTTTGTAGATTCTTTAATTCTATGAAAAGAAGCAGTTACATGGCAGGGCGTTGAAGAGGAGCTGGCTTCATTTCATGGTAGCTGGTTGAATCCTGCCTCTCTGGTTATTCTTTCTACCACTGAGAAACATATTTTAAGAGCCTAATAAATCCTGGTTCCTTGTCTGCATGCACTGCTGGTGGAAGAGATAACCTGGGATGAAAGGTGGTGCAGAAATGTGTGGGTTTTGAAATGGTCTTCAACATTCTTAAATATGCAATATGAATATACAACACAAAGATTAGGAGATACATCCAAAATAAGTTGCATTGCCCACACTTACTATAGAAAATACTCATGTGGGTGCAAAGACCTAAAAATATTAGCGTGGGTGCAGACTTGCATGCAACTATACACAGTTAAAGCACACAACAGAGAAATAATAAGGGATGATATAATACACAGCTACCTCAACAGCATCCTCAAGGGAAAAAAAGTTTATAACTTTACCATCTAAAGAGTCTTTGAAACTTCCTACTGAATTATTTCCCTCTGAAGTTTCTACAGCTACTCTTCCTTTTACTGTGGTGAATATTTCAAAGCAGACGTTATACTTTTATTTCAATTATTCTTTTTTTCCTCCCTGTTTTTCAAGGAATGTCAGTTTTCTGCTCAGAATGGTTTATTTTACGTTTCCAGATAAGCATTTAAAGAGATATTATACAGATGCTAGTCTGTAGCAAGCTCATCACACTCTCTCCAGTGTTTGATGCTGTCCTACTTTAAAGATCCTCCACACGATGCGGTGTTACACATAGACTATATTAAGCACACACATGCATAAATGCTTTCTACAATGTCTGTGTGCCTTTGAATTAAACAGGTGGTAAAACCATACAAAACAGGACACAAATTTCCAACTGACAGAATTATCCACATCAGTTGGGGCAAGATACTTCAAATTATCCCACTGATTAAAATAATATCCTTCTTCATGCTAATTAAACAGATAACACACCTTATTTAAAAAGAACTAACTATGCTAAGTAGTACCTGCTGAAATTGAGGTTTCACAATTAAATTATTGCCGTTTGCTGTTTGAAATGGGAGGAAGGTGAGTGAGAAATATCTGTCTAGGGATCCAGAAGAAACATTTAAGTTGGAATTCATAAATAATTCCCTGATATCAGTAAGCTCAATAGCAAGTTCTTGTTAAACTCCAGGCTAAGCCCTTTAGAAAACAAACCAAAACAAACTTCAGTGGTATTTAGGTACCAATGTGTAAGACCGCATCCCTGAAAATCCTCTTTCAGCTACTGCCTAATCCTGGAGACACATTTGTGGGTCTCAGTTGTGAAGCTTCCCAAGCTGCTTGAGCCAAGGAAAGCCAGAGCTCCCCTGAGCCGTGGAGCAGGGGTTGGGGTACTCAGTTTGGAGGCCAGAACCCTCCACCTGCTTCCAGGCTGCAGGGGCATTTAAGATGCCAGAGTCTTCCACACCGGCATTGAACTTGAGCCACTCACATGAAATAACTGTGGATGTGCCGATAACAGTGAACGCAAAAGGAAACGAGACATTGAGACTGGACAACAGGATGCTCCCCTCACTGGACAAATGTGAGGTCCTATTCTCTACCCACAAGCCACTTTTGTATAAGCAACCACTGGATACAAAGAGCAGCCCTGGGTGGGTGCACATCAGTGGCAGGAGACCCCTGTTCAGCTTGCAAGCATGCCCCAGTCCTGCCCCACACTCCAGAACCCCCACAGGAGTGCCACGGGGACACCAGCCACCAAGGATTTCACCCCTGAGTCTAAGCATTGGCTGTCTGACACTGATTTTGTAAACACTCAAGTCTCCTTCCTCGGATCCAGCACTCAGAGCAAAGCAGCTCTCATGTTGAGCATCCTGATGGATTGCAGCCAAAGCAACCTCCCTTTTGAGCCCCAGCCCACTAGAAAGAGCGATGATACTTTTATACAGTGCAGTCAGTTGTGAACCAGATTTTTTTTTCCTCATGGAGTTAGAATTCACTAAGTAAAACTGTAATCATTATTAGCTTTTTTTCATCATTTATAAATTTTAATACCTGCTACCACCATTGGTAAACACAGGCAATCCAGGAACAGATCCCTATCTCCTGACAGGCCAAGATCGATATTTCTCCCCTTGAGCAGAGCAGCCTAAGTGACGTAAACCAACTCCCTCTTTAAAAGAACAAAGAGTTCTCTAGACTCGGCTGCTGAAGTAGACCTACACGCAATATTTTAAGTCTCCCTCTCAAGCTCAAGTGTAAAAGCAGATAGATTTTGCTCTATAGCCATTCTAAAAGTCAGGAATACTGGAAATTTCTGAGAGAGAAACAACTCAGTGTATCAGTTTAATGGAGAAAATAGGGGAAAAAATAGAAACAAACAATGACTGGTAGCCATAAAATTATGTAGATCAAATGTCAAAGAGTAATTAAAAAGAAAGGAGGATTTCTATGGACCTGAATGTATAATTAGGAAGAAAGCTACTGCTGAAGTGACACTGCTTAATAATCTCATTGTAAAAACTGACAAAAGTTGTATTCAGGGGAATTATTTTTTAATTATTTAGAATTGGTAGTTCAAAAATGAAATGGAAAATGGGTGCTTGTACTGTTAAATGCTGCTAATGTACAAGTCTCCTGAACGAAAAAGCTGCTCAATTAAAATACTTGAAATATAGTGCCATTACTTATCAGCTGAAATGCATTTTGTACTGCCATTCTCTTCGGGAACACAATTGTTCACTGAATTGGGAAATTAACAGCCAAATCCAGTGAAGTGCTGTGCTCTCTCCTCCTACAAAGCAAACTCCCAGGCCTTCACTGAGCTTGGCCTAATTCCCCAAACAGAGCAAGATTTTTAATCTGGACCCTGATATACATCCCCTGCCCCACTCATACTATCTGAAAAGAAGAAACAGGTGGTGGGAAATTGAAGGGTTTTGTTATTTTTCTAATATCCAGTTTTCAGAATAGGAATCAAGTGCAACAGTGGATCTCAGCACGCAGCCAGAAAGGCTTTTTCCCCCAGTAAGTTTACAAGGCAATCATACTGCAAGTAAAAGTTGTCCTTTTAGCAAGTCCACGTGGACTGCAGAGGCGGCAAAGACCGCATTGCCATCCTGTCTCGTCACGGGCAGGAAGGTTTGCAGCGTGTGTTGCCACTTCCATACGTCTAGAGAAAGCACATGGCTTTAAACACTTAAACAGCTGCTAGGAGATGCAGACATACAGACAGGGAACAGCACAGGCTTTATCTTGACTAGTGGTAGACTTGACCTGTGTAGACACCCGTGGGTGAGCAAGATTCCCTCAAGCGTCAATGAAAAAACATGAGGTGGGTCAGGGGCACATTTCTTGTACATGTCTAGTTGAGGATGAAATGCCCGCACTCTGCAAGGGCCTGGAGAAATCCACTCACTATAGATGATACACATCATCCTTTTAAACTTAGAAAAATGAAACAGCAAAAGTTTAAGTCCTCGTTCCTTCCTAATCCGTGGCTCTAGAGAACTGGGAATATGAGGGTGTCAGGACCTTGGCTCACCTCTTCACCCCCACCGTTAGCCTGGGTCCTCAATCCACCTGAGAAAAGTTAAATGGAAAAGGATTGAGCTGGACACAAGATGCAGCAAGTCTGCCTGATGCTAATGCTGGGATTTTTGCAGACTAAGGGGACGAAGGGGTACCTTAACCTGCACTTCATTTTCAATCCACATTTAATTCAGTTCACACAATCAGTGCTCAAATTCTGCCGGCATTAAGCGCTGAGGTATGGCAGCTCTGAGGGGTTTTCTCTTGATCCGATACCTAAATGCACATCGCATGCAAATGTACTCTATACTCAACATTGTAGGGAGAAGGTCAGATGCAACTAGGAAGCATCTCAAAGAGTGGGTGACTACGCCGTGGAGCCCAAGCACGTCCATTCACATCCAGGGAGCTGCTCGCTCCCAGCCCTGGGAAGAGCAGCTCAGCTCCGTATTTTCTCAGCAGACTGTACACCTGAAATCCAGAGCTGAGCCTCACCTCACTGTCAGATGTACTTCTTCCCCTTGCACTAAATTATAGATGTTAGACGATTCTAAGATAGGAGTGTTAATTATTAATAGGAATTATCTGAATTGATTTTCAATTACAGAATATTATTTTCTATTATATTGCAATAAGACTGCGGGAATTCCATTAAATTCAAAATGAGGATCATCAATTTCCATTAAGACACATGCAAACTAAATACATTGTATCTCTGTTGAAGCCACTGATTTCCATTATCCCTTTCCATTAATTTCCATTCATTTGAAGTGACTCCATTTGAAATGGGCTTTAACGACTTGATGGCTTATCAGTATGCTGGGCTCTCTGATTTGGCAGGCTGGATCGATGGGCCGCGGCCAGTTGTACCAGGTTCAACCAGGCCCAGTGCCATCCCTGCCCATGGGGCACACCAGCGCCAGGCTGGGGCAGAGTGGCTGGGAGCTGCACAGCGGGAGAAGGCTGGCGGGCAGCCACTGAACATGAGCCCCCAGCTTGCCCAGGAGGCCAACAGCACCCTGGCTGTGTCCGAAGCAGCGTGGCCAGCAGGAGAGGGCAGCGCCCGTCCCCCTGCGCTGGGCGCTGGTGCGGCCGCCCCTCGGAGCCGGGGCTCAGGTTTGGGCCCCTCAGCCCCAGCCAGACCCTGAGGGGCTGGAGCGTGTCCAGAGCCGGGCAGGGGCTGGGGCACAAGGCTGAGGGGGGGTGGGGGGAGCTGGGGGGGTTCAGCCTGGAGAGGAGGGGCTGGGGGGGCTGATCACTCTCTGCAGCTACCCGACAGGCTGCAGGCAGGAGGGTTGGTCCCTTCTCCCACCTAGCAAGCGACAGAACAAGAGGAAACAGCCTCAAGTTGTGTCAGGAGAGGTTTAGATTGGGTATTAGGAATAATTTCTTCACCAAAAGGGTGGCCAAGCACTGGCACGGGCTGCCCAGGGAGGTGGAGGGGTCACCATCCCTGAGGTATTTAAAAGACGTCTAGATGTGGTGCTTAGGAACACAGATTAGTGGTGGCCTTGGCAGTGCTGAGTTAACGGTTAAACTCAACAATCTCAAAGGTCTTTTCCAACCTAACTGATCCTATGATTCCATGACAGGGACATAACCTCGCTGCCATCACCTGCTCCTGCACCTTCACGAGTTGAAAACCTCTACTGAGCTTCATGACCGACTGCAGCCGGCAGCCAGCTCCTGCCGATAGTTCTCCAAAGAGCTGTGGCTTCTGCCCCGGCATCAAAACTGCGTCTGAAACCTGACACACTGGAATTGCCAAGTCGGGTTTCTTTCTCCTGATTAAAAAGGAAGGGGGAAAATGTCCTTTTTTTTTTCCAAAGCTGACTTGTCTTTTGACCATTTCTATGGTTGAGCTGAACCCACCGATACCAGCATCACATGCTTGAGACAATTCAAGCAGGGAGAGGACTTTCCCTGAAATCTGCATAACATAATGCATGTTCGCAATACTGCTGAAAGGGAGGTACAACACAGGGAAGCAGTTTGCTGACCAAATGCCAGCCAAATGGTTCTTTACCTTCTAGATAATATGATGTGGAAAGTTAAAACCAGAGTTTGCCTTTAAAGACGAGGAAATATCTTCTCTGCATATAATTTTGTAAATGCGGTTATTTCTCCACAAATCTGCCCTTGCTTGTTTCCCTAGAAGAGCATGGGTACAGGTGTAACACTGCTTTAACACAGTACCATTTTAATTTCCAGGTATTTCTCATAAGTACTCACCGGTAAACACATAAGACATCTATCTCCCTTGTGAAGAATTCCTGCAATGACAAGGTTTCTGGTAAACCTGAATCACACTTCATTAATACTAGAGAAAATCACCAGCTGGACTCCTTATTGGTGCCGAATCCTATCACAGCGCATATATGTTCTTGCCAGTTTAATTGGAAATATTTTTGGATACGTCAGATAGAGAAGGATATCAAAGTCTGAGAACATAAAAATGTGTGTGGGGGTTCTTTTTTCTAACTTTCACTTCAATTATATCCTCTTAAGTGTAGTGTATATGGGCTGACTCCTGGCCCATCCCCAGATTAAAGTACAAATACCGAAACCTGACATGGGATGCTTTAAATCCCAGCTTCCCCCTTCCTTCCCAGCTCACAAAGTAATAAAAAATAAAAACCATGCTTTTCTATTATAAAGCTACAAGAGTGAGGACAAGTCATTTGGCTATATTTTTCTCAAAAAGCACAAGAGATCTGCTGAGCTCCCAGCTCCCGCCACAGCAAGCCTGGGGCCGTGCTCCCGGCAGGCAGGGCTTGCCCAGTATCGGTCCCAGCATCAGGAACTTCTGATGTACTGTGACTCACGCACCCAAACACATCCCGTTATGTCAGCTTGCATCACGTAGTGCACCATGCCAGGATGACCTATTTACTCCTTTCTATTCAGGGGTGAGATGGGTTATGAAATAAGGAAAGCTGGGAGCGCAATACAGAGATTTGGAGGTGCCGACTGCTCTGGGTGCTCGCAAGAGCCCTGAGACAGAGACCAACAGCCAGAGACACCGATGAGAAGAAAATCACACGAAGGAGGAAGAGACAAGTTATCTCCACACATCATTACTGTGTAGCAATCGGGTAACAACCCCACGGGGCTGAACACTTTGGGATGTGCTTTCATACCCAGCCCAGAGGATGAAGAAACACCTTCTAAAGACCTAAAGCTGCCAGGTACTACAGTGGTCAAAACACTAGGAAGTCACCTTCTTAGTATCAAACCACAGAAAGAACAGGAGGACAAACAACCCACAGGCAGTCCCCTCGGTGGGGTGACATCACTCCCTGAGCCCGCAGCATCAGCCCTTCCCTCCATACCACTGCTCTTCCCAAACTGCTCTGGGTGCTGCACTGCTCCAACCTCAGCTCTCCTCTTTCCCGGTTTGCTGGGCTCACCTCCCCTCTCACAGCAGGTCACTCTGCTTCTTCATCCTTCCCAATTTCTGCCGCTCCAGTATCCCTCCCTCACTACCTCAGACCCAGCCTCGCATTGCCTTTTCAGCCCTTCTCCCATATTGCTTTCTCCTGGTTTTCACCACGCAATCACAGAGAGCAAAAATATGCATTGAGATATTTTTTTTAATGGCAAACATGACCTATCTGGTGCATTTCCATATGCTTCTCACATCAGGGATGCTCTAGCAGATGCTCAGTACAACTCAGTCATTCCCCTACATGGAGAATTCCTTCTCTGAGATTATAAGACACAGAGCATTTTACGTATGAACACTAAAATAGTAATTTATTTCTAAACTTCGTGCAGTAAAACAAGCATTGTATTTAAACAGTTTTTTACCATCATCTTGAAGAGGGGAATGACAGGAGCAAGGTCTTTCTCTAATGAATAGCCCATACAAACTGTACACACAGGTGGTAGAGCAGAAACATCCAGATGGCTACTGTTTTTCAGTAACATCCATTCTTTTTTTTACTGCTTCTGATACTCCTTTTTTAAATGTTATTTTAATTTTTAAAGGGCTCTTTCAACATAAAGTGAATAGAATACACATGCCAGCATTCTAAAGACAGAGTCAATAGATTAAAGCCCAAATAAAGTAAAAATTCTGCCCAAAAAAATGTGGCAGAAGTAATCTCCATTTTGGCCACAGAAGGCAGCTTTTCAATAAACAAACATCATTATTATTGCTGATAAAAATATGATGGTATCTACAGTTCAGCAGGTCCCCACTATATTAGATACTCTGAAAACATCAATAAACGTCACAACTCATATATCAGAGGATTTACTAGCTAAAAAAAAAAAAATTCCAAACCAATGAGGTAGAGCAATCACTAGCATTAATTATGTGTGCATCCGAGGAAAAAAAAGGAAGTCTGAGAGATGTTTGCTTACACGCCACGCTAGGTACAGTGCTTGGACGCCTAGGATACTGGCGTGCAGAGCACAAAGCCTAAGTGGCCAGCCTCAGCCATCGCTAACTTACTAATTGCAGTACCAGTTTGGTGGCCTTTAAGCATCCTTTTGACAGTGATTTTGAAAACCGGGTGAATGAAAGCCTAGCACCAGCACTGCTCTGGCAGGTTATATGTTTTGCGTCCCTGTTTTCATCTGCTGCAAGGAAGGGACAAAGGTGTTACTTTGCCTCACAGCAAGCTGTGGAGGAACCATGTCATAAATTTGCTGCCAGTTTTTAAAGTGCTTGATTAGTCCTTCTCACAGGGGCTCAACTTATGAGCAACATGAGAACTTCTCCTCTGGTGCTGTGTCTGAAGGTGAGACAAGCACCCAAGTCACTGACCTGTATGCAAACCACTCACACTCAGGGTTGGTTTTTTTTTACTTCATGAGTCCCTTATAATTTTTTTTCTTCTTCCTGTGTAGGAGGAAGAGGTTTATACTGACTTGGAGCAGATGGATAGGATCTGCGTGTCCTATTCAGAGCTCCACTCCCTGGTATGTCTGTGCAGATGGGTAGAAAACAGGCAGATATTATAAGAAACAGAAAGCTTTATGCTGACCTGCATGTTATCCCCATGCTCTCATTACTGCTTCTTTTTCTCTTATCACCCTGTTGTGTCACAGGACAGAGCTGTTCCCTGTAAATGCACGTAAACTGTGATTTGTATACTTTTGAGGATTTCTGATAATTACTAATCATTTTGGATAGTAGTTTGCTGAACCTGAAAATCTTGACTTGCATATCCTTCAGTGTGACTTTGCTTGGCACAATCACAGCAAGGGTGGGAGGAAGAGAAAACAGGAGGGATGAGATAGACATGCTTAAATGCGGTGCTGGAGGGAAGAGAAGAGGGAAATGGAAAACTGAAAGGAGCCAAGAATAGGACACAGTTAAATTGAGAAGTACCTTGAAGGGAGAAACAAATGTAAAGATAATATAGGAAATAAAGGTCATGGAATGGCTTTGAGCAGGGGACAGGTGGTCAGACTTGTTGGAGCAACTGTTTTTGGATGCTTACTTCTTGTTCTGTTAAATCTGGCAGATTACTCACAAACAAAAGCTGACAGGGCAGATGAAGATGGAAGATTGAATACACACGGAGAGGTCGAGGCTGAACATGCAGAGTCAAGATTCTTCCCCAAGGAGAAGTTACTAAAACTTAATTAAATTGGCCAATGATATCAAGAAATAATAAAGCAGAAGTGGCCCAAGGACAAAGCTTTAGTAACAGATGAGGAAACTGGAAGAGAAGAAGGAAGACACCAGGAGAGCTGACCCTAGAGAAGGAATATCATGTTAAGTGCAAAACCTGAAAAATTCAAAGGGATGTAGTTGATTAAAAAAAAATAAATTGTTGTATGCACTATTATAAAAGCCTACAGATTTGGAATTCTTAGAGAGAGTGGGTACTATGCACAAATTAGAAGATTCACTTACAGATTTGAGGTCTCTATTCAGTTTTACAGAAATTCATCATATTTCCCCACAATGCATTAAATACAGTAACTTTTAAAATCCCTTGGGAGAAAAAAAATCATTTTCTGCTACAAGAGTTTAAGTCAAGTCAGGCCTTAATGATCACTTAACCTTGAGAAATTGCATCTTTTTCTTTTTTTTGGGGGGGGGGATGGAGTATAATAAGTTCTGAATGACATATTTGATCCACTCAGAAACATCTGGGAATTAAGCAGGCATCAGTAGGCAGAGTCCAATTGATTTTGGAGAAAGACAGGAAAAGGGAGAGCGAATGAGCCACATATTAGTCTCTTTATTGGGTTAGCGGATTAATTTCCTCCAGCATCTATATAATCATTTATAAGTAGTTGATGGCAGCTTTACAAAAAAAGAAAAGCAAGAAAAAAATTCAAATTGACATCACGAATGCCTTACTTCCCATGCAGAAGAAAAATACAATGGGATCAGAAAAAGGGCTAAGAGGATGAGGGGAGGCAGGCTGGAGGTGCCAGGTTGGGGGCAAGGGGGGACACGATGGTGGCACGCAGGCTGTTTTGGGGAAACTGGGCTGACTGGGTGTACAGGGGCACCTTCTGGGGAAACAGAGCTAGTGTTGTGACCCAGAGACCCTGAGCCAACCATACTGTTTTTAAATTGCTATTTGGAAGAACTGCAAGTACAATCTTAAAGAAATATATAGTGACTACTATCTATTTTACTCATACAATCAGCATTGCCCAGTGTATTTTTACAGTTTGCCTGGCTTTGCTTTGGCATAGTTGGGTTTTGGGCAGTTTTATTCCCTGCCCAAAAGGAATAATTATCAAAACCACTTCTCTGGTTGTTTGATGTCATTTAATCCTTGTGATAAGGCATCTGTTTATGTAAAGTTGAGGTTAGGTTGAACATAAAATGCTTCTTTCATTTGAGCGAACAAGTATAAAGAGACTTCACATTCCGCATTGTCTAAAAACATTAAATATGCAGTGGTTCTATCATTTACATTGACTCAAAGACATTCTTCTGCCACAGAGTTATATTATTCTGAAGGGGCAAGAACTTGCATGAAAATTTACTATCTTACAGAGATATCGCAATGGATGCCACAGAATCACATAAGTATGCTGTATTCCATTTTTTGAGATTTCTGGCCATGACTACACCTTTCAAGAGTATCCTTCCTACCTAATGCTGATCATTAACACGTTACTTAGTCTGTTCTTTACTATTTGGTCATATGAAGCCACCTTCTCTGAGCAACCTGAAGCTAATCTTGCTGGATTCTACTGGCAAAAGTATCTCTCCCAGAACCAGATGTCTCTTAAATACTAAGAATGATCTACTAATGGTTTTATGGGGTTAATTAACTGTTTCTTTTTAGAGATAATAGAATTTGCAATGAGGAACATCGGCATTATCCTTAGTGCTACCTCTGCAAATGGAGAACACAGGATAATTGGTACTGCCATGTATTGCCCATTATGCACAAACTTAAAGCAGGGAATTTACACAGTGATTACCATTGGTATTTTATTACCTTCAATTCTTACAATAGATTGCAATTCACACAAAAGAAGTGCAAAAACCTCGCTTCAGTCTTTTACTAAAACTTATATATTCTGCTAGAATGCCTCTGTCTTTATTCCTCTAGTGCTGGATTTTGGTGCCGGTTTTTTGGTTTGGGTTTTTTTTTTTTTCCCTACAAAGAGCCCCCATCTGTCCCAAACCTGGTGAAAGCATTTGAATGCATTTTGCTTCACATCCTAAATACTATATCCTAATGAATGTTCCTGTAAAGTGACCCTCTATCATTTTAGGAGAGACAAAAGGTTATGAAATGTCTTACAGTTCAGTTGCGGTAAAACCCTTTTAAGGGACTATAATGCTCCAGTCCTAAGATGTTGACAACCAAGACTGATCACAGCGAAGAAAACCCAACTGACAGGAGACTAGGAACGGAGTAGTTTCTTGCTAAGTGCAGGCAGTAAGTGCACGAGCACCTGTATTTTACCAGTGGGAACTTGGCACTGGGTGTGCAGGTTCAGGTGTCCCTCTGAAGGCCCTGTGCCTGCTGCCCTGTGCTTCTGTACAAATATGAGTTTCCTTATAAAAAACATGAGCTTAGCTTTTGCTCAGCAAGTCCAAACTAATCCTAAAAAGAAAAAAATAATAATCATGGCACTACTCTAACAAAAGACAGTTTCCAATTTTACGAAGGGCAGAGAGGGGTTGTGAAAGAACAAGTAACACAGGCAGAAACTGTCCAGGAAAGAAACCTCAGTGACATGCATGCTCTGTTATAAAATCTCCCTATGCAAAAATCTCCCTCCCTCATGCTTAGCCTTCCCCCCTGCATGAACCCCAGGGGTCTCCCCAGGATGCTCCCTGCACAGGCATCCCTGGCTCCCCTGCCAAAGGGCCCCCAGCACAGGGCAGGGGGAAGGTGCAGGGTTGCGATGTCCCCCGAGGTTGTGCTCCTGGGCTACTTTTGCCTGTGGCCCCATGGAGCGGAGCCTCAGCTGGTGACGGCAGGAAAGCCGCTTTGCTTCCACAAGGTTTGACTCTTCTGCCAAATATATCACTTCGCCTGCATCGAACCAAACACAAAGTAGCCTAAAGATGCTGCTTGCTCCAGGAATACACCCAAGTTTATGGACTTCTTTTTCCACAAAAAGCAATAACATGAAACTTGATGTGATTATTTTTCCTCCAAAAAGCTGATTCTTCACACTCTGGTCTAATACAAGAGTGTTTTATATCAATATCCATTACTGCAGTGGAAGCCCTGCCGTGGGTATGGCAATCTGCAGCCGTAATCCATAGAGTAATGACACGGACCACACAGTTAATGCTGCCCCCAAGTTTACATTGCCAGCCTGATTGCGACACTAGACCATCTTAATTTCAAATATTGTCCTGGTCCCAGAATTTGCCTTTGTATCTGGGACTTAGAAAGGCTACCTGCATAGGGAGCAAAACAAACTGGGTATGAGACTCCTCCATTCAGACACTACGCTGGAGTTGCCAGGCACTGGCACAGGCTGCCCAGGGAAGCGGTGAAGTCACCATCCCTGCGGGTATTTACAAGATGCTTAGGTGTGGTGCTTAGGGACATCGGTCAGCAGTGGCTTTGGCAATGCTAATGATCGGACGCTATCTCAAAGGCCTTTTCCAACCTCAGTGACTCTTTAAGACAGACAAACACTGTCCACACCGCTGGAGCGGGCAGCAGGCCCACACCCAGGCACGGGCAGGGAAGATGGCAGGGATGCACTATGCTCCCTGCCGGCCTCCTGCTCTGCTGCAGCTGAATGCATTTCTTCCCTCTACTAATAAAGCATTTTCTTCTGTGGGTGCAAGGCTATTCTTGTTCTAGTGTTGTCAATCTTAGCTGTAGTTTGGAAAAGGTTTTCTTTTTAACCAAAGTGGCTGCAGCTTTCCAAACCGCACAGATGATGCGGATATCTCCCCTCCTATTCCCTCCCTTCAGTTAAATGTGAACACACTTAATAGATGATGCTGACAAACACTGGATTCACCAGAAAAATCCATGAAAGACATCCTCCTCCTATTTTCTGTCTTACCTGTTAACTGGAATTTAAGGAAAAACGTTTTCCAGTGTGATGGTACAAACCAATCTAAAACACAACTGCCCGATTCCAGTGGTTATTGCGGACCCTACAGAAGGAGCTGTACCTCCCAGGTGACTTTTGGCCTCAGCTCTCCATTCTTTTAATCAACAGAAGCAATTTCAGAAGCATGTCCCATGTCAACACAGACTTTTTAGCTGACTGCTTTCACCACACATGTGCGGTATCAAAGAGCGTGGGTTCACACAGCCATTTATCACTGCCTTAGAAAATGAAGTAACACAATAAAACATATAGCTGCTCTGCCTCACAGCCACCATTCCCTTGCAACAGGACAAGGTTCTTCATGACACAGGGAAAATACATTTATTTCACGTGCAGCAGCAGTTACCATGCAGATTTTTAAAATGACCTGGAAGTTTTCAGCTTCCAGACAGCCAGAACAGAGCCAGAATGATTGTTCCTCATTGAGCCAAACGTTCATAAAAAAGGGCATTAATAAACCAGAGCAGACAAATGCCTTCCTCTCTGTATCTAAAACCCCTGAGCAGGTGCCGCCACCTCCTCCCGTTACCGTCACAAAGAGAGTAAATGAGAGAAAGCAAGCGCACGTGTGCGAGACAGACCTAAGGTTTCTTTGAGGCAAATTCTGTCCACAATTGCAACATTTTTGAATATTATTATAAACAGTTTCTAAGCAAAACCAACTCAAATATATGTGATTTGTTGTACTCCTCCGTTCATTTAAAGCTAAATATTCTTCTCATCTTTGTCCCCCGACAACAAAGATGGCAATGAAGCTACAAAATAACATTGAGTGCATTGTAACTAAAACTAAAGGGTCCCAAATTAAATATTAGTGGTGTACAATTTAATCTGCTTGGGGTTTTTTCCCTACAACTCATAAGAACTCTTAAATTGTGCTTCTGCAGTTTAGGACACCAGCAAAATCTCTAATTGCTTTACAGCACCGTTACTTTATGACAGACTCTCCATCCTACATGTTCTACAGCTGGCTAATTAAATTACTGGTTTGTGGGGTTTTTTTGTTGTTGTTGTTGTTTTTTTACTTTTCTTTTCTTTCTCCCCCCTCCCCAAGCAAGGAACATGGGAACCACAGCCACATTTCCAGGACAACCAGCCACAACTGCTGAAACAGGAAGAGAACCTAGAAGAAACGGAAGATGAAAGGATCAACCTCCACCTCCAGTCACATCAAATCCCCTCTGGGCCACCTGGGCCACTGCAGCAGGACAAAGGGATCTCATGGTGTGTGTGGACGGAGAGATCCCACCCCTGTGCAGTGGTGGCACACAGGACCCGTGCCATCACTGATCCCAGCTTCCAGCACAGGTTGTGTCTGCGTCAGGGCAGGGACAAGGCTGCCCTCCAGTCCTTAGGGCTCATCCTTGGTCCTTAGAATATCCCCAAACTCAAAACACAGGTCTCCAGACATAAGCAGAAACCTTGTTTCTGACCACAGTGCAGGAACGAGAACAATTTGAGTGCTTCAGATAAATTTAAGCTTCTGGAAATCTACATTATAAATTCATCAAACGATACCTCATGCATATCTCTGGATAGTGGCAGTGTCTGTGGATGCTTTCGCCGATCCGATTCTGACAGCAGATCACTTCAAGACGAGAAGCCATTTCAATCCATTTTAAAGGTTTTTAGATCATCCACTTCTTGCCTTGCTCCAGACAAATCCAATTAACAAGACTGCTGGGAAATGGTTGGGACTATTAGGAGTCTATTTCCTCGCTGGCAAATACAGGTCATTTGCACATAGATAAATTCATCCAACTTCTTGCTTTATTAAACTAATAATTTAACACCATTTTCTCTGCTCTCTCAGTATAAATTGTTAATTTTAGAAGACTGTCCCATGCTTTTCACACTCTGCCCCTCTTGTTTGCCCTGCTAAGGCCGTTACTGCACAGCCTCCATCCAGCCATCACTCGCCTCTCTCAAGATCTTTTTTCCACCTCTTAGCTGGTTTTGCCCATTGTGGGGGCAGGCAATACATCACGTCTGTAGATTTTCCTAGAGATCTCTGGTTTTGCTAGTCCCTGCTTTTTGATCGTTGATTATTTCCCTTCTTAGGCACCTGCTAATTTTCTCAAACTCTTTTATGCTTTTAATCACATATCAAAGTCTCCCTTGATGGTCTCTTATTCTTGAAACACGCACTCCTTCTGCCATTATGCATAATTAAGTCACTGGTGACAACCGCCTATTGGACAATTTCCCATATCCCCTCTGAGTTTGTCTAACAAATAACCACAGCTACAGCTGGCCTTAATTAATACACTTGGCCTTATTAATTTGCTAGAAGGTGCTATACCATTCTTGAGTTTGAATGCTGTATTAGTATTACTAAAGCCTTCACATGATTATGATGTAATAACTGTCAATTAATTTATATAATCTTCATTTTTAAACAGAGGCTTAGGGAAATATACACAAACTTCAGTGTGTCACTGCAAATCTTTCCAGAATATTCCTTGATCAGATCCTTATAAATCCTCATCTATGCTGCCACTTGCAGTAGATTCATTTGGGGTTTGTGCTAATTCACTGGAGAGCCCTGTAATCCCTTGTCATAAATATGACGGATTTCACCCAGCCTATTAACAAGTAGAATTATAGATTGTCAGGGAGTAAATCATCCACCCTTTTCTAGTCACATCAACAATGGATTGAGAGAAATTACTCATTCATTTTTATAATCCTTTAATTCTTGCAGATGTTCCTTTGAAAATTGATTTAAATCGATGAATCATAGGGCAAGATTGGTGTAAATTTTTCAAGCTGAAGACATTGCCTTTGATAGAGCAGTCACAGTATACACCCCTGTACCTACCATAACTCATCACTTGTGAATGTTTAATACACTTAAAACTCTGGCCTCAGCTCCTGAGGCTGTTAAGAGGAAATGGGTTTTAATTAAATGAAGCCCAGCCTGCTCTGATACTTTTTTCCTATTTCTCAGATGGAAGAGAAGGACAAGATAGACAGTCAGAAAATCACCTTCTTCAGACATCAGTGACTGACTCATTCGTGACCTGCTCTCAGACGACACTAACAAGACCTGAGCCCCCGCCTCGTGGCCTGTGCTACGTCAATGCCTCAGTTATGGACACAGATAAAATGTGACCCACGGTCATGTCTCGGAGCTCGGCAGATGGAGTTCGCCTCTGTCCTGGCCTCAGCAGACGCCCCCCGCACCTACTAAACATCTCAGGAACAACATGCAGCTGTAAGCACCTACAGCAGAATCCTCCCATGGGGCAGGGGCAGGAAAGCAGGTAGGTAACCGTACCCAATGCGGCATGGCATAGCCACGCACAACGTAACCTCAGCAGAAAGATCCAGTGTGCGGATCCAGGCTCACGTCAGAATCAACCATCTGAAAGGATATGGCATTAGCCACAGAAGGAAAGCACTTTCCAACCCTTTACATAGTCTGTTCTGTAAAAATAATCACAAGATGATTTAACCTACTTTGGGTCATCACTGGTCAGCTGCTTCAGAAGAGATATTTGCCTGATATAACTCGCACAAGGATGAACTAAACTAAACCCCTGACTTGATCATAATTACACTTTTCCTTGTTTTGTGACTACAGAGGATCTAAATTTCAGAAAAGATGATGCAAAGCTACCAGCTAAGCCTGGAAAATTTTTCTCTTACAAAACCAGAAGAATGGTAAAAGTAATTTCATTGTCAGTACAACATTAAGTTACTACCCTCTACAGATGAGAACGCACTTACGGTCCATGCAATAGTGAAAGTCACCAGGAAAGAACACAAACATTTACATCTGTCTATAAAAACGGTTTAAAATCACCTCAGATCTCATTTGGCCAAGTTTTAAAATTTAGCTTGGTTACATACATGCGGCATGACTAGCGTATATGATTTCCATGTGGTGGCAAGGATGCCCCTTGCACCCCTGAGGGGAGATGGACCAGCAGCAAAAGAAGATAAATACAGACGCCTACAAACATCTAAGCCAAATAAAGTTTCGATGCCATTGGATGCAGAACCTTATCTCACGCAAGTTTTATCATTACTTT